>NC_135727.1:114254088-114581074 GCF_964656455.1 Halichoerus grypus | reverse complement strand
CCAGTAAGGGGCTAAATGATGGCTGGTCCAGGATATTTACTGCTTATGAGTCCAGTGAATTGATCAATGTTAAAAAAATGCTCTCCCTCTGTGACCACAAACCATGACCATGGAAGTCTCAAAATCTGACATAATTGCAGGAGAAGAATTGATAGGTCAAAAGCAAACCAGACTAATACCTCTCCTATGAGAAATAAAGATCATTCCTTGGCTTAAAACAACGACGGTGCTCATTTGGAATTTGGATCAATTACCCTGACAAGGAGCACCTGGGTGGCTCAGTCATTAAGCGGCTGCCTTCAGCTCAGGTCATGATCACAGGGTCCTGGGATTGAGCCCCGCATCGGGCTCCCTGCTCAGCAGAGATCCTGCTTCTCCCTCTCCCTCTGCCTGCCTGCCGCTCCCCCTGCTTGTGCTCTCTCTCTCTATGTCAAATAAATAAATAAAATCTTTTTTAAAAAAGTTAAAAAAAATTACCCTGACAATGTAGGTTTTCACATTCCTGTAAGAATAAGGAAAAACAGGCCTCTCTGAGTGGTTTTGCCTTATTAGAATTTGTTCAGGAAAGAAGAATCATTAAAGTCTTCCCTGAGAAAATGAAGTAACAAAAACTTGTCCTGGATATTCTGGTAACTTTTTGATATTTTATCGAGTTGATATCGTTCCCCGTTCCTGTAATCACTGCCAGAGAACACTACAAGATCCTCTCTGAGCTCATT
The DNA here is from genome assembly GCF_964656455.1 of Halichoerus grypus. Classification (NCBI taxonomy): domain Eukaryota; kingdom Metazoa; phylum Chordata; class Mammalia; order Carnivora; family Phocidae; genus Halichoerus; species Halichoerus grypus. The sequence continues at coordinate 114,580,355 of NC_135727.1, read as the reverse complement.
TTATTTATTTTTTTTACAGATAAACAGTGATTTATTTTATTTTATTTTATTATGTTATGTTAATCACCATACATTACATCATTAGTTTTTGATGTAGTGTTCCATGATTCATTGTTTGCGTATAACACCCAGTGCTCCATGCAATACGTGCCCTCCTTAATACCCATCACCAGGCTAACCCATCCCCCCACCCCCCTCCCCTCTAGAACCCTCAGTTTGTTTCCTGGAGTCCATAGTCTCTCATGGTTCATCTCCCCCTCCAATTTCCCCCCCTTCATTTTTCCCTTCCTACTATCTTTTTTTTTTTTTTACATATAATGTATTATTTGTTTCAGAGGTACAGGTCTGTGATTCATCGGTCTTAACACAATTCACAGCACTCACCATAGCACATACCCTCCCCAATGTCTATCACCCAGCCACCCCATCCCTCCCACCCCCACCCCTCCAGCAACCCTCAGTTTGTTTCCTGAGATTAAGAATTTCTCATATCAGTGAGATCATATGATACATGTCTTTCTCTGATTGACATATTTAGCTTGGCATAATACCCTCTAGTTCCATCCATGTCGTTGCAAATGGCAAGATTTCAATTTTTTGATGGCTGCATAATATTCCATTGTATATATATACCACTTCTTCTTTATCCATTCATCTGTTGATGGACATCTTGGCTCTTTCCATAGTTTGGCTATTGTGGACATTGCTGCTATAAACATTGGGAGTGCACGTACCCCTTCGGATCCCTACATTTGTATCTTTGGGGTAAATACCCAGTAGTGCAATTGCTGGGCCATACGGTAGCTCTATTTTCAACTTTTTGAGGAACCTCCATACTGTTTTCCAGAGTGGCTGTACCAGCTTGTATTCCCACCAACAGTGTAGGAGGGTTTCCCTTTCTCTGAGCTCATTTTAAATCAGCATTCCTTTGAATCTTCAAAACCAAGTTCTTCTGAAACTGTAACTGGGGTTAAATTTAGGTCGACACAGATTTCATAAAAGCAAAATCCTTTAAAGTTTACATTAAAGTTTCATGTGTCTAACTGGCCTTGTTTGGGTGATGGTAATAAATATTACAAAACATTAATTTCTTCCCTGGGCTTTCTCACAAGAAAGTTCTGCGGCTTCGTCCCAAGCCTATTGGAGTATTTCATCTCAGCTGGGCTATATAAGCAGGACTGAGTGTCATGATACTCCTCATCAACTTGTTTCATTCTGTCATAAATAATAACAAGTGTGGGGGCGCCCAGGTGGCTCAGTCGGTTAAGCTTCTGCCTTCGGCTCAGGTCATGATCCCAGGGTCCTGGGATCGAGCCCCACATCGGGCTCCCTCTCAGCGGGAAGCCTGCTTCTCCCTCTCCCTCTGCCTGCCTGCCTGCCTGCCTGCTTGTGATCTCTCTCTCTTTCTCTCTCTCTGTCAAATAAATAAATAAATAAATATTTTTTTAAAAAAAACTTAATAATAACAAGTGTGTCTAGCCACACTTCAGGTCAGTTCCTGCTGGCGTCACTTTGTCCCCAACCAGGTTCCTGGGATTCATTCTAGAGTCAGAGACTCCACAGTATTTTATCCTGACTCCTTTGTTATTTTATGTAACTGTGCTGCAAACACCAGATACTGTTGTGTTATTTTAATTCAAAACAGCTCCTCTTTCTCTGTGCTATAAAGAAATCTTTTCCTCAGAACTAACTTGCAAATGTCTTGGTAAGCCAGCATAAGCATGACACAAGGAACATCGCCACTACACTTGGGATTATCTCAGAGAACATTCTGTTCTTCGTTATGTCTACAGGAGAAGGCGTGGCAGGGCTCCAGTGCTGTGCTTGCCTCGACCTACATAGTCAGAGGATTTCACCCTGACACCTATAGGAAGAGTGCAATCCCTCCGTAAGGTGCGTAAGGTGCGGTAGGAGGAAGGGATGAAGCGGAGTAGGAAGCTGAGTGACAGCACTAACTTTGAAGTCACACGCCCTCTTGAGGATGCACGACAGATGGGGAAAACCAGTGCTCCTGTAAAAGTCCTCTCAAGAATGGGAGCAGTAAGTGGGTATCATAAGGCTTAACAGAAACAGTGGATACGAGGCTCTTCACACAGTATCTGGCATATGGTATATAATTAACAAATGTTTCTAGTGCTCAGCACATAGCGGATGCTCAGTAAATATCAGTTGAAGAAATGAGCACGTTGATGAACAAACGAATGAATGGGCAGTCAGCCAGGTAAATACCTGTTTTATGTTACCAATATAGATTCCTCTCTTCTAAATTTAAACGTCTGCTTAAGAAATGGAATCAACTGTGCATGGTGGGATTCAGTAATGTTGGATAAAATAGATTTGCTCTCAGGGTCCCACAGGAGAGTTGGAAAGGACAGGCCAATTCCACATGCCCCCTGCTGGCAGAATTCGCACACGTCAGGTCTGCAGATGGAGGTCAGGGCTGAGCCCTCACCAGAGGGTCATCATTGAACAGATCCAATAACAATGAAAATAAGGTCACAGGTCCTGCCTGCACTGCCTCCTCGGGAGGGTGGCAGGTACAGTTTTGAGCCTGCCCTTCCTTCGTGCACATTCTCAGTCATCACTGTGTCCGCATGGTCTGCTTTGCACACACCCGCGTTACTCGTCTCAAGGCCTGACCTGGTCTCTACCCCCTTTACACTTCGAGACTTCCTCAGCACCTTGCTCCGATGAGCCTCTCCTCAGGACTAGCTCATCACTCTTTGTGGCATCGGGGTGAGGAAACTGAGGCATGGAATGACAGAGGCCCTCTCCCTGGACCCCAAGATGAAAAGCTCCTCAGGGCCCCCTCCCAAGCATCTTCCTTCTCTCAACCCTGTCCTCCCCCAACTAAGAAGGTGAGCAGAAAGGGGTTGGCAGGCAAACATCCTCGATGGCTCTCTGGCTGGTTTTGAAATATGACAGGCCCCAAAGCTCGGCTTTACCAGAAAACCTTTGCACCAGAAAAACTGGTCTAAAGTGAAGGCCCTGGTACTTAATGAATGCTTCCGGAATTCCAGACTCCTTCTATGGAAGGCTTCCTTAATCCATTTTATAGCGGTCTTTTTAAGTGGAAGGAAATAATTTTTCACTCACCTCCCTTCTTCCAACTACTGCTCAGCTTTGGGGACATACTTCAGTTCACTTTTAATATTCTGGATCTCTGAAAGATTGACCGCAGGTCCCAGAGGTTTCTTCGCTCCTGGCATTGGCTTCTTCTCCTCATCCGAGGTGGGAGGAACACCCTGAAGGGAAAGAAAAGAAAAAAGGGATCAGCTCACTGAAGAAGGCATTTGGTCTCTGTCAAAGTGTGATTCTAGCTGCGTCACTTCTTCCTGTGCTACTGAGACACCCCCAGAGCTTCCAGAAGATCTGAAGTTTGTAGACAAATATGGAATAAAGTTGGAAGAAGAAAACAAGTCATCTTCACGTGACTTAGAAAACACAAGAGTAGTCAGCGTCTGATAACTAACAAAAATTAGACTAGTTAGGACTTGTGTTTCCAAGAGAAGCACCTTACGAGAGCGAATTTAATTTGGCCTCTTACGATCCTAATATGCCTGAACAGCAGAGATTTGTAGAATGTTAGTGCACAGTTGGCTCTAACAGTGACTTAGTCCAGAAGCCTAAAATTCTTTTGTTTGGGGTGCACAGTAGCTGCCAGACTTTGTTCCAACATCTCCGGGAAGCATAAACAAACGGATATTGACATACGCAAAAACTTCTCGAATGTGGGTGGCGTGAGATGGAGCCACAGAGGAGGCCCAGTTCTCCCTCCCGGCTTTGGGAACTATTTTCTTTTTTTTTTTTTCAAGATTTTATTTATTTATTTGACAGAGAGAGAGAGAGACAGCGAGAGAGGGAACACAAGCAGGGGGAGTGGGGGAGGGAGAAGCAGGCTTCCCGCGAAGCAGGGAGCCCGATGCGGGGCTCGATCCCAGGACCCTGGGATCATGACCCGAGCCGAAGGCAGACGCTCAACGACTGAGCCACCCAGGCGCCCCTGGGAACGATTTTCAACTTCCTATTATCTAATGTTTTTATGCTGTTGCAGCTTTAGGGCAGGACCACATCCTATACTTTCTTTGCGGCTCCTCCGATGCCTGGTTCAGACGTGCGCACTTGTCCAATGCTGTTCAGCTGATTGATCCCAAGAATGTACCATAATGACAAATACACGCCTCTGTGTACATACGCCAACCAGACCCATTAACAGTGACTATAGACAGTAACAGTAACAGAGATCAGTTGCTGTGTGTGGAGCTTAGAACACCTAAGCCATTACTACAGAAGAAAACTGCCTATTAACTCTTTCCTCCTCTGCTAGAGGTGGGATACTCTGCAGCCCCAAAGGAAGGTGTTGGAGGAACATTTGGTCACCGTGGCAGCCACAAGAGCACGCCTCCCTGATCAGTTTTCTCCTGGGAGGGTAATTAAATGACCCCAGCTGCTTTGCTCTGCAACCCGTCCATCAGCACGCTGAGGTCACACTTCCCACAGCTGCTCCTGCCCAATGACTGAGTGTCACAGGATCCTAAGGCCGGCCCGTGCCTGGGAGACAAGAGACTCCTGGGGAGGAACTTGGGCTCGAGAATTTTCCTTAGAACTGCAGCGAGGCCTAAGAGGTTTCGCCCCGGCCCTCTGTCGCACTCTTCTTCACCCACATCACAGGTCTAACCACCCTCCCATTTTTCCTTAAAAGTGGTTTCGCCAATAAATATTTTGCACGTCTAAGCCTGTCGTTGTGTCGGCTTCTTGGAGGACCCAAACTAACAGTCGCAGTGTGGGACTGCCAGGGCTTCATCTGCTCGGCCAACAACTGAGTGAACCAGTACAGCTCCGGGGAAAAGGAGGAAGAAAACACATGTTTGGGCGCCTGGGTGGCTCAGTCGTTAAGCGTCTGCCTTCAGCTCAGGTCATGATCCCGGGGTCCTGGGATTGAGCCCCGCATCCAGCTCCCTGCTCAGCGGAGAGCCTGCTTCTCCTTCTCCTTCTGCCTGCAGCTCTGCCTACTTGTGCTCTCTCTCTATCTCTCTGCCAAATAAATAAATAAAATCTTTAAAAAAAAAAAAGAAAAGAAAGGAAAACACACGTTTGCCTCTGGTTCAAGCCCTAAGGCCCATACTTGTTGCCGGCCTAACCAGGCAGCCTTGTGACTTGGGTATTAAAGCTAATGCTGGGCTTTGCCCCCATCTGGCTCCTATGTCTAGTTCTCAAACTGTCTAGAACCTAAAGGAGAAGGGAAGAAACTGTTCAAGATTCCCACCCTCTAACCAATTATTTGGTAGAGGGGCGTTTTTTATAGAATTGCCTGTTTGAGGGGTGAGGTGAAATATAAAATACTGAGGTGCTGTTCTTCTACTAAGGGCTAATGGTTTTTCCTATAGTCATTTTCTTTGAATCTTGGCGCAGTACTGATGAAAGAGCTAACGTGTCTCCCACACAAAATGATAAAGTAATTCAGTGTAGACTGTACCTGTTGTAAATATCTGGAAAATATTGTTTCCTTAGGCCAACGTACATACAGAGCCATAGGATCGGCTTCCTTTTATCATGCACACACACTCATCATTTATAAATGCAGATTTAGAAGCAATCATTAAAACGATTAAACATCCACTTGGAGGACCAGGTATTCGAAAATGTTCTTTCCTAGGCTTTTGGAAAGAGGTTTAAAACAAGGCTATAAATTGGGTTTGTTTTAATATGTGTAGCAGTGAAATGAAAAATGTTTCCTCACTTATGAATGTTCTCATGGTTGTTAGGTGGGTAGATCTTAATAAAGAAGCATGAAGAAGAAAAATGTTTCTAATTCCTTCTGTTAAGTTCCTGGGTACGTCACATTCACTGTGTTTGTAATATCAAAATGTGCTATTTTGGCACATTGAATGTGTAGAGCCAATGTGTGTTGCTACGCGTCTACGTGCAAAGACTCATTATGTGAACATACACGGATAGAGGATGATAATATTTAATATTAGGCCCTTTCAAGTTATTAAAACCTCAATACGCTGTGTTTTTTTTATAAGGTAAGACTTTTAGCAGTTGATTTGGCACAGTCACATATAATGGAAATTATAAGTGGATATTTTCAATCAGTAGACATGACATTGACTCAGGAAGGGGTTAATGGTGGGGCATTTCTTAAACGAATCTTCTCTCGTCTTTTAAAAAAATGGGAATCGGATTCCATTTCTTCTAAAATTTATTATAAGAATTATTAGAAATAAAGGCATGAGTAAGCAGGGCTCCAGATGGCCCCGTTTGGCTAATACAGAGTACTTTTTTTTCTTCTGTACATACATATTTGAATTGAGAAGGGACATGGAAGACGTTCTTTGGTTGAAATAAAGAGAGCTGGAGAAAGGGCTTATCAGCCCCAGCACCTTTACCTGTTTCGGGAATGGCTGTTGTCAAGGGAAGCGTCCCCGTGGGGGGTAACAGAGTATTCGTAAAATTTGGCAAAATGGTGAACTGTTTTCCTGCTGTCTCACCTTCATGTCCCCCTTTACTACTCGGCGCCCTGTTGAGTTTTCCCCTAACCACACCTCTGTGGGGTGATAGAGTCTGCTGTACTCGTGCGCGCTCAGACACTGAGGACTTAGCAGTAACAGTACGCACTTACACTGCTAGCTGTTCCAAGTTACACGTGCCAACTCATGTAATCCTCACGCCAGCCCTATAAACCTGCTACTATTATCCCCGTTTTATAGCTGAGGAAACTGAGGCCCAAGGCAGGGAGGGAAGGAGTAAGAGACTTGCCCCTGGCCTCACAGCTAGGAAAGAGTGGGACCGGAATTAAATAGTGTGTCTGCATCTTGTGAAGGGACAAGATGGAGAGGGAAATAATCAACAGAAAGTCCCAACATGCTATTTTCTGGCTTCATAACGATGGAATTACGGTCAAAAGAGAGATTTGGGAGGCAGAGTGGAGGCTTGTCAATACCCTTCAAGTCACTTCAAGCAAGCAGCTGCCTTGTCTCATCCAAAAGGTGGGCCCTGCTTGTAAGGATTTGGCTGTAAGGCCTCTGTGTCGGGCACATGCCAAACTCTGGCTGGGCTGAGCAGACGGAGGGTGGGCTCCAGCTCTGTGAGCAGAACAAAGGGCTTACTGAGACCATAGGTGGGCTGGAGACCCAGCCAGTGCTCCCAGGCCTGGTCAGACGGCCACAGGCTGATCCTGGCTTCCTGCTGGAGTACATCCTCTTCAAGTATGAGATAGTGTCAGGATTGAGATGGGGGAGCTACTGGCTGTGATCGAGGTGGCCTGTTATGTTCAGGGATGGTATGTTATGATCTCCATTTTATACCGTGATTATCTTCACGCAAGGCTAGGCAACAAATACCAAAACTAGGTACGTAAGCAATTCCAGGTTTGCAAACTAGACAATTTTTTTGAAGTGTGGCTGTAGAATTTATTTTTATTTCAGATTCCATTTTCCCCTCCAAACTATGGAACAAAAGGTGGCAAACCCACAAAATCCTACTTAACGCATCTTGTAGCCAAGCCAGGCTGCCTAACTGCTCCCCTTGCAATGCTGTTTCCATGAGAAACTTACTCCAAGGTCCAACCTAGACCTTGAGTCATTAGATCCTACCCCTACCTAAGACCCCACGAGTCCCGAGAGCTCATTTCTGCTCAGACAGTAATGGAATACCACACTCAGCTCCACCCTCCCAGCCCATGAGCCCCATGCAAAAGGTATAGCTCAGTTCAAGAAACACTCCTGGGGTCTCTGGGTCTCTGTGGCTACCTCACTCCCTCCATCCTGTGAAGAATATTGATTAGCCAGTTGTACATGTGACTTATCATAAAGTAGGTGTTCACAAACAGGGTATATCAGTTCTTGTCTATTTTAGAATGTGCTGGAACTGTCAGACAAGAGTGAGAGCAACGTGATTTCCCAACCCCCTAACTGGGACACTTATGAGGAGGAAAGTACCAGTTGTACAGAGAAGAACTGAGGGTCATCTGTACCACAGAGGGAAGATGAGATGCAAGCCTCCAAAACAACTGTTAACGTCCGTCAGTTTAGTGAGAAAACTGGGTCAAGCTACCTTTTGACCGACGGCCATGGTAGTGACACACACGGCTTAATTAATAATTACAGATAAATGGAGGTGTGGGAAGAATTTCCCTGTCCTCTCTTCAACCTCCCCATGCCTTCTTCTTACAACGCGCCAAGTAATAGGCCTCGGAGTCCTTCATGAAAATTGGATAATTAGATCAATTGATGAACAATCATTTACTGAACGCTTGCTAGGCTATGCCATGTCCGTTATATCGCCGACTCCTCTCAGCAACCCTCTGAAGAAAAGAGTGGATCGTATTTGGCAGACGTAGACTCAGAAATGCTTGACCAAAGTCCCAAAGGGAGGGCTCATGATCAGGAGTGAACTGGATAGCCAAGTATGTAGCGTCACAGTTTGAGATTATATACCAGAAACGCAGGGTAGTGCTGGGTCTTTTCAACTTGTGCATTCAAAATTTTTATTCATCAAAGGTGACTTAGTGGCAGAAATTCCAAAACTTGGTGGTGTCACTCAAATACTTCATCTCCTTCTTTGAAAAATTATCTTCCTATTGATAAGAGGCTGGAATTACTAACTTAGGACCATGTCAGTAATTATTTACAGGGAAGAAGAGGTTAGACGAGGGACAACCGAAGTTTTATTAGGAAACTTTGAAATGGTGATAGGTGTTCTTTGGGGGCAAATATCAAAAAGGTCACCTACAAAAGTTACAAGAAAAGAGTGCCTTTTTAAAAAGATGAAATACAATTGGCTATGCCCTGTGGCCTTGTTTAATTCCATTTTCCATGTCTTGTGCGAATGACATGGTCCAAAACTTGAATTTTTTTTTCCAGAACCGGACCTTCCAGTTTTCATCAGAAAAGTCACAGTTGGTGAAGGAATCCAGACATTTGGGGGGGGGGCACCCTTCTCTATTTAATGCACTTACTCATTTTAGCCTCCATTTCAGCCAAACGGGCATATGAATTTGGAAGAGGTAAAGGATTAGAGGGAGGAAAAGAAGACAGAAATTGATCGGCTCCTTTGCAAAGTCCTCTTTTCAAAGGAAATACCCAGAGATTGGGGCTTTTTGTTTGAATCCACAAGTAATTTAACATGCTTATTACCTGAGCTCCCACTGGGGTTTGTCACTCATCAGAAGTTGTACTAAAGACATCCTGCTCGGTTCAGTATAAGCTCCGAGGGAAACCTTACCGAGCTAGTGACTGTGGCCAGACCGAGAGCATTTGAGAGGCTATTCGCCCCCAACACACACACACACACTCTCACTCAGTCAACAAACTGCATGTTAAACTCAGCATCTTCAAGTAACTGTGGCAGGCGCTTAAAGAGCTGAAGGGAAGTGAGGAGCAGTGTGTTTCATGGCTAAGTGAGCAAGACAGTCAAAGAAATGTAGACACTATGTGGTGACTCCTTGCCCCACATCCATTCCTGCCTCCCTTGTCCTGGGGAGCCGACCCTCGCCTTGCCTTTGTCCCCGCTCTAGTCAGGAGTCTGGAGGGGAAAGACAGGGCTGAGCTCTGCCAGCTAAGTTTTCCTCACCTCCTCCGCTTCCGGAGTACACTCTTTTCTTCTGGGGGGTTGCCCAGCTCCCGGCCGAAAGGCTCCCATTGGGATGTTGATATTTGCCTAAAAGAAAAAAGGAGGGAAGATTGAGCTCGAAAAGGGTAGGAACTTGCAGTGACACTGGGAGACCGAATTCATTATGAGGAAAAACGCATCTGAAAAGCTTTTAACCTCAAGAAAATTGCCATAATGACAGGACAAAATATGCAAAGGAAAATTTGACATTTATTACAAATTTCTGGAACTCATCCTTAGGTCTGTGCGGTGATTTCACAATTCCCTGTTGGATAGAAGAATTTCAAGACAGTTTGTTCTGGATGCTGCCCTCCTGCGGCGCTTAATATTTTCCTCTCCCTCAGATGAGGAAGGAACACATAATGACAGGAAAGGAGGAGACAGCAAGCACAGAAGCCATCCCACACCTTAGTCCTCCTTCAGCTTACTTCAGACTCACCCTAGGAGGGCTGCGTTCACACCTCCTAAACCACCTCCTCCTTTCCATAATGTCCTATGACTGTGCCAGCACTTCCTGAGGTCTATCCATAAACGACACTCCTCTACCTTCTCCCCAGCACACCACTGTGTGGGTCAGTGCATAAGGAGAGTGCTGGAAAGTCAAGTTCATTGGTGTCACACTTCATAGATTCTTGTCTTTAATTAAGATAACATGTGGGGCGCCCGCTTGTGCTCTCTCACTCCCTCTCTCTCTCTGACAAATAAGTAAATAAAAATCTTTTTTAAAAAGCATGAATTCTTTAAAAAAAAAACAACTTTTTTTTAAGGGGTGCCTGGGTGGCTCAGTTGGTTAAGCATCCGACTCTTGATTTCGGCTCAGGTCATGATATCAGGGTCGTGAGATCGAGCCGTGCATTGGGCTCTGTGCCGGTCGTGGAGCCTGCTTAAGATTCTCTCTCTCCCTCTGCCTCTCCCCCTCAATTGTGCTCGCTCTCTCTAAAAACAAAAACAAAAACAAAAACTTTTTTTAAGGTAGAACACAATTTTTCTGCTTAAGATAAAGTGTTGCCTTATGAGCAATTGGATATGTGGACTTGAAAAATTGAAATTGCACTTTGCTGTTATGCATGAAAATGATGCCTGAGCAAAAGGGACAAAATATTTTACTACCTTATGATACAGTCTGGACAATTTTGGTGCCACATCAAACAAAATTATTAGGAACTGTAGTAAGGTCCGTTTGGAACTGCCTGATATGAGCTCTGTTGCCAGGGGAATGTTTAACTCAAGACACAGGAAATATCCAGGGTCCATGTTCAGGCAACATGGCAGATCTGTGTTCTCCCAAGAGCAGAAAGTGATGTTTTCCTCCTAGAGTCTTTCCAATTCCCTTTCCTACTAGAATAATGCTGATCCCACAGAAAGGAAACAGATCCAAAGTGTTCATGGAGGGTATCAAAAGAGGTACATCACCATTCCTAGGGCCAACAAGCCAAGAGTTTTTTTCATCAGTGTGTACTCTATATGCCAAAATATATGTGCAGCACAATTTTAGATGGAAGTATGTTGGAAAGTCTAAGGCTGAGCCTTCTATGCTATTCCTCTGCTTAATGGAAATATCAGGTGGCCTAGAGTGGGAGGAGGGAGGGGCAGAAGGCAAGGGGGAAAATATGTCTTATACGGTGGCAAATATGGTAGCATACTTCATGAATTCCAAGATGCACCTCTTTTAATATCTCTGAAATCAAAATGTGTCTTACAACCAGTGGTTTCTTAAATTTTTAATTGGCACATGTGTTTTATTTTTTAGCAGGACATAACATAATGGTATTTTACAATTGGCAGTGTCTTAGGCTGGATGAAATATCATTAGGGTCCTGAAATAAGATCAAAGCCATGTAAATAAGACCCGCAGACAATTATCTATATTGAAGCAATAACTATCTCCATTGCTACAGTTTGATTGAAAAAGGGGGAAAGTAGATATAGGGACTTTGGGGAGAAGGTTAACTGGTTAAAAGTTTAATTGGATCATCACTACCCTGACCCATTTATTAAGCATCTACAGAGGGCATCTTCCTAATGGTGAGTTGAAGTTAATATACAGTTTCTGAAAGACTTGCCTACTAAACTAACCTATTTGATGAAGTGTGCATGCTCTGTAGTGGGTTATAGTTTTCAGTAAAGGAATACATAAGGTCATCCAGGATAATGTATTCGGTAATGCACATGCTATGGGAACACCACCTTTTCTTGCTGAGTTCAATTTTAGCAATGCGTGTCGCCTCTCCACGGTTAAACGGGTGCCTTCTGCTAGGGCAAAGAGCCCAGGGCTAGGAGTTGTTACAGATTCTCTGTACTTGAAAAAATGACAGCTCTTCTGGGTCTCATCTTTCCCGCTTGTAATATGAATATTAGGCTTTGTCAGTGGTTTTCAAACCTTTCAGCTACGGAACCCTTCCTTTAAGTAAAGTATTGTGAGAACATCTAAAATGCAAACTAGGTGGAGATAGAGGTAGAGCTGCTCTGGCTAAGGTGGTAGGGAGTGCAGAACGACATCTGCTTCCCCCAAACCGTGGGCCATGAGCTGTTCCTTCCAGTGAGGAGGGGGGTGCCCAATCTGACAACCATTGAAAGAGATCATCCTTAAGTGGATGAGTATTGACATGTATTTAAAATGTTCGTTCTTTGGCGCCTGGGTGGCTCAGTCGTTAATCGTCTGCCTCGGCTCAGGTCATGATCCCGGGGTCCTGGGATCGAGCCCCGCATCAGGCTCCCTGCTCCGCGGGAAGCCTGCTTCTCCCTCTCCCACTCCCCTTGCTTGTGTTCCCGCTCTCGCTGTGTCTCTCTCTGTCAAATAAATAAATAAAATCTTTGAAAATAAAATAAAATAAAATGTTCGTTCTTCCCATTGTTAGGTTGTCTGTAATTTACTTTTAACCAGCATAGACCGTGTGATATTTTACATGTTCAGGTTGGTTTAAACTGCAGCTCTAGAGAATTCTACTGCTCTAAGTGAGAGTTTATCCTCGTAGGGTGGTGATGAGGTGGTAAAATATCACTAAGACCACATTCCCACGGTTGCTACTCCAAGTCCTTCTGTTAGCCATCTGTCCACTAACACCTGAGGTTTTGGTGTCTAAAGAAATGTCAATAGGGGGAATAATAGCATGAGCATTAGAAATGGCTCTTGTTAAAGAAATTAGAGGAAGTTAGGGTATGTAGATTGGTTAAAATGTTTTGGAGACAATCCCTCCCCCCTGCTGAACAGAGTGTAAGAATCTGAGAGCCTATACATTGCATCTTCAGAGACCGAGCTCAAGGAGTGAGCCCTAAATGGGCCTGTCTCCAGCCACTGATAATGAGGATTTCCAGCTGGGTGCTGCCACCGAGGGGCACAGAATCTCCACCTGCCTCATGTGAGCCTGTTATGTGAGGTGACAGTCACTTGGAGACTTAAAGGCACAAGAGCCGAGGCTTCCTGGAGCTCACAGACAGACTGCATGGACGGTTTTGTGCTGGCTTACTAATGAATGTGTGTTTAATAAATGTCTGTACATGTGGCAGAGTTGGGTTTGAGACTGGCTTTCATCTTAAGCCCATGCGAGGTTGGGGGTAGTAACTACTCCCCAGCCACCCACCACACACTCCTTTAGCCGCCCCCAAACCCCGATTCAGCCTAGGTCCTACAGCCTCACAACAAACTGCTGAAGAAAAAACTGAGCCTCAGAGAAGTTAGATGTCACACAAAGAGTTCGAGGAAAAGCCAAGATTCCAAATCAGAGCTGCCTGACCTTAGGGACAGACCTTTACACTCTATCAAGGCCTCTCCAAAGAGCTCTTTTTACTTGACCAAAGTGAGCTCTAACCACTCTAAAATGTTCTAAACTGCACAAAAATTACAGGCTTACACTTTGAGAGTGGCCTTGGAAAAGGGGCACACAAAATGGATAATTCCAAAATAGGTGTCAAAGAAAAGCCACATTGAAAAATGAGCCATTAACTCAGTGACTTGATGCTTTTTCATCTTTAAGGCATCACTCAAGAAACCAGGAACCTAAATGGGTTTTTGACAGCAAATATTGACAGGATCCAAAGCAGCCCAAGAATGCGTCAAATATCTAGTCATTAATGTACACCTGAAGGGAGTGGCAGAAGAGTGATTTGTAAATGATTAGAGATGTTTCATTAATATAATTGTAGGGTGGTGATATTTGAGTGACAAATTATAGACTAAATTATAGCCATAAGAAAAATTCCTTATAACTTGAATTTGATCGAAAAACATAGACCTTAGCTCTCTTTTTTATTCCACGGCCAGAGAATTGAGTCATACTGTTGTTTTTCACTGATTCACTCTGTTCGAATTCAAATAAAATATCTCAATGATTAATTTTTCCATCTGCAAATTGGGTATGGTATTCGCTATTCAAAATGGATTTCAAATATAAGGTACATTTTTATGAAAGAAAATGGAGTCAGTCCAGGTCATTGATGTTCGACTTTCTCTGTGTTGAGGTGACTCCCTATCATTGATGTGATTAGACTTTTTCTAGATTTGTTTATTGTACAAGGTTGGACTTCTTCCTTCTCTTTATAGACTCTGTATAAATGCAAACGAGGCAGGCTTTTGTTTTTTTCCTTTTATAACACATTCCCTTGCATTTCTTTTCCCTCCTTGAGTTTTATTCATCTTAGATATTTTTAAATATGCCTGGACGCAGCAAGCCCAGCGCATCGCTTTCCCAAGCTATACATAATTTGTACATCCTCGAAGTTGGGAATGGAAAAAAATCTACTAGATCATCTTTTGCCAGAACAGGATACAGTTCCCTGATAATGGACCTATCTGATGTGAAATGAATACTACACTTGATCTCACCAGGTGAAGAAAAGTAGAAAGAATTCCCTGTAAGTTAATTCCACTACTCCCTTAATTATTTGTATTGTTCTCCTGCTTGGCTCCAGGCTTTGAGCCCGAGGATTCTGGAAACAATATTCCCTCCCCAGCCACTCCTGTGTGACTTCCAATGGAGTGACATCTTCTCTCCCCAGTGGGTTGGATTCTGATAGCTGCCCACCACCGACTCCCTTCAATCCCTATCCACTTCGCTTTCCATAGCCAGTGTTCTCTTATCTCTCCCTCCCTGTCCTCCCTGTTGGCGCCCACTCTGTCTCTCCTTTCAGTGTTGAGGCTTTTGGAGTTTCCTCCCATTGCATATTTGTTTCAGATAACCCCCCCACACACACTGATTCTATCTTTAGTTTTCAAAGGTCTCCAGCCGCTCCAGCCAGAATCTATAGCCACCCCCACCATGCCATCCTCCCAGGCCACAGGCAGAGGAAACCCTACAGGGTTGCATTTTGCAGTACTTCTTTCTGCACTTTCCTATTCTTAGTGCCCTAGACCTTCTCTGAATGGAGCAGGAGATGACATTTTGAGATTTCTAGCATCTTCATAGAAGACTTTCAGAAAGAGCTGAAATAGCTGATTAGAAAATGAAATTCTTGGGCCACCTGGGTGGCTCAGATGGTTAAGCGTCTGCCTTCGGCTCAGGTCATGATCCCGGGGTCCTGGGATCGAGCCCCGCATTGGGCTCCTGGCTCAGCGGGGAGCCTGCTTCTCCCTCTCCCTCTGCCTCTCTCCCTGCTCATGCTTTCTCTCTCTCTCTCTCTGTATCTCTGTGTCTCAAATGAATAAATAAAATCTTGAAGAAAATGAGATTCTTATTTGATTTAGTAGCCTAAATTAAGAGAGACAGATGAACCTACCAACTAAAATACAGTCCAACCTATTTTAAAATACAGTTCTATATCACTAGAATGTAACTTCTTTGTCTTTAGGGATTCTTGAAATCTGGAAAGGATTCAGAACATACAAAACTTACCCTCTCGACACAACCTTGAGAAATTCCCACGCAGCCACTGTCCATCACCCATGGTGTTCCATACTGAAAGGTTTTCTCCTCTCTCTCTCTCTCTCTCTCTCTGTTCTCATCACTTTGTTTTTTTCAGTAATTTCCTGAATGACTCAACTGTAGTGTTGTCATCCAGGGAAAAGCAGATTTCAAGAATGCATTATGGCTATTAACATAATGTGTACAAATGATTGAGGGCAAGTCATATATCTGAGGTACTTGTAAAGGTCAGCCTCAAGAAATGACATCTTTTGGCCAACACATAGACTACTTGCTTCGTGTTACTAATATGGGGCCCTGGTCAGAGCAGCAAAGATTATCAGCTGGAGGTAGCACTGAACCCACTCTAGAGTCAGTCTGCCAACATTCAACTTCTGGCTACATGTTAAAGAAACCAGGGTTAGAAATGATAAACAATGTATTAGAGTGGTTTATATAAGAAAGAAGCTGTAGATCCATGATCAAAGAAAAGGCTTTGACTCTACATTAAAACAAGTGGCAAATGAAAGTTCATTTTTAATTTTTAAATTTAAATTATATGTTAAAGGAAGGTATGTATCATAATGTTATTTTTAGCTTTAACCAATGTATTTGGTTACTGGCCAGACATGGGTAGTGATAGTTTATTCCTTCATACCAAGGATCGTCATGGACCTGGAATCCTTTTTAAACTAGAAACCCCAGTCAGGAAGCACTTATAATCTCTGACACCTGTCTGTAAAGACTTTGGTCAGGCTGTTTTCTTCTTCCATGGAGCCTTTATGCCCTGGGCAATGGGAAGTGGAAGAGCAATGATAATGGGTGGGGAAGGGAAAGAAATATTAAAGCTTGGGGCTTCACGATATTCTGTTCTGCACATGGATTGGGTGGCAACGGACAAGTTCCCATAAGAGGCCACAAACTAACGATGCAGGGTTCATGTAATCATTCCTTTAAAATGTATAATAAGAGTTAGGTTTACTTTCACAAGCAGCTTGGTTAAGTGAATTAAGCAGAGAGGTGGTAATTCAGTGGCCATGGCTGTTTGTATTTTGAGACCATGCTTGTCACCAAGTCTCTTTACTTTGTACTTTTCGCTCCCAGCCAACTTACATTGAAGATGACTTTATTTTTTTTAAAGATTTTATTTATTAATTTGACAGAGAGAGACACAGCGAGAGAGGGAACACAACCAGGGGGAGTGGGAGAGGGAGAAGCAGGCTTCCTGCTGAGCAGGGAGCCCGATGTGGGGCTCGAACCCAGGACCCTGAGATCATGACCTGAGCCGAAGGCAGACACTTAACGACTGAGCCACCCAGGCGCCCTTAAGATGACTTTAATCAGGGTGGGCTATTAGCTTCTTCCCTAAAATGCTGACACTCTTTCTGAATGTCACTTGAGCTCTTTAAAAGGGAGGACCCGGCTTCGTATTTATGATTACCCTAGTTAGATGGTCCCACCCACTCCTCCATCCTCACTCTCCATGCCAGGGTGGGGATGGTAAGTAATGAGACTAGAGAATGTTGTAGAGTGGTTCCACACATGGGCTTTGGGATCAGACAACTTGATCTCGGGTCCTGACTCACAAGCTGTGTGATCCTGGGCGAGTTGTTTCACTTCTCTAAACCTTTCATTATAATTCATGGAGATCTCATTGCACTGTGCCAAGTACATAGTAAACCCTGAAGAAATTGTGACTATTATTATAATCCTAATAATAAACCTTAGAAGTTATTCTCAGGAAGTTCATAGATTATTAGAAGCTACACAGAGGCTTGGAGGCCATATAATGTAACACCTTCCTTTGCAGATCATGGAGACGGGGGGGTGAAGTCACAGAGCAGGGCTAAGACTAGGGCACAGGACTCTTTTCCATTCAACCATGAAGCTCACGGATCTCATGAGGGAGGACAAATAATACTCAGCTCACTTTGGTCAACGGCAGAGAGAAAAGCCAGTGATGACCCAGAGAACACTGGCTCTGGGTGAGCTGAGGCCCTAGGGAGGTCCATGGTGGTTTCCAAAGGGGGTGTGTTCAGGAGGAAGGGGAAGGACGGGCAGGTGCTGCCGGTGACCAGTGTCACTTGGTCTCATTAGAAAGACTTGCCGAGCAGATCACCGAAGGGACTGGATTTCCCAGCAGCTCTAGCTTTCCCCACCTGTCATGTCAAATGTTTTCATCGGAAGGGATCAGCCCCACTATGCTGAGTGCGCTGATGTTACCTTGGTTGCAACTCCATCCCCATCAACAGTGGGGTGTAACAAGCAGCCTGGAGAGGACAGAATGAGGGCCAGTAAACTATGGCCCATGGACCAAATCCAACCGGCCACCTGTTTTTATAAATAAAGTGGCATTGGCACACAGCCACCCTCATTCATTTATGCATTGCCTATGTCTGCTTTTGTGCTCTAATGGCAGAGTTGGGTAGTTAGAACAGAGACCCAATGATGTGCAAATCCTAAAATATTCACAATCTTGCCCTTTATAGAAAAGATTTGCCGACATCTGGTATACAGCCTTACAGCTGCTTTGGGAGACAAAGGCCCTGTCCAGGCAAAGGAAGGATCAATTGATTCCATCAGGATATTTTTATGTCCCGGGCATAAATGTGATTTCATTAGTACAACTGAAAAGAAACATCGACTTAGATAGAATTCCCTTATAATTCAAAGGCCACCTTTTCCATGTGGGTATGAAAGACAGCTGTCCAAGCCCTCCCAGGGCAGTTCTGGCCTCCCTGTTAATCTGGGGCATGGCGGGGATGGAACCAGTTGAAGAGAAACCAAGGCCATTTCATGCTTTACTTGGGCAGTTAGAAGAGTCATCTCTTAAGGAACTGTGTGCTATAAACCAGGCACTTGCCATTCATTAGTTTATTCATTATAACAATCCTTTCAAGTAGTATGATTGTCCCCGTTTTACAGAAGGGTAAACTAAGGGTGAATGAAGGTCCCAGAGTGAGTGAGTGCCAGGCAGAGATTTGTAACCATTTGGCTCCATGTTGTCTGATGCACATAGGCGCAGTAGTTCAACTATCTAAATGCCTGACTGTTTTAAGTATAGCTGACAGTGGCTTAAGTTTGCTCAATCCAGACAAAATAGAGATCGAAGTCATTATTTTCTAGAAGTTTCACTGCAAAATACTATGCTGCCAAATACTCATTTGAAAGTTCCTGTATGTTTTGAAAACTCTGCCTACATCCCACTTTCTTAAAAATATACAAAGCCATTAGGAAGTTATGGACTCTGAGAAATCCTGCAGTAAAAATCCTATTCAACTTCGCTGAATTTAGTGTTTCCCAAACACTTTATCATGGAACCCTTTAATTAACAAATGACATCCCATAAAACTAGTATTCCAAGAGACACACCTTGGGAACTGTTGAACTAGATGATGGTGTAGATGGTGATATGGTGATGATGATGATGATGATGATGACTGATGACTGATGATAACAGCTAATATTTATTAAGCAATTATAACCAGCCAGGCACTGGCCTAAGCATTCACATGTATTAATTCATTTAACTCTCACAGCAACCCTATGAGACCAGTACTGTTATTAAATCCCCCACTCGATAGATGAGAAAACCAAGGCACAAAGAACATAAACAACTTGCCCAAAGTCACACAGCTAGTAAGGCCTGGAGACAACAAGCTCCTCAAACAGAGGGATCAGGTATCAATTCATCTTTGCATGGCCTGCACTTTCCACAGTGCCTGTCACAAAGACCCAGGAAATGACAGTTGAACTGCATTGGAAATAAGATCCTAATAAAAAGGAGAAGAAGGGGCGCCTGGGTGGCTCATTCGTTAAGCATCTGTCTTCGGCTCAGGTCATGATCCTGGGGTCCTGGGATCAAGCCCCACATCATGCTCTCTGCTCCGCGGGAGGCCTGCTTCTCCCTCCCCCACTCTCCCTGCTTGTGTTCCCTCTCTCTCTGTGTCTCTCTCTGTCAAATAAATGAATAAAATCTTTTAAAAAAATAAAATAAAAAGGAGAAGCAACTAGAACATGTTGAATAGAACATTTAACATCTCTAAGTGGTATTTACACAATGAGGGCACTCCTCATCATTTGGGGTTTCTATTTGTTCCAGACATGACTGTACCCTAGATAATGTTACTACTATAAACCATTTCTACAGTGTAACCATTTTCAAATTTTATTTAATAGACCCTACTTTAGGTTAATGAAGAGATGATAGAAAAATATCAGATAGTATAGATCCTATTTAGCCATGAGAAATAATATTTCATTTGAAGGTGCATTAAATTAGGCATAAAATATATTGAAAGAGGCAAAACCACATCCATAAGGAAGCACTCTATTGCCTTTGTTGGTAGAGTGGATGGAATTTTTTAAATGCAGTAAAACAACACTTACTGAGAAGAGTCCATAGCAGCTTTTTAAATATTACAGACCTAAAAATATATCAAGGTCAGAATTAGTAGATAAAATACTGGTGAATTTTCAGTGTAGATTTGAGGGAAGCCAGAAAGCACTAAGGAAGAAAAATCAACACACTTTCAGCTTTAAAAGGAAGAGAAGCAAAGACAGACTGAGAGAAGACTATGTTTTTGTGTCCTGCAAAATAAAAAGGAAATTTTATGTTTAGCACCTTGGGAGCTTCAAATGCAGTGATTAAATGGTATTATTTCTCATCACGTTAACAAAGAACATTCCTGAATGATAATTACTATGATAATAGTTGACCCTTAATGAGGGCTTACTGTGCTGTTTTAAGCAACTTGTATGTGTAGCTCTAGGACGTGAGCACTGTTATCATCCCCATTTTACAGATGTAGAAAGAGAAGCAGAGAGATAAAGTAGTTTTCCCGTGATTCCACACCTGTATGGATTAAGGATTCAAACTCCAGTAAAGAAGGTTCAAAGGCTCAAGGATGCCCACAGGTCTGGGAGGCAAAATAAATTCCACTACCAATGTCAAGGTATGTCAAAGACTCATTAGGTAGACACAAAAGGGCCAAACATGGCAATGCGGAGTTGGATCCTTGCCAATAGGCTCTTCCTTGGTAGTTCATTCTATGACAAGTTTCCAGGGGTTGTAATACATCTTGCCACTTAAGAAGCCCATCCACTTAAGACTGTGCATTAGTCTTGACAGGTTAAAGATCTGTCCCTCCACCCACCTCTACCACTCGCGTGTGCTAGGATTTCTAACCCCACAACCTGGCCACATGCACGCCCTTCCAAAATACGGTCAATCACTTATGTTTATGCTGTGATGGTGTATCAGACCCCAAATATTCAGGAACTGTGCCACACGTCCTGCGGTATTCAGAAAAGTCCAGGAAAAAAAAAAGTTTAAACGTTCCTTTAGAGGTAGCATGGATGACTCTAGGTCAATGCAAGAGAAAGATGGAATGTTACAATAAAGGATCATGCCCGGCATCACAGTGTGGGGGCCATTTGAGAATTAAGCACAAAAACCTTAAGAGAATAACAAGTATGGAGTAAAAACAAATACTGGAAGTTATTTTCATAATTGTATTTGTGTTCCAAAATGCCTGTGTCCCCCTCCCCTTTTTTGGGGTGACTCTTAAGTCAGTTGAAGCAACCGAAGAATTTGTTTGCTGGGAAGGCATGAGGAGATATAACAGCACCCAGACTTTACACGATGCATACCCAAGCCTTAGAAAGGACGCTTGACAAGAAATGATATGTTCTAAACAGATGAGTCAACAAATTCAGTTAGATATAAAAATGGGAAGTGAATTTTTCAATTCGTATCAATGAGCCTATCAAAAACATGTACATCGGGGCGCCTGGGAGGTTCAGTCAGTTAAGCGTCTGCCTTCAGCTCAGGTCATGATCCCAGGGTGCTGGGATCGAGCCCCGCATCGGGCTCCCTGCTCCGCAGGAAGCCTGCTTCTCCCTCTCCCACTCCCCCTGCTTGTGTTCCCTCTCTCGCTCTCTCTCTCTCTGTCAAATAAATAAAATCCTAAAATATATATATATATATATATGTATGTGTGTGTATATATATATATATATGTATGTATGTATATATATATACATCGAAAAACATATCCAAAAACTAAACACTGCATTTTTGTAGACGGCCAATTAAGATTGTCTCACAATTCAGCACAGTTGAACACTAGCTTCTCCCTCCTCAGTCCTACCTTCCCAACCTCAGATCCTGTCTCATTTTTGCCCTAGGGGTCAGTCTTTTCTTGAAGTGAATTACCAAGTTAGGGGTGAACAATCGCAAAAGGTCTGATTTATTAAAGCAAACAAGCGAGGAGTCGCAGAGCTGATGTTAAAACGCAAATACACCTACTTACCTGGATGGCTCTGACATTGGAAACCGGCTGTTTTGACATATTCACGGGGTCTTATCCCTAAAAAAACAAGTGAGAAACTGTTAGAGGTGGCGGCATTCAGATTCTCCGGCTTGATAAATTAGAACTTAACTCATGATTCAACTGGGCAGTCACCCCTTTCAGTGGCCCTATATTCTTTCAGTCTCAGTTTCTGAAGTTACTTAGAGACTCTCCTTCCCAATGCCTCGGGGAGAGGGAACACTAGAGCGCCCGGATAAATCATTCAGGAGGAGAAATGCTGAGATGCCTCGCCCCTGATCGAATGATAGGCAATCAGAAACTTGAAAGGCCCTATCATCCCCTTCCCTGCCCTCCTGCCCCCACTGCCGAGAGCAGCAAAGCAAAGGGGTTGTGGGAATAAAACACCTTTGTCTGGGGCCTCGGAAGCTCTCCGCTTGAAACTGAACGAGCTGTTGCCAGGGCTGTGTGTCAGCCCATTGGGAGCTCCTCCTCTCCATTGAGCACCCAAAGAGAAAGGGCCTGGACTATGTCCGCACTACTGCGCCGCCCTCTGCCCGCCGCGCACGCACGCGTCTGTTCCACCCGGGGTCCTGGGAGACGCTGTGAGCCCCGGGCCACCATCTCCCCACTCTGGGTGTCCGCGGCCGGGGCTCTGTAAACACAGGCAGCCGCAAGCCTCGCCCGGCCGCTTTGCTTTTAACGGAAGAGACTCACAAGGCAAATAAGGATTTACACGACCATGTCATTTCCCCAAGATATAGCAGTGCTTCCTTCCCAAAGGACTTGTGCTTCCTCTCAGGTGGGGAGACCTGACTTACAGGTGACTAGTGGCCAAGGTTTGCTGGTGGGAGGGGCACGGGGGACAGCCCGGCTTGGGCCTGTTCTCACACCTCTAAGTATTGTCATAGCTGGGTCTATGACATGTTGACAGGCCCAACGGAAAAAGTTAAAAAATTCAGGGAATGGAAAACATGCTGACACGTTTTGGATTTAAACCCAAACCATACAATGGGTTGACTGACTTTCCTCTACTGCCTGGTGTAAATGCATGTGCTAACCTGTGAGCAAATGAACACAGGCAACAGGGTGGGCGTTTGCGACCCGTCCCGCGTCACGTGGCCGGTGTCACAGAGCATTTCTAGGCCCTTTTCCTCTCCCTTAAATTTTACCTGATTCTTAGGCTGTGGTGAGAATCAAAATGACATAATGTTCCCAAAACTGCCTCGGGAACTCTAGAGCATGATGCAAATATTGATGGTTTCATCGCCATTGTCCACAGCTCATGACTTTTCAGTAATTTACTGAGCTACAGCTTCAAGTACAGAGTAAGAATTGAGGTAGTCACAACGCCCCTCACCACTTGTACATATAAAAGATCTGAGAACTCTGAAGAACATTGTTTTTGAGATCTTCAAAGTCGTAGGCCCTGTTATATGAAGTTAAACAATTACATAATTTTTAAAAATCTCTAGTATATCCAAATGTAAGTCTTTGGAGTCACATTCATGAAAACAATGAGTTTTTTTCTTTTTTTAAGTTTCACCTGCATGTTTTAAGTTTCACCTGCATGTTATCAGTAGTAGATAGATATAGATAGCCTCCAACCAGAAGGGTCTAGGTAGAATTATTCTTGCTTTGGTTAAAAAGTTAAAAAGCAACAACAAATTGAACAATGAGGACTGCATTTTTCTCTATGATATGTTTCAAATAGATTTGTATCTTCCGCGCAGTGTCAAAGAGTCAATGAAGGCTTTTTAATTTTCGGATCTAGGATACACAGTTCAATATCAAAAGGAAAAGTTTGGTAGTTTAATTTTTAATGTTTCTATTCCTCAAAAGCTGTTAGAAGTCATGCAAAGCAACAATTCTCACAGGACTTGAAACATCTCAGCATATAGTTTTCTCTCTGCATGGACAGCTACAGTTTAACCAAGATCACTTGGGAACTTACAGAAAGTTACTGCACATCGATTTGAAACACAGGAAGTAGGAAATTTCTTTTGTTATTACAATAGCATGTTGAAATGTAAAAAAGAAATCAGGCATTGAATGATTGTGTTATTTATATTGCATTGATTTTTTTTTTTTTAATTAGGCTGATTTTGTTTTTTCACTACACTATTGGATCGCTTTGTTTTTTGTGGACCTCTGAGCCTAAAGGATAGATAGACCTTGGGCCTCGTCTCCGGTATGGCCTTGGTATATCTCATTTGCATATGAATTCCTTCTGAACATATATGTCAATCTGCGATAGAGACATCTTTCGAAAGTTGGTCAGATCCCAGCTCTCATTCCTTGCAAACAGGCTATATAACATTTGTGTAAATCCGTCCTGCAGCAGTTCCCACTGTCCTCATTATTCGCAGAGAAATCAGGGCAAAGCACACTGATGAATAAAAATAGACAGTGTTCCCTGGCTGTTTCCCTGGCCATGCATTCACCTCCGTTAGGGATGCAGTGTAGAATGCACCTGCTTTCTTTATCTGCGTGCCTCGTCCCACAACCAAAAAACACAGCTATGTCTTAGAGGCACAACTCTACTCACAGCTGACCACAGCTTTTCATCCGAAGAGGTACCGTTTAAAGTACTCTATTACTGTGTCTCCTGGTTCGGGCTAAAATTTGGAAACGTGGAAAGTTCGACAAGACATATATTGACTTTTACAAAGCCTATACTATAAAGGAAATGTTTGCCAGCTTAGCACAGTTGTGTTGGGTTTTCCTGGAAGATCTGCAAGTCAGTGGGGAACTTTAATGGGGTCTGTATGCTGAGTCATATACAATATATCTCTGCTGGTTTTTTGATTGGGCAACACCTAAAATCTGACTTCTAAGTAAGACTCTTTCCCTTACTAAAAATTTGTCAACATTAATATCACTAATTTAATAAGAAGGGATTCAGAGTAAAATAAATCAATATTTGGATAGAAGGGGCTTTGTTTGTTCTTTTTAAAGGTCTATTAGATGGCTAAAGCTCACTCTCAAAGGGAATTATCTTCTGTCCTGAAGCTAAAAATAATTCCTGAGAAGGGTGTAGAAAGATGTTCAGCTGTCTGAACTAACTAACTCCTTATTCACTTTGCCTGAAATATGCCGAGAGGCAAGAGGCACTCATCGTTGCCGGGTCTCAGAACCCGGTGCCCACACAGAGAAAGACAGGTACTGCCCTCCACCCTGCTGGGTACAGGGAACGCCGTGACCAAAGCAGGGCTTTCGAAAAGATGGTTTTGTGATGTTAATCGATCTGTACGTTGATGGAACTTTATCATTGAGGCCAAGCCTGGCGCTGAGGGAGAGGGGAGAAGCACTTTAAACTTGTACTGGGTAACAATAATTTGCATTTAGGTAAATCAGAGAGCTAGCATGATAGCCTTCCTCTGCTGCACTTTCTCCTGATTATTTCTAGGCTTCCAGCCCGAATCGGTCTGCAGCTGACTGACTGTAACCCTGGCCATAAGAATGAAAATGACATAGATACATTCATCCTCTGTGGACTGTGGAAATTTTCTTAATGTCACGATCAATGAAAAGTACTTTTAGTTCAATATTCTTTCAAACAGCCCCCCCAAACACACACAATTTCTAAAAACAGAATCAGCAACACCACCAATGAATAGTGAATTTACAAGGAAGCTATATCCACTAGTTACAAGCCTACAAAGTTATAAGTAGTCACTTCAAGTTAGGTATCAAGGAAATTTCCTTCAGAAAGCCCAGTTGCCCGAGCTGGGTCCTCCTGCTTACCTGCTCTATGTATTTGTTTACTGCTTAAGGAAAGTCCCAGGCAGCCAGGTGCAAGAATACAAGGCTCCTCAGAAGGTGGAAGGGGCGCCCGGTGTCCTCTGAGCTGTGATCTCAATTCCGATGCTTTGCATGTGGCTGAAATAGCTCAAGTGCTCGGTGCCTCACTCGGTACTGAGAGCTGCTCCCTGCTCGGGGCTGGAGGGAAACTCGGTGTACGGCTAAGTGTTAAAGAGAATTCCTGTCATAGCTCACAGTTGTTCTTCCTAAATATAGAGTTTGATACAAGCCATATACTGGCTGCCTCCGAAAGGCTTGACCGTGCTGAAAGCAGGGCTCAAATGTCAGCCGGAAGGTGGCTACGGAATCTTCCTGCCCTCCTAATCTTCCAGAAGATGCTGGCTGCGCTTTCTCACATGTTCTGAGGGGGCACAGTGAAGTTTGAAAAGTAGGAAAAGTTTCTATCTTTAGCGTTATTACCTGGAGGCCAGAAGACGAGGAGCATTGGATAAAAACTAGACAGAAGCAGCATGGCCCCAACCTTCTTAGCAGGGGCACCGCCATCAAGCACCTTTTGAGTCCTAGCTTGGTCACTTAGGAGCTGTTAAAATTCTTTCATGATCAGCAGTCAATAAACGCTCACCAAATGATGATAATTATAATATTACGTTGAACTGTAAGACATCACCCTTTTTGTGGGTCATACATGGTCCCAGATCATTCCACTCAAACGTGGTGCCAGGGCCGAGTCCTTGCTGTCTCCGCTCTTCTGCCTCCTACTGGTGACAATGACTTGGGCCACAGAGCGCAGGAGACCACGGCACAAAACCAAACAAAGAGGAAATACCTATTTTAAGTGTGACAGGGGCCAGGACCAGGTATGAGGCAGAACACTTTTTCAACAAGAACACGGCCAAATACTGAGGCACATTATCTTTGTTTTGGGTTGGTTTTTGGGTTTTGGCGGTTGAGGAGGGTTGTTTTTTTTCTTTTTCCTGTGCTCATCATTTTTAACACTGCTTTTATTAATCGATTAATTTACTTGGCTTCTTCAGTCTCTGAAACTACCTTTACACAGTTCCCTTCAGTAGAAGGATCAAACAGAGTGAGCACACTTCTAATTCACCCACTGGATGAAGGTGACTCCATATCTGAGTCCCCCACAGTGTAGTCAGCCACTGAACCACCACTAGCAACCGTCTCCCTCCCAGTCCCCTCGCTCCATGAAGAAAAGAAGTTCCGTTCATAGGAGCCCCTGAAGTCATGTTCCTGTTCCGTGCAGCTGAATGCGTTCCAAACAGAAGCAACCAGCTTGTTTTCAGGTTGGTAAAAAGAAAACCAACTTTCTGTAATTAGGAGGTCTGCAGATAATTGTGGTTCATCTCAGTTTGGAGCTCACCATTCTGTTCTATTCATGTGCTGCTTAAAAGAACCTTTAAAGTTCCTGGGGCACCTGGGTGGCACAGTCAGTTGAGCATCTGACTCTTGGTTTTGGCTTGCGTCGTGATCTCAGGGCCATGAGATCGGGCCCTGTGTCCAGCTCCACGCTGAGCACAGTCCACTTGAGGTTCTCTCTCCCTCTCCCTCTGCCCCTCCCACTCGTTTTCTTTCTCTCTCTCTCTCTCTAAAATAGATAAATAAATCTTTTTCCAAAAAAAGAATCTTTAAAGTCCAGTTTAAACATCACGCTTTGCGATGATCTGGCACCAGAAGTGAGTTATTTTTCACTGGAGAAGAGACCGTAGTGAGCACCTTCCCATTTCCCCAGCTGTTTGGCTACTCTTACGTGTTCGGAGTACTTCAGCAGACAGTAGGTGGCATCACTCCATGGACAGAAAACAACAATGAGCCATTCTTGACTCCTTGCCCTGCAGTCAGCGCATAAATTCTGCCACAGTCCTTTTGCCTTCCGTGCCCCCTCAGTAGCCAGTGGTGTCATACATGTCAAGGAAAGTGCAATGCCTTGTACCCCGGGCTGGCCCGACGTGGGTGTGGCTGCCTCTGGGGGAAGAACTGAGGTGAGCGGCATTATCGGGACTCCTTTGGTCGTAAGAGACAGAAATGCAGAGAGAACCAGTTTAAGCCAAGAGGGGGTGTGGCAGACACTGTCGATGCCTTTCTCAATATCACCTCTGCCCACCTGAGTTTTCCTGCAGCTGTAGACAGTTCCCAGTACACTGTCAGCCTCACACTTCAAAAGCCTGAGTCTCTCGGCCTCTCTGCACTGGGGCTCTCTCCATCTCCGAGACAGGTTGCCTGGGTGTGCTGCAGGCATGACCCATAATTGCCAGGGAGCAGACACCCTAGGGACCAACCTCAAGCAATGGGGATAGTGGGAAATACCCCGCCTCCCGTCCTCCCGATCCCTCGGCGTGGTCTACAGTTTCCCAGGGGTCTCCAGCAGAATTGAGCTCCGGTGGCTCACAGCAGGAACCTGCTCACTAATATACCCTTTTAGCTTTCTCTTTTCCCTTTCTCACATCCCCACTCCCTCACTTGTGTTCTCTAGGATCATGACCCAAATACACTGCCTGCAACCAAGCCCTTGTCTCCATGTCTGGCTTTGAGACAATGCAAACCAAGACAGAGAGGTTCATTGGGAAAGTTTCATATTGCGGCAGGGGTGGAGGTGACCCTTAGAGATAACCAGAACCGAGAACTCAGACCTCCCTAGAGAGTGCCAAATCTATTTCTCCAACTCCAGTTTTTAAAATCCCAGGGTTCTGATTGCCCCCAGCCTGAGTCAATCACCCAACTCCTGGCCAGGGGCAAGGTCACCTAGCATAGAGGAGGCCCCTGGGGTTCACATCTATGGATAAGGTTCTTCCAGAGAGGGGAATAGCTGTGAGCTGAACATCCCCCCAGCTGGGGTCTCCCAGAAGCATCAAGAAGCCAAATGCTTGTCCTTGACCTCCTGCCACAACCCCTTGCTGTTTCCACTCCCGTTGTCATTTCATCAGTGTAAGGCCCCTACACAACAGAAGAAGCCCCAGGCACACACCAGCACATAACTGGATTGGTGAGTGACAATTAACTGGGACCAAGGGGATGGGCACAGCGTGAGTCCATTTCTCACTGGGAGAAGCAACTGGAAGGAGAGGGAAAAAGAAACAGTGTTTAAGTATGGGAAACAGTGCTGGGCACTGAGCGGACAGCTTGAGACCTTTGGGAATATTTCAGTGGAGGTCACCGAAGAGGGGCAGGGTGAGGGATTGCTGGCAAAAACAGAATTCACCTAAGTAATTCCTGCCTGCATGCCTTTATCCCTTGTCCACTACAGTCCAGCAGCAGGAGGATCTCTAACACCTTCTGTCCGTATAGCCCTTGTTGAGCTGCAAAGCACTTTCATTTGTATTATTTTACTGAGTCCTCCCAGCAGCTCCACGGGTTAAGTGGTATTATTCCAATTGTACAGGTCAATAAGTCCAGGTTCAGAGTGTTAAAGCAGGGCCAGTTACCCCCAGGTTTCAACTCTCATATTCAGTGCTCTCTCCTGTTCTACCACAATGACTTCAAGGAAACACACTCCCATGCACAGCCCCACATAAGCACTATACACACGGTATCGGTTAGGATGCATTGGCTGCAAGTAATGGAATACCTGAGTAGCAGTGATTCAATCAGTAAAGTCATTTAGTCATCTCACTAGCCTAGAAACCTGGAGGGAGGTAGTTCCAGATTGGTTCAAAAATTGTATAAAGTCAAAAAGCCCCAGGCAATTTCTAGTTCTTTACTCTGCCACTCTCAACAAGTCAGTTTTTCATCCTCATGCTTCTTACTTCCTGTTCCCAAGATGGCTGCCACAGCTCCGAGAATCAGGATCTTGCACTAGCATTCAAACGAGAAGGAACAGCAGGGATGGTGGGGAAAGGGGCTTTCCTCCTCTCAGGGAAGAACCTCTCCCAGAAGCCCCAGCAGACTCCCCCTTACATTTCGTTAGCTGGAACTAGATCTCATGGTTGCACAGGAGAAATGAGAAAATCTTCATTTTATAAATGACAAAACACCTTGAAAAAGGTAAAGTCACACAACTAAGAAGTGTCCGTGTCGGAACCCTAACCTAGGTCTTCAGGCTCCAAATACCAGAGGTTTCTGCTTGTTCCTCTACATGCAAGCCAACAGAAAAAGCCAGGTTGCCCGAAAAAAAAAAAAAAAAAGGCCAGGCTGCTCATTCCATTGCCCCATCTCTGAATGCCCTCATGGACACTTATCCTGTGCCTCAAATTACAGTCTTCTTTTGGGGGTCCTCTTTGCTCAGTTCTACTCTATCATAAGTCACCTACAGTTTGGGCAAAGAGTAAAATAAATCATATTATGGAAAATTTTAAATGAATTAATAGATAACTATCTATACCATTATGTATAAAGATGTAATCCCCAAAAACTTTATAGGCTGACAGAGAGAAGAAAATTAATAAATGAAGAATGATTAACTATGAAGAAAGAATTATGAAAAAGAAACTAGCTATGATCTATGAAAACACTTTATTTTGCCATAACATTTACTTCTATGCTGAATTTTAATTTTTGACACGGTAACTGTGAACAAATCAATGCTTGTTTTTAATCCAGGAGAGCAGGTGACAAGTTTTGTCCCCTGGGGTGCATGCTGTGCAATGACTTCCTTCCTTCTGTGATTTCTTGAGCCAAACCACTTCTCTCCTTAACCCCAGTCCTTCACGGTGATGTAGCAGCCATGTTTACGACTCTTTCCTTGGAATTTACCTTACTGCATGAGTAGCCACAGAGAGGAAAAATCGCTTTTCCAAAAAGAAGTAATGTGCAGAGTTATAACTCTACCCACATGAAAAACTCTTTTACAGGGCACCTGGGCGGCTCAGTCGGTTGAACGTCCGACTCTTGATTTCAGCTCAGATTGTTATCTCAGAGTCCTGGGATCAAGCTCCGCGTTGGGCTCCCAGCTCATGGGGGAGTCCGCTTCTCTCTCTCTCTCTCTCTCTTCCCGCCCCCTCTGACCCGCCTCCTACACGCGCATGCTCGCTATCTCTGTCTCTCTCTGTCTCAAATAAATAAATCTTTTTTAAAAAAAGAAAAAACCTTTTACATAATTATGCAGAACAGTTTAGAATCTCCTCATCTGAAAACTTTTCATTTCAAAAAGGGACCTTTGTTTCACCTTTTGTGTAGTTAACAGCTTTTTTCCCCCAGAGTATTTTCCTTCCAGAAATAAAAGAGCTGCCTAGCCTCAGAAGGGAAATTCAGACCTCCATCTCCAAAAACATGGTGCGGTTTCTCCATGCTCAGAGGAAATTGCTGGCATCCACCTCTCAGTCACTCCCAGCTGGGAGAATAAGATTCCATTCATTTATCCATGCATTCATTTATCATTTATTAAGTGCTTACTGTGATTCAGGCACTGTGCTAGATACTGAGGGTTTAAAAATAAGTTAGAGATAGTTCTGTGTTCTAGGAGCCTGTTCACCATGGTCTGGTGGAGGAGACAAGTAAGCAACAACATGGTTATTAGATTTCTGTGGTATCTTCAAACCGTTAGCAGAATCCACAGGAAGGTTGCCCCTAACCCTCCCATGGCGCTGAAGGGTTCACAGAGAAGGACATGTTTACGCAGAATGTCCTGAGTGTCTACTAAATGCCAGCACTCTTCTGTCTCCACTTTTGGGGTGAAAAGAGCGAGTAAGCCTATGTTCCTGCCCTCAGAGCTTACAGTGGGGGAAAGAGGGTACAGACAAAGCTAAGTAAACAACTACACAAGATAATTGTAAATCCTATTAAGTGATATAAAGACAAACAAAAGGCTGAGGAAGAGGATAAGCTAGGGGAGATGTGGCTGGAGCAGCATTTCCCCAAGAAGAAGTGAGATTGATAGGGCGAGAAAAGAATATTTCAGGCAGAGGGGACCGCATGTGCAAAGGCCCTGGGATAGGAAAGTATGTTCTCACGACTCAAAGAAAAACAATGCAGCCCAAACATAGAGAAGAACTGCATGAGGCTAGCAGGGCCTTCGGAGGCCATCTTGACAAGAGATGCTGATTTTCTTCCAAGTGTAGTAGGAACCCTTAGAAGGTTTTAAGCAGTGGAGTTGCCTGATTTCAGCTTTGATGAGCTCACTCTCACTGCCATGTGGAAAGAGGACCCTACTAGAATGAGCAGGAAAGAAGAGAGAACCATTAAAAGGCTAGAGATGATGGTGCCCCGAACAAAGGCGTTGGCAGTGAAGATAAAGACAAGAAGAGAGGTTCAAGGTATATTTTAGTAATAAAGTCAAAAGTAACCTTGCTGGGGTGCCTGGGTAGCTCAGTCGGTTGAGCGTCTGCCTTCTGCTCAGGTCGTGATCTCAGGGTCGTGGGATTCAGCCCCGCGTCTGCTTTGTGCTCAGCAGGGAGTCTGCTTCTCTCGGTCTCTCCCTCTGCCCCTCCCCCCTAAAAAAAAAGTAGCCTTGCTAACTGATTGGATGTGGGAGGACAAAAGGGAGAAACATGGTGCTTTGGGGGAGGAGTGAAGTAATGAATCAGAAAGCCAGTGTTGACCTCAGAGGGAAGCGTTTCCATAGACTGTGGGGGCTGGTTCACAAACCAGGTCACTGCAGGTTGTGGGGCGAATGAAGAGTTGAGGCTGCAAATGGGCCGGTCTCTTCTAGCCCCGTGACTAAGAACAGAGAAAAAGGATAGTAGTTGGGTTTGGAGATTTCCAATATGGAGAGAATTTGGGGGGCTGTATCTTATAACGATCTGAACAATATTTCAACCTGTTTAGAAGCCAGAGTGACAAGGATAATAAAGGTCAGAAGGAGGTCACCGATGAGCGGAGTCCAAAGGAGGGGAGGCAGGAACACATATTCTTTCCTCTGAGAAGGAACTAAGCTGATCCCAAAAAGGTCGTCAGAGGGTCTGTGGGGTTAGGGAGGAGGAACAGGGAAAACGGAGGCCACCTGGCAGCCCGCCTCACTCTTCTAAGGGTCTTGAAAAAGAAATCAGTCATAGAGAGCAGGGAAGAGCTGAAAGTACCACCCAGCAGTGTTGAGGCTCCATCTGAGGCTGGAAACCTTGCCGCCTGGGACACGGCGATTCTGTCAACATGGTGACTGCTTTGCGGGGGTGTTAGTTCTAAAGGACACATGTCTTCGGTTGGGTCCCTCCAGAAGCCAATCTTGAAATGAGGAATTGTGTATAAGTGATTAATTAAGAAAATGTTTCCAGGAAAAACTGGGGGAACAAAGATGGGATCTCAAGTCCCACAGAAGGTATCTTCCTTCTGATCCTGTAAGAGAGCTCTGGAGTGTGAGAACTGATGCCATAGAGTTGTCCTACCTCAGGCAAGGGGCGGGGGCTGTCTATCCTAAGTTCAGGGCTGCCCCGGGGCGGGGGGAACAAATTCCCAGGGCTTTTGGCTCTCCTTACCAGCTGGAAAGGCCTGCTCCAGAGGCCCTAGGGCAGGCCTCCAAAGGAGCACTGAGGTGTTGGAAACAAAGGCCCGATGAAGCCAGGAACAGACAACAAATGGGGAAATGGATCTGAAGGGACCTGGGCAGAGCTCCGTCATTGTCTGCCCAACACAGCTGTCCTTTGTGGCACTAGGCCGCAGCAAAGTCCTTCTGAACTACGTTGGCACCTTGTCTCTAAAAAGCCTAGTTTATTTGAACCAATCTTACAAAGTTATATTATTGCAGCGTTGAGCACTTCTGTTTCTTATTAGTCATTTTCTAATGAGTGTTGAAATGGACAATGTTTGCAGAGTTTTGGCAGCCTATAAATGTATTTAGAATTACGTTGTCCTGCATTGTCACATGAGACCTCTATAACCTGGCTCTTTTTCAAAAATGAGGTAACTCTAGTCCCTTTGGTGACACATGGTACATGGGGGAGGGTCCTCCTCCAGGGTCCGAAGCAGTAACAGTGGCCAGTGACACATGCACCCGAGATCTGGAATGTGACCGAAACATCACTGCGGCCTGTGTGCCCTTGAACTAATTTTTACCCAACTGGGATTCTACCCAAGGTCAGGATCTATAAAACTGGAGAGAATCACAGTTGTACCATACGCTGTGCAGGGCAGTTTCCCCGCTCTCCTTTCCTGACTGCCCTGCAAAGTTGGGGTTTTTTTCTAACCTAGACTTTTTTTAAAGATTTTATTTATTTATTTGAGAGAGAGAGAGAACAGAGCAAGACAGAGCACACAAGTGGGGGGGAGGGACAGAGGGAGGGGGTGGGGCAGAGGGAGAGGGAGGGAAGGAGATAGGGAGAGGGAGAAGCAGTGGAAATGGTGACCCATCACTGTTATTTTCCTTCTCTTTTCCTTAACTAAAGTCTCCCACTGTTTCCAACTTGTCTGCTTTCTTGAAGCCTTGAGATAATCCTCTCTGTTACTTTGTAGGCCTTGAGTCTCTGCTTTGTTAAACAACACTATTGAGAATGTTCTCAGACTATTTCATATTCCAAGGTCTTAATCTTCCAAGCCTGTAGAATCTGACAAAATGGGCCCATTTTAGGGGTGCCTGGGTGGCTCAGTCGGTTAAGTGTCCGCCTTCGACTCGGGTCATGATCCCGGGGTCCCGGGATCGAGCCCCGCATCAGGCTCCTTGTTCAGCAGGGAGTCTGCTTCTCCCTCTCCCTCTGCCCCTCCCCTACTTCTGCTCATGTTCTCTCTCTCTCTCTCAGATAAATAAAATCTTTAAAAAATAAATAAAAATAAAATCTTTTTAAAAAATAAATAAAATCTTTTTTAAAAATGGGCCTGTTTTAACCTTAGTAATATTGCCATCAAGTCATCCATGGCCTGACCTCCCCCACTTTCTGAAAGTTTTCCCAGCTGTCTCGGTAAGCCATTCAAAGCAGGGGGAAATGAACATGTAAAAGAGGCTCCCAATTCAGAGGAAGAAAACAGCCTAAATTCATTCATTTGTTCATTCGGCCATTCAACAAATATCTTTTGAGCACGCACTGTGTGCCAGAAACTGCACTAAGCCATGAAAATAAAGCAATGAACAAGGCAGGCGTAGGCCGCGTCCTCACAGAGGTCGCAGTCTAGGAAGAAGACATTAACACAAAGTCACTACAAAGAGGGGTGGCTGCAGTCAAGGGAGAGAAACCCAATGTAGCTGGAGAATCAGAAAAGGAATCTGTATTAAAAGCAGATGCTGAGAGAAATTGGGTGCCGGCAGTTGCTTTGGGAAGTTATCCCTAGGAACAGGAACAAGGGAGCAGGGAGAATGAGATGGAAAGATTTTTATAAAAGCCACTGAGAGGTGCCATAGTGAGCAATTGCCTTTGTGGGCAACTGAGGCTCAGTCCTGCTGGGGACCCTTCAAGAAACTGTGTGGAACACACCTCAGAGTTACCTCACCAGAAGACAGGGAGCCTCAGGTATTTACCCAAGGGCTCTGTCCTCTATTCCTTGAGGCCTGCCCCCAGAAGCGTTAGCACGCGCGTGTGCTCACACACACACACACACACACCGCATACACATACACACACTTCTGAGTCGTATCACCATCAGGGTTTCTTGGCCTGGCACTACTGACATTTGGGCCGGATTGTTCTTTGTTTGGGGGGCTGGGGGTCCTGCGCATTATCGGCTATTCGGCAGCAGCCCTGGCGTCTACCCACTGGATACCAGTAGCATTCCTACGCACAGCAAAGTGTGACGAGCAGACACGGCCAAGTGTCCCCTGGTCTACACGCAGCTGAGCGAGGCTCCAGTGTCAGAACATTCCCTCGGTTCAAGGAAAAGATGCTGGCGATGAGGAGGAAGCAGCGGGGACGTGGGGCCGAGCACCTACAGCAGCCACGGCAACTTCCCTGAGGACGTGATGGCGGCTAAGCCGGGACTTCAAGAACGAGTAGGAATGGCCCTTTGGAAGTGGAAAGCAAGACTGCCAGCACACTTGTTCTGCTGATGATGGCAGCCCAGCCCCCAGCACAGTGCCCAGTGACATGTAGTAGGAGCTCAGTTCAATCCTGGGCTGCTGCAAGTCGACGGAAATGCGGAGGAACATAAATCAGGTGAGCAAAAGGACCGAGCTCCACGAAAACCTTCGGTCTTCAACATACCGCCCTCGCTCCCGGACGGTGCAGCCCCACAGGCACAGGGCTTGCCAAACGGGGGGTGCTTGGCTGACTTTCAGCCCCACGTGCCCCGCTGTCCAGCCCCGTGTATATCTGGCAGCCCCACCGTAGGCCCCACCTTGCACACCCCTCACCCCTTTATGCCTCCTGATCACCATGGACAGTCTGTGCCGTGTGGGGAGGAGCCTGTGGCGTAAGGGAGGAGTGTGGGAGCATCACACAGCTTGATAAAGAACTTTTTTTTTAAGATTCTATTTATTTGTTTGACAGAGAGAGAGTGAGAGAGCACAGGCAGGGGGAGTGGGAGAGAGAGAAGCAGGCTTCCCGCGGAGCAGGGAGCCCGATGCGGGACTCGACCCCCGGACCCTGGGATCATGACCTGAGCGGAAGGCAGACGCTTAATGACTGAGCCACCCAGGCGCCCCGCTTGAGAAACACCTTTAAGCTACTGTCCCGAATGTCCTCGGCTCCTCCCGCTGTGGGCAGCACCAGTATAAAGTGTCTCTAGCTGCCTTTCTACCCGGCCTCTGCACTCTGCCCTGTTGCTCTCTCCGACCTGCTCTCCTCGGATCTCTTCGTGGTTGTCTCTATCTGCGGCTCTGTGTGCACTTGGCTCTCTTTATCGTTCTTTGGCTCCCTGTCTGTTGGTCTCTGTGTCCCCCTCTGTAACTTCTGATCCTTCCTTCCAGTTTTTTATCTCCCCCTTTATTATGTTCTCTCTCCACCATGGCAGCCCACTCAGGGTCATTTGTCCTGCATTAAAAGGTTTGGGGAGGCAGCTCTAACCCCTGAGACAAACATGCTCATTTGCTGGGTCTCTCTCACCCCATTTCCTCCTGCACAAGTGGAAAGGTGTGGCCTTCTGCACTTAGAAGGGCCAAGACTCAACCTAGGTTTAGGCTCTGAAAAGAAGGCTGTTTTTTTAGGTGAAGCTAGACGAGGTAAAGGAATTTTCTGTGATATCCATGAGCTGGCTGTGTGGTTGGAAGCCACAACTCTGCGAAGTGATATTGCTGGTTTGCCCACTGTGTGCATCTCTTTCCCTTGAGGACCATATCTGGGGGTGGGGTGGAGGAGATAATGACTAGTAAAAGATTACTTTGGATATTCCTAAGCCCCTTTAAGAACTTTCTCTTAAGTTCATGTTCTTAAAATCACCCCAGAACTAGGTGTAAGAAGAATAACTGTAAAGTTTCTAAAGTAGGCACCTGCTTGTCATGCTGAACCAAATGGCTTTAGAGCAATAAGCCAGAGGGGTAGAAGGAAAGGTAGATCCACAGTTAGATCGTGTAAAGCCTTAGAGAATCTTCTATGTACCAGGAGCAATTCTAGGTGCTGGAGGTACCTCAGCAGACGAAACAGGAATCCCTGCCCTCTTGGATCTTATATTCTAGGAAGAACCCCCAGCTCCAAGCCTGAGCAAGTCAGTGAATGGTGAGGTGGGAAATTCTGGGTTGAGGCCACTATGCAAGAAGCAGATTTGGGGGGCAGAAAACAAAGTTTGGTTTGGATAATCTTAAGTTCATGATGCCTATTAGATGTCTAAATGGA
The DNA here is from genome assembly GCF_964656455.1 of Halichoerus grypus. Lineage (NCBI taxonomy): Eukaryota > Metazoa > Chordata > Mammalia > Carnivora > Phocidae > Halichoerus > Halichoerus grypus. Next base: position 114,543,254 of record NC_135727.1, on the reverse strand, counting down.
GATATGAAAGAAGTTGGATATCCAAATATAGAGTTCAGGAAAGAAGTCCAGGCTGCGATCCAAATTTGGGGGTCACCATTGTGGAGTTGGTATCTGACACCAGGTTAGATGAGATCTCCCAGAGGAGTGTAACTAGAGCAGAGATAGGGTCAAAGCACTGAACCCTGGAGCATGACAACATTTAGAAGTCCAGGAGAGACTAAGGAGTGGGGGAGGTGTGGGGGCTAGGGTTTCATAGGTCCAGCGCTTCCATTTTGCAAAGTGAAAAGAGTTCTGTGGATGGAGGGAGGGTAGTGATGGCAACACAACACTGTGAATGTACTTAATGCCACTAAGGTATACCCTTAAAAATGGTTAAGATGGTAAATTTTATGTTATGTGTATTTTACTACAACTTTTTCTAAAGAAATATTTTAAAGATTTATTTATTTACTTATTTATTTGACATGGAGAGAGACAGAGAGAGAGAGAGAGAGCACAAGCAGGGGGAGCAGCAGAGGGAGAGAGAGAAGCAGGCTCTCCGCTGAACAGGGAGCCCGACATGGGGCTTGATCCCAGGACCCCGGGATCATGACCTGAGCCGAAGGCAGACGCTTAACCAACTGAGCCACCCAGGCACCCCTTACTACAACTTTTAAAAAAGGAAGAGAGAGAGAGAGAGAGATAAATGGGTACAAAAACCCAAATGAAAGAAGAGTTTCCAGAAGGCAGGAGGGATCAACCAAGTCAAATACTGCTGATAAATCAATAAGAGTTAACCATTGGTTTTGGCAATGTGGAGAGCGGCAGTGACCTTGAGAACGAAACAGGTGGAGGTAAATACTTGCTTGAAGCAAGCTCAAAGGCATCGGGAGGATGAGTTAGGCAAGACGGAGAGGGTGGCTAACTCCTCAGGCAGCAGAAAAATGAATACAGTGGCTGGAAGTGGTCATAGGAGGAGTCTTCTTTTAACACGAAAGATAACACATCGGATTTCAAGGCTGAGGTTGAAATGGTCCCACAGAGAGAGAAACAGTCATGAAACAGGAAAGAGAAGGGACACTCATTGCTAAGCCTCGAGCAGCCACAAATGGTAGGGATCTGATTTGCAAGGATGGCGGGGCTGGCCTCTGTAGGAGCAAAGGCTGCTGGCCAGTGTGACAAGAGGGGACAAGGCATGGGGATACAGAGGCAAGCAGGTTTGTTCAGTTGCCAGGGGGATGTGCTTTGCTGATGGAAAATAACTTTTCAGTGAAATAAGCAAGGTTGGCAGCTGAGAGTGAGGATTGAAGAAGAAGTTTGGGAATTTTGAGAAGGTTTATGATAGCCCTCTCTTAGAGAGAGAAGAAATTGCCCTGGAAAACGTAGTTGGGCTGTGAGGTGGTTCTTAGGGCCCAATTAAGGTCATAAATTTCAAGTGAGACCAGGATAGCCTTCATCTGAAGATATTTTCATTAATATTTTCTTAATAGTGTGTCATTTCAGTTTTGATTTCCTCTTTTATTCATGTATTATATACAAGAATTTTTTAATATTTTTAAGAAATTAAGAGTATTTTTAATACAAATATAAGCCACCAAAATATATCAATCATGAATCTCTAAGTACTGACAACAGTTTATCAAAATAAAGAGAACAGAGACTATTTTAAATAGAAAAAAAGTTCTGACAAAACACCTCTTCAGAATTTGGAAAACTATCTAGTTAAAAATAGATACAAAAGAGTGTAATACTACAGTTATTAAACCTGATTGACTATATATATGTACATACATACATGATTATACACACAGACATAAATGTTTAATTTGGCATTCATTTCTTACTGCCATGAAATATTTTTTTAAAGATTTTATCCATCCATTTTTGACACTGGAAACGAGCACGAGTGGAGGGAGAGACAGAGGGAGAAGCAGACTCCCCACTGAGCAGGGAGCCCAACGTGGGACTAGATCCCAGGAACCCGAGATCACAACCCAAGCTGAAGGCAGACGCTTAACCAACTGAGCCACCCGGGGGCCCCTGCCATGAAATATTTTAAAAAGTGTTAAGGTACAATGAGACCAAGAAAACCTGAAATGCCCACATTTAGTACTTATATATTCCACAATCTCTGACCCAGATGCTAAAAAATTAGAAGTTAGCAACAAGAAGAAAAAACTAAAGCTATTAGGAAAACTCTAAAATACTCTTCGAATAACTCAGGGGCTGAAGAAAAACATGAAAATTACAACTACAACCCATTTTTAAATTAACCACAGTGAAAACAATGCACACTCAGAGGCAAATTCATAGCCCTCAAGCTCTACTTCTTGATGCAAGAAACTGCAAAATAGGGTGGCCGTGTTTTTCAATCGCCATGAAGGCAAAAAATACGAAGGTTTACTGAGGTAACTAGGAAATTTCTGCAGGGTATATCTTCTCGTTTAGATGATACTTTTGAGATCCAATTTAGTGAGCTCAAATACTTCCTGCTTAGGAACAAATGACTCGAAATGGGGGCCAGCAGCAGTCACTACTCAGTCCAAAACCATCACCGAAACACCTCCTCCTGTCCAGCCTCTTGCATCTCAAGGGCATGGCCAGACCAAGAGAGCATCCTGCCTTGTCTCCAAGGTCAGGGGAATAACAAAATAAGGGATTCTGTCTTTCTCTTCCTTGTCTGGTGTGCCCATAAGAATAGTCCTTTTTTCCCTTTTAAGTGTCTGGTGTTGGATGCTCAGTTAGGTTCATCCACATAGGCAGGTTAGATAGGAGGAAGAAAAACCTCTGACTCCACCCTTATTCTTTAGGTCAACTGAAATATCTTTAGGAATACAAATAGCATACATATGGAAGATTCCAAATGTACAAGACTCACAGGAACAGCTGCTTTGAAGGGTAAAATGCATCATTGAGACAGAAAATGAAGTAGGCAGAGAAATACAGTTCGTGCGTTGAGTTGACAGGAAATGGCCTGAGTTGATTCCACACACACTGCAGGGCACTGGAGAACCGGATATGAAACCTGCCTTCAGGGAACTCACAGCTGATAGAGGCCCTCATACAATGTTCCTTAAAGCTGTCCTCCTCGGTGGTGAGAAAAGAGTTGAAATCCAGAGTGATCCAATGAAAAATGTGTATGGAATTATTTGAAAGGTTATAAGGCACCAAATTCTATAGTATTATTTCTACTGTTTAGTACTTAATCATAACGGTCTCCCTAATGGATACATAGGAGGGGCTGGCAAACTATGGCCTGCTGGAGGTGTTTGTAAACCAAGTTTTATTGGCCCACAGCCACGCCCATTCCCTTCCATACTGTCTATGGCCCCTTTCCCCCTATAAAGGCAGGGCGGAGTAGTTGTAACAAAAATGGCCTTGCCCACAAAGCATAAAATGTTTACCATCTGCCTTTTACCATCAAAGTTTGCCGACTTCTGATACACCGTCATTCAAACGTTCCCTGGGTCACTCATTTCTTCTAAATCTTCTTTCTTTTCCCTGTGGGGAATAACCTTATTTGCTTTCGTATGTGAAAACAACCACCTTTGTTCATACAAATTCTTTATAATCATGTGAAAAATATGGGATGATATGTTCTCAACTGTTCCAGCAATACATATAATTACATTTACATGCTAATACGATGAACACAGAATTATAATTATACTTTCTTTTTATTTTACTGAATCATAGGAAATAAAATTTTGCATTTTATAGATGAAAAAATGTATTTTAACAATGTGGTAACTTGCTTTTTTCTAATTTTTTAAATGAAAGCTTTTTTTTTCCTTCAATTGTGACAGTCTTTCTTGTAGAAGAAATAATTGCTTTGTGTTAAGGTAGCTTGCTTTATTCTGTTTTATTATTGCCAAGCAACCTCATCTTAAATCCCAAACTTCTAACTTCTTTTAATAGACACGGAGGTATTATCTGAGTTCCAAGAATTTATATTAAGCTCTTACAAAGTGTATTATGAATGTAGCCCACACAAACACTGAAATATAATTCTGGGACAGCTGCATTAACCCAAGGTTGGTTTCAGTTACCACGTAATCTTTGAATACAGCAAATATCCAGCAGTGAAAAACTCTTTGAGAAACTAACATATCAGTTGGCATTGCATTAGTCCCATGTAGGCCTTGGTGATCATCAAAACCCTGCGGCCACAACCATGTAACCTAATCAAGAAGACAGCATGAACTTTCTTCTTCCCTGCCAAGTAGTACTTTATATGTATTCTAAAAATTATCACTCTACCTAGAACCAAGAGGTTTTCTGTCCTTTGACATTTGAAGTAGGTCTTAGGGGGGGAAAAAAACCTTTGGCTTATTTTCTAACTAGAACCTAGGCCCTGAAGAAATAGGAACTAGGCAAATGTTAACTTTGAAAACCTTGAAGATTGTCATACTTAACATTCACAGTCCTGTTCATTACTGCCTTTTGGACACATCACTTCCCCAGTCCCTGACTTCTAACAGTTTGTTCTAGTCACCATCCGTTGCGTGGTTTTGGGAGTGTTAGGTCACCTGTTGCAATGGCTGATATCGTCCCAAAATAGAAGCGAAAAAGCAGCCTAGGCCAAGAAAGGCCTTAAACAGAAACACATTCATTAACATGAGAATGTTTTGGAAAGTAGGTAAGAGGAATGTCTTCAGGACAAAGAAAAGAAGAATCCTGTTTATTTAGAGAAAGATGTTAGAAATATTCTTGCTAATTCAGAATGTATTTTATGTCCACATTTTATCTGAAGAGTTTACCCATTAGCAATCTACTTCCGGGGCACAGCTAAGCTTTAAAATGATGATTGATACTTTCCCCAGTAATAGATGTTATGAATTGGTTTGTGTCCCCCAAAAATTCATACGTTGAACTAGTAACCCCCAATACCTCAGAATGTGACCTTATTTGGAAAGAGGATCATTGCAAATGTCATCAGTTAAGATGAGGTCATACTAATGGAGTATGGTGGGCCCCGAATCCAGTATGATTGGTGTCCTTATTAAAAGGAGAAAGTTGGACATAGACACGCACACGGAGAGAATGCCACGTGAAGATGAAGGCAAAGATCTGAGTAATGTATCTATAAGCCAAGGAAAGTCGAAGATTGCCGGCAACCGACCAGAACCTAGAGGAGAGGCATGGAACAGATTCTCCCTCGCAGCCCTCAGAAGGAACCAACCCTGCCAACACCCTGATATTGAACTTCTAGCCTCCAGAACTGTGAGATAATAATTCCCTGTTGTTTAAGCCTCCCAGTTTGTGGTACTTTGTTATGGCAGCCCTAGCAGATGAATACAGTAGAGTCCCCCCTCAGCTTCTCAGTTGGCATCTGCATGTCTACAACAGCACTGCTCCTAGATCCCAGGGCATCCCCCCTCGCTTTATTCCTTCTGTAGACCACTTTGGAGAAAACTCTGGTCAAGTGTACGTAAGTTAGTGTTCCTGTATATGGTAATGATTAGTTCACTTTTCCATTCCTCTATTAAAGCAGCTGTTTCCCAGCTTACTAATTTTTCACTTCTGGTTTCCAAACTCAAGTTCTTTGGCAAATTAAAAACAATTCTTTCCTTGTCCTTCATTGGATTAGAACGAATGTAATATCTGAAAAAAAGACACTAGTTTCAAAACACAAATAACCAGAATACTCACTGAATGCTTTTCTAAATCAGGATATGCATAATCACCTCTAGTATATGATCTCAGTTTCTTTCATTATTTTTCTCCTGATGAACAGGAACTATACAGGGATCTACCAGATCTCTACATTTGAATAGTTGTGTTTCACCCAGCCAAATAAATCTCAAACGTGAATTATTCAAATTCTCTCTTTAAAAGTAAAATTAAGATGGGGTGCCTGGGTAGCTCAGTCGGTTAAGCATCTGACTCTTGATCTCAGCTCCGCTCTTGATCTCAGGGTTGTAAGTTCGAGCCCCATTTTTTTAAAAAAATGTAAAATTAAGGTAAGAAAAGAATCCTAACAAAAGTATAATAGTCAACTTGGTGAGAAAAAAAAAAAACGGTTTGCAGGCTTCGGCTATGATCAAATCCATTAAGACATGAATAAAGTGGAAAAGAATGTACACATAATAAGGCTAAAACATATTCAATGTTTCTATACTGAATGTGGTTAAGTGCTTTATTCCACTGCACAATCTTATAAAGTAGGCAGTACTAGTATTTTTCCCATTTTATGATTGTAGAAACTGAGACACCATAAATTAAGTTAATTGCCCAAGGCCACAGAGCTAGTCTTAGTGGTGCTCAGGCAGCCCGACTCCCCAGTCCACACACTAACCCCTCTGTGACATAGCCTCTCAACGTTCTGGCACATACACATTTATGTTTTGTTTCTGTCTTTCTGCATGTGGGAAGTGGGAGTCAGTATTTTTTTAAAAGACAAAAAATCTGTAGTCATTTGAAGACATTGGGGGGTCAAGAATTGAGGAAATTGAATTTAATGCTCTTAGAAGCACTTAATTATCATATTTTCTAATTGTAGGTCCACCATCTTTTTAAATTCTTGCTATAATTCTGAGAGATAGGAGTTATTTGCCTTTTTAAAAAGGATGAGGAATCCATAAGGAAGGATTTTGTATATATGTCACATTAATAAGATCAGGTACCAAGGAAATCTATGGCATAAGTAGGAGAGACTCATTGCTTTTCAAGGCAACTGATAAGCTTTTAGGCAAAGGCACTGATTATACAAAAATAGAGTAATCCCTGTCCCAAATCCAAGGCAAAATTATGAAGCCAGTGAAACTCAGGTTCTGTGTCCTGATGCCTCTTGTTTTTTGCTCCTGCCTTCAATAAAACTGGCCTTAGGAAAGAAGAGAGAGAGGGAAGGAGAGAAGGAGGGAGGGAGAGAGGGATGGAGGGAATAAGAGAGATAAGGAATCCAGGTCTTAGTTTGGGTTCCCTGGAAGTAGAGTCTGAGATGGGACTCTTGTTCATGTGGTTGTGGTGGGAGTGCTCTGGGGAGAAGTGGTGTGAGGGAAACAGGATAGGAAGGGGTAGATGTTTTGCAAGAATGTGGTCTCAGCTGTAGACCAGCTTTAGCCTGATGCAGTAAAGAGCTCTGGAGTACAAATGGCAACACACCAATAAGGAGACAGCATTGGCACCCCCATGTCTTTTCTGGGGGGTTGGAGGCGGGAGAAGCCACACTGAGCCAAGGGCAACTCTGGAGAAGGGGCTCCCAAACTCACAGGACCTGGGTGGCTAATGCACTTAATAGTAAAAGAGATCTGGGCAGAGCACCAACAGCATCCACTAGGCTTCAAGAGGTTGTCCTATGAGTTCCTTTTCAGAGGTCCTTTCCACCGAGAAGCCTCCCCTGAACCTCCAGTGTGGGTCTGAGAGAATACCTCATTTTTTCAAGTCTGCCCTCATGCAGGAAGACCAAACTTTCATGCATTTTCCTTTGACTATAGCAAGCAAACAGGCTTCTCATAATCAAAGTACTGGATTTCTACAACTACAGCTGAATAATGCAGGGGTTAGGGGCATGTGCCCCTCACACAGTCAAAATCCAAGTGTAACTTTTGACTCCCCAAAAATGTAACTGCTAAGAGCCTACTGTTGACCAAAAGCCTTACCAATAACATAAGCAGTCAATTAACACATATTTTGTTTGTTATATGTAGTATGTACTGTATTCTTACAATAAAGTAAGCTAGAGAAAAGAAAATGTTATTAAGAAGATCATAAGGAAAATACATTTACAGTACTGCACTGTAAAAAATTTATATATAAGTGGGCCCGCACACTTCAAATCCCTGTTATTCAAGGGTCAACTGTAATACAAAACTGGAAGGAAGGCTAGCTGCCTCTGGTACATCAAAGATACCTTACCCAGTGGCATGAAGATTTGCCTCCCCGTCTTTCCTCTGTCTTTTTTTAGTCTGCTTTCTATGCTGGCCTTCCTCAACCTCCGTTATTTTTTCTCTTCTACTTCTGTTCTCTATTGCCCTGTCTGACTCCATCCAAGGCTACAGGTAGTCTATCATGGACCTCATTTTGTGACAATATGTAGGGCCAACTTCAAAATGACAGACCACAAGATGGGGCTGTGGGCTAAGGGTCTCACCTCAAACAGGGGCAGCCATGCTTTGATCTACTGTATATATTGGCCTTCCACAAGAGCTATTATTTGAAGACAGGGCTTAATGACTTTACAAAGATTCAAAAACACTGGTCTACACCACAGCTGCGCTTATAGTGTTTCATTTGAGGAAGCTGAATCCTTCTGGAGACCATGGATTCTTACTTTTCTGCCATAAACCCTTTTGTGTCTAGAAAAGCCTTCGGGCCCCTCCTCAGAATAATGTTTTTAGTGCATAAAATAAAATATATAGTACTACAAAGCTAATCAATTATATCAAGATAGTTATCAAAATATTAAAGATAAACTTATGATATAATATGTGCTGATTTATTAATGTGTTCACTGATAAAGTCCAGAGGTAGTTCCATTAACTATCATAATTTCCAACTGATGAGCATAAACAATGTTTCAACAATTGCAACAGTTGTAATGTCCTTGGAAAATACATGTTCCATTGGTGATAAAGTTACAGATCAATGCCTAATATTGTTGTGGTTCATTGCCTATATTCATAATTGAGATAAATACTAAATTTCGGTTAGGAGATAGTGAAAAGAAAGATATAAGTCCTTAAGTCCCCTAAATTAACTCCAGGTTAAGAAGCCCCGGAATGGGTAGAATTTAGAAGACGGCTATCAGGTTAATCTTACAACTGTGAGGTAGCTCATACAAACACACATACACCCACGACAGAAGAGACATTTTTGTGGTGCATTCCATCGGGTCGAATGCCATGACCAGTGAGTCGGCTTCCAGGAAGGCCTGAGGCCATCTTTCAGGGTCCAGTTCATCTTACAGCCCTTGGAAACAAGGTCAGACACTAGATGGATGCCCTGAACGTCCTTGAAAATTAAAAGTAAAGTGTTTTTGGGAAAATTTACATCTAAAATCCCCCCAAATTTGGAATATGAAATTAAGTGGTAGAAAAATCACTTGCCACCACAGTGTGAACTATGTGGTTTGCAAGATATTACTTGCATTTGGCACTTCTGGGGCTGGTGTGAGATGTGTTGTTCTTCATTTCCAGAGTTGTTTCTGACCTGCTTTCTCCCTGACCACCCCACCAGGAAAAAAGGAGGAAAAAACTTTGAATTTGCTCTGTTTTCCTGAGTACTTTTAATTAAAATATTTTGAAGGATAATGTGCTTTCATAAAAATTGTAATGGCACTTGTCTTTAGAGCTCACATTTTATGTCAGCGAGCAGTTATGACCCAGATTGAACAAAGTTTGGGCCTGACTCATTTTTCTATTAATATAGTAATAATCCCTCAGGAATATTCATAATTCCTCCATTCTTACTATTTTTACATATCTCCCTTAGATGAAATAGCCTAAAATTTCCACTTTATCATGGAGGTAATAAGCATAGTTAATTTCAAACAGATAATGTAAATTTTTATCAAACTTGGGTTAGTTTTCTTCATTGATTTTTGCATAAACATATTTAATTCTCAAATGAAACTCAAATAAAACGAGTCCCAATTCTTGAAGACTACCTAACACATCAAGTTCTTTCTTCCCACTCCCATACGATCTCTCTCTTCCTCGGATAAAAGAAGTGTTTATTCAATCCTTAGCTACTAGAATGTTCTAAACTTCAGTTTATTCATTCAACAAATATTTACTGAGATGCTCCTCTCTGATGGTCAGTGAACTAGACCTGGGAATGCAATGATAAATAAGACGTGTTCTGATCCCTGAGAGTTTCATAGTGAGGAAAACAGATAAACCTAACCAGACCGGGTGCAACAGAGGCAGGGACCGAATGCTGTGGAAGTGCTGAGGAACTCACCATTAATCAGCTTGAGGGATTAAGGTAGGACTTCAAAGACATAATGATTTTTGGATTGGGTTCTGAAGGATGAGTAGGAGTTTTCCAGGTGGAGAAGCCTAGAAAAAGACACTCCAGCTTTGGGATATACAATGTTCAGAAAAGAAAATTCTGCTAAAAATTTAAAAAACAAACCTAAATATATTAATCCAAAAATTGAATAAGGATACATACAAAACACACAAAAACAATTACCTCTAGGAAGGGGAGGAAAAAATGGGGAAAGAGATTTCAAGTTTAGCTATAATGCCTCTTCTATATAAAAAATAAATTTGATGTTAGTCATTAGCAAATTATGGTTCATGGGTACAAAGGTATTTACTATACTGGTATGGAGATACTTTTCCATATTTCTAAAAATTTGTCAAAATTAAAAATAAACAAATAATGAAAAAATAATAAAGACATTTATTTTATTTACTCTAAAATGGAGACGGTTAAGGTAGCTAAAAAAATTCAAGTAGAAGAAAGACAGAGATAATCTTTTATCCGTTCCTTATAAGGAAATGTTCCCCAACTCATAAGTTGCAGATTTACCAGAACATCCTGAAATTTTACTTGGTCCACCGCCAAACCATTTGCCAACACAATGCCCGCCCTCTCTGAACCCCTGCCCCTGCACCTCCAGCTTGCACCTCCTGAATCAAGAATGTTGAAAATAAAATGTATAAAAGTAGATACCAACATAAGTACAACGACATCTCAGGGAGGTAAAGCATTAATTAAATTACTAATGAGGTGGTGATTAAATCAGGGAGGTCCAATTACACAGGCAAAATTACAGAACAAGACCAAATTGAAAATAGCTTCATTTCAATGGATTATCTGATTCAAATTCTTTTCTAGGGTTCTTTTATGCCATTCTTTCAGTCAAAGACTGGCCAATACCTATTTATCTCCACCACCTCTAATTTACTGTGCTATTGAAAACTATTAAGACTCACATACCTGGTGATGCTTGATGTACCTTTGATTGATCTTCTATTTTTTTTTTTTTTTTACCATGCAAATAAAAGTTCACCATGATGGGGCACCTGGATGGCTCAGTCATTAAGTGTCTGCCTTCTGCTCAGGTCATGATCCCGGGGTCCTGGGATCAAGCCCTGCATGGGGCTCCCTGCTCGGCGGGAGGCCTGTTTCTCCCTCTCCCACTCCCCCTGCTTGTGTTCCCTCTCTCGCTGTGTCTCGCTCTGTCAAATAAATAAATAAAATATTTTTTTAAAAAGTTCACCATGATGAGTTGAACATAATGAATATTCTCACTATTTGTCCTCCAGGATGTAATTTGGCTATATATAATTGTATTTCTTCAAATCTCAGCCACTTCCTAACTTTTATTGTCACTCTCCCAGTATTGGGACAATTCCCAAACTCATTTCTGATGAAAGCTTCTCTGACTAGACCCATTAGGTATGTCTTCCATGAATGTGTTTGTTAGAACACCTGTAAAACAATGTTCATATTTCAAAACCAATTTCAAATCAATATGAATTTGGTATAATCCTATAAACATTTTTGGAACACATAATTTCATGGAATGCTCTATTTGGGGAAGGAATGCAAAGAGAAGTAACTTCTGTCTTGCTAAAATTCATGTTCTGTATGAGGAAACCAACATGTAAATAAATACTTAGGATGTTTTGTGATGAGCACTATACTGTTACTGAGGTTTACACACAGCATTATGACAGCACTGAGGGAAGGGGGATTAATTTGGCTTTGCAGGGTGTCTTTACAGAGGAAGTGATATTTGAGGTAGGTATTGAAGGATGAGTCAGCCACATACAAAACATTGTAAAGGCATGAGGGGAAGAAAGGCTAGATCTTGAGGACAAACAGTTGGCAAAGTGACAGGATCAAATATGTGTTTTGCAAACACACTAGTGTTTAGACCACTAGTATGTCCTGCAGATTTGCCCAGGAGGGAGACTATCATAGCCTTCAATGTCAAATGAGAGTGCCAGAGAGGAAAGAAGAAATATGAGGAAAGAAGAAGTGTGAGGTATTGTGGTATGAAGTAAGACAATGAGGAAAAATAAGAAGAAAGCTGAGGAAGAGCAGACTTGATACAGATACTAAAGAAGCTGTAAACATGCTGAACCTGAATCTGTTTACCCGTGGTTGAGAGCAAGAGTATGGTGTGGCTTATCCGCTCTGTACTAGCCAAGACTTCCAGCTGTCAGCATCTGTAGTCCTGGGCTTCAGGGCCTTCTCTGGCTACTATAGCCCATTTTGTCTGCAGGATAGAAGTGGCAGAGAATTAAACCCCCATGGGGCCAGTCCTCAACCAAAGACTAGCAGGAATTGGTAGATCCAGTCTCTAGCTCCCTTCCTCCTTGGATGGCATAACTCTGAGGTATGTGGTTACCTTTTCAACCAGATTAAGCTCTAGTTGCCCAGAGTGGGCACCCTTGATAATGCATCCTTTATTGTCTGCCTTCCCTGCCCTGTCTTACTTCCCCATCCCCGAATGGGGATTTCCCAGGATCATCTCTCAAAGGAACAACTTGTATTTGAATCCTCATTCCATACCTTGATTAGAAATAAAGTATGTGTGAGAGAACAAATAAGAATGGAAAAGTGAAAGGTAGGTTGAAAAGTGAACATGAAAAATAAAATAAGAGGCAGGAAAGACAGGGGTGCCTGGGTGGCTCAGTGCGTTAAGCATCTGCCTTCGGCTCAGGTCATGATCCCCGAGTCCTGGGATCGAGCCATGTGTCAGTCTCCCTGCTCAGCAGGGGGATCCTGCTTCTCCCTCTGCCTCTGCCCCTGCTCGTGTGCTCTCTCCCTTGCACTCACTCTGTCTCTCAAATAAATAAATAAAATCTTTAAAAAAAAGAGGCAGGAAAGACAAAAAGGAAACTTGCTAAGTCCTAGGAGAGATGAAACAGAAGAATCCAACCACAGATCCCTTAAAGCAGAGGTTTTAAACTTTGGCTGCACGTTAAAATCACCTGAGATCAAAAACAAACTATTCTTTTTATGGCTGAGTAATAGTCCATTGTGTATATATACCACTTCTTCTTTATCCATTCATCTATTAATGGACACTTAGGATGTTTCCATACTTTGACTAATGTAAATAATGCTATAATAAACACAGGGATGTGTATATCTTTTCAAATTAGTGTTTTTGTTCTTGGGTAAATACTGAGAAATGGAATTACTGTATTTTTTGTTTTTTGAGGAACCTCCATGCTGTTTTCCATTGTAGCTGCACCAATTTACATTCTCACCAACAGTACACAAGAGTTCCCTTTTCTCCACATAGTCACCAACACCTCTTGTTTCTTGTGTTGTTGATTTTAGCCACTCCGACAGGTGTGAGGTGATATTTCATGGTGGTTTTGATTTGCATTTCCCTGATGATTAGTGAAGTTGAGCATCTTTTCATGTGTCTGTTGGCCATCTGATGTCTTTGGAAAAATGTCTCTTTGGGTCCTCTGCCCATGTTTCAATCAGATTTTTTGTTTTTTTGGTGTTGAGTTGTATGAGTTCTTTATATATTTTGAATGTTAACCCCTTATCAGATACATCGTTTGCAAATATTTCCTCCCATTTAGTAGATTGTCTTGTTTTGTTGATGGTTTCCTTTGCTGTGCCAAAGCTTTTTAGTTTGAAGTAGTACCAATTATTTATTTTTGTTTTTACTTCTCTTGCCTCAGGAGACAGATGCAGAATAATATTGCTAAGGTTGATGTCCAAGAGATTACTGCCTATGTTTTCTTTTAAGAATTTTATGGTTTCAGGTTTTGCATTTAGGTCTTTAATGTATTTTGAGTTTATTTTTGTGTATGATGTAAGAAAGTGGTCCATTTTTATGCTTTAGTGTGTACCTGTCTAGTTTTCCCAGCACCATTTCTTGAAGATGGTCTTTTCCCCATTGTATATTCTTGCCTCCTTTGTCTTGGATGGGTTGACCATATAAGCATGTGTTTATTTCTGGGCTCTCTATTCTGTTCCATTGATCTGTGTGTCTGTTTTTATGCCAGGACCATACTGCTTTGATTACTACAGCTTTGTAGTATGTCCTCAAATCTGGGGTTGTGATACTTCCAGCTTTGCCATTTGCCACAATATGAATGAACCTAGGGAATATTATGCTAAGTGAAATAAGCCAGACAGAGAAAGTCAAACACTATAGGATTTCACTTACATGTGGACTCTATTTTTTTTTTTTAAGATTTTTATTTATTTTTTGACAGAGAGAGAGAGACAGCGAGAGAGGGAACACAAGCAGGGGGAGTGGGAGAGGGAGAAGCAGGCTTCCCTGCCGAGCAAGGAACCCGATGTGGGGCTTGATCCCAGGACCCTGGGATCATGACCTGAGCCGAAGGCAGACGCTAAACGGCTGAGCCACCCAGGCGCCCCTACATGTGGACTCTAAAAGGCAAAACAAACAAACAACAACAACAAAAATGAGAGAACCAGACTCATAAATATAGATTGGTGGCTGCCAAAGGAAGAGAAGGGGGATGGGCCAAATGGGCAAACGGGATTAAAAGGTACAAACTTCCAGTTATAAAATAAATAAGTCACAGGAATGAAAAGTACAGTATAAGGAATACAGTCAATCATACTATAATACACTTACTGTGGTGAGCTTTTCATAATGTATATAATTGTTGAATCACTATGTTGTATAGGTGAAACTAGTTTAATATTATTTGTCAACTATACTTATTTAAAATTAAAAAAAAAAAAAATTGTACCCAGGTCCCATGCAGAAATTCTGATTTAACTGGTCTGGCTGGGGTTTGGGGCCTCAGATATTTTATAGAAGTTTCCCATGTGATTCAAATGTGCAGTGGGTTGAGAACCACCACCTCGAAGGGACAAAGACACTGTTTAAAATGTAACAGGGACACAATAATTGTAAATATACCAAGTGTGTCTCCTGACTCTTCTGCCCCTCCACACCCTGCTTTGTGCTGCTCTGCTATTTGGTGTCATTGTGATCAGGGGAATAGGTAGAAATGCATACTTGTACGAGCGAGTGACTGAAAATGAATGGAAAAGGAGGGAAGAACAAAAGGAGAGCTAGCTGAGTGTTGAATAAAGATCTGCATTGCTCTTGAAGGCTTTGGAATTAGACTGGATTTTTCTTTTAAGTGTACACACTGAGGAGGGCCTCAAGGTGGCCTAGATTTTTTCAGGTTCAGAACAACAATTTTTTTTTATGAGCATTTGATTGACAAGGTCTTCAAGAGGAAGGAACAGAACAAATGTGCCTAAGAGAAAACATAGGGCTGGGTCTGGGAATTCCTTTTACCTCACTGGGAACAAATCCAATGGACTAGGTGACACTTACTCATGATCTCTACCGTCCTGATTTGGAGGGAAGATAATTTCCTATTTGATTTTGGACAAGCTTTTAAGGAAAATAATGACACTACTCCATGTTTGTTGGGGACTGGGTTGGCAGAGAGACTCAGGATGGGAATAGATAGAGGATCAAGTCCAAGAATCATCACTGAGTCAAGGGTTCTTACTTCAATGAATGGGATGGAAATAAACACTGCAATAAATGCAAGTCCCCCAAATGTCATCTTCTCTAGGAGGAGTAAAAATTAGTGGTACAGACAACCTATTAGCAACCCCCAAAAGAAATCTACAGCAAACTTAGAACTAGAAGAAAAATTAAGTTTACTTTCATTCTTCAGCTATTCTTCATTTATATCGTTAAATTACCATTTTTAAAGATAACTGGTGGTGAATGACACTATACGGTGCAATAGAAAGAGCTGGACTTTGAAGTCAAATACACCTGGATATAAATCCCAGCTTACTAGGTGTATGTTCTGATGTCTATATCATTGGGTTGTTGCCAGGATTAAATGAGATAAAGAAATACAGAGCATGTAGCTGGTGCATAGCTATTGCTCAATAAAATTAACCAGCAGTTCCAGTGGTAGCAATAGTAATAGCATTCCTATTAATTAGTAACCTTTCTCAACCTCTCTTTCTTCATCTGTAAAGAGAGAAAAATAAGACCCACCTTTTAAGGGTTTTGAGAATAAATGTGCAAATTAACTAACTTATATAAAATACTTAGGCCTTGGGGTGCCTGGGTGGCTCAGTGGGTTAAGCAGCTGACTTCTGCTCAGGTCATGAATGATCTCCGGGTCCTGGGATCGAGCCCCGCATCGGGCTCCCCACTTGGTGGGGAGTCTGTTTCTCCTTCTCCCTCTGCCCTTCCCCCACTTGTGCTCTGGCTTGCTCTTGCTTGCTCTCTCAAATAAATAAATAAAAATCAATCAATAAATAAAAATAAAATACCCAGGCCAGTGTCTGGCTCACAGTAGATATTCAATTAATGTAGTAATTATTGTTATTGGTGTGCTGTTATTTGCCTGGGACCTCGTGATGTTCCCTTACTGATCCCTGCCCCCACTCCCTGGACGTGTCCTCAAACTCTCTGCAGGTCAGCAGTTTGACCAATGGACCACAGTTCTTTTTCTGCCCAGGTGTGCGTGACATGCATTTAGAAATGTTTATCATCCTCGTAATAGAGCAGATAGGAACATTGGTTTGGTCTGGTCCTCACTCTAGGTCGTCTGTCCCTGATTCCTTTGGCACTCTTCCCCTCACTGGCACTCTTTACCTGTTACCAACCCCCTGTAAGTCACCGCTTAAACCTAAGTGTTTTTATCTGAGGAAAGGAAGTGGGATTATTGCTGAAGACAAAGTCCTCAGGGCAGTCACAGTAGGAGACTTGTGGAGCCTTTTGTTTGGACAGTGGAAGGAACAGTCCAAGGAACAGGTACAATGGGGAAGAACCCAACTCCTGGTCCCGCAAAACACTAGACAAGCCAAGTGGTATCAGGTGGCTGGTGAAATATGAGGTCTGCTTCTTCTTTTGTAGCTTATTTATAAACCCCAAGTAATCTCCATCTTGTTGAAGGGGACCTTGAATCTTTGTAACAGAACCAATCCCAGCTTTGATTAAACACGTTTACTGTGAATTTGTAAAGCACCTGAATTTACAAAATGTGGCTCTCACAAAGCTAAATTGTGCAGAGAAATCTGGCTCATGATGATGAACCCAATCAAGCACAGAAGAAACAATCATTTCCTGTTCCACTCAGGTTGCTGAGGTGGCTATCTTTTTCATTTATCTTAAATTTCTTTTGGCTTTAATGTTAATTGTTTCAAACAAGCAATGAATACAGCATAAACATGGCCTAACTTTTTTTTAAATTAACTATGAAATCCTATAGGACTAACACTCCCATTTTCCATTTCCTGTCTTCTGTCCCAATTAAGCACAATTATGAAATGACATACAGTCCA
Organism: Halichoerus grypus; assembly: GCF_964656455.1. Taxonomy (NCBI): domain Eukaryota; kingdom Metazoa; phylum Chordata; class Mammalia; order Carnivora; family Phocidae; genus Halichoerus; species Halichoerus grypus. Next base: position 114,526,058 of record NC_135727.1, on the reverse strand, counting down.
ATTCAATCAGGTCCCTTTAAAAATATATATATTTATCTCTTTTTCTGGATAGTAAACGAAAAGATGTTCATTGTGAAGGCAATGTAGAAATGCCACAAAGGCCAAAGAGGAAAAAAAATTACTCATTGCCCCAGCAGAGAAATACTATTAACATGTTGGTGAAGATCGCTCCTGTACTTTTATATCCATTTGTATGTTTTATTTAATCAGGATGATAATGTACATAGTGCTTTTATGATCACATTTTTAAATCATTCAATGTCTTTCTCAACATGATTTTTATTTATTTATTTTTTTTAAGACTTTATTTATTTAAGAGAGAAAGAATGAGACAGAGAGAGCATGAGAGGGGGGAGGGTCAGAGGGAGAAGCAGACGCCCCACCAAGCAGGGAGTCTGATGCTGGACTCGATTCCAGGACTCCAGGATCATGACCTGGGCGGAAGGCAGTCGCTTAACCAACTGAGCCACCCAGGCGCCCTCAACATGATTTTTAATGACTGCACAGTCAGTTTTCTGTCAATGGTTACTTTAGATAGCCAATCTCTAATTGTTGACCATTTGGGTTGTTACAAGGTATTTCTGTTATTTTTAACACTTCAGGGAACATTCCCGTACATACATTTGGGCACAACTACGATTATTTCTCTCGGGTAAATTCCTAAGGGGAAAGTTTCTGTACAAATGGCATGTTTATTTTAAAAGGTATTTTTTACTTTGTAGAACCTATCACAACTACAACTAAATGACTATTCTTGTAATTATTCTTCAAATGACTAACTTCCCAAGTAGTCAGAAAGTTTTAACATTTTGGCTTCCAGTCTCTATCTCCCTCACTGTCTTTCATATCTGAAAGAAGTGTAAAAATCTTTCGTCATGAACATGTGTCTATGTTTTTAGTTTGGGAAACGTGGTGGCCATAATAACCACATGGCATGAAAGTAAAGTGTTCAGTAAAGTCCCATATATTGACACACCTAACACAGAGTAGAAGCTCAAAAACTTCTTCCTGAATAAATGAATGAATGAATGGTTATCTGGTAAAGATTATATCATTTTGCATTCCCACCAATAAGGAGAGGAACTTAAATCTTATAACTTCAGTCAGCCAACTTTTAGGTAAAAATTCTATGTATTCTGTATATACCCAACTGTTTAAGAAAACATATTTTAATTGCTTAAGCGATAAACCTATCTAAAGGAATCACTCAGTCTCACCAAAGTAAAAAGCATATGACATTAACCTACTTCATATGTGTCATTCTAGAACAGCACTGACCAACAGAAATATGATGCAAGCCACTTAGATAATTTTAAATTTTCTGGTAGCCACATTAAAAAGAACTGAGTGGAATTCATTTTAATAATATGTTTTATTTAATCCAATATGTCTAAAATATTGTCACTTCAACATGTAGTAAATAAAGTATTAAAATTTTACATTCTCTTTCATACTAAGTCTTCAAAATCCAGTGTGTTTTACACCACAGTTCAGACACCAAATTTTCATCAGAAATTCTTTTTTTTTTAAGATTTTATTTATTTATTTGACAGAGAGAGACACAGCGAGAGAGGGAACACAAGCAGGGGGAGTAGGAGAGGGAGAAGCAGGCTTCCCGTTGAGCAGGGAGCCTGACGCGGGGCTCGATCCCAGGACCCCGAGATCATGACCTGAGCCAAAGGCAGATGCTTAATGACTGAGCCGCCCAGGCGCCCCCATCAGAAATTCTTGACCTGTGTTTAGATTTCATAACATTTACAGTTGTTCCATACTCAAGGTGTTCCAAATACAATGCAAGTTGTTCCAAATATACTACAAAGTTTTCCAATAACTGAATCAAGTATCGGTTTTTAAATTTTAATTCAAATGAAACAAAATTCAATTCCTCAGTGGCACCAGTCATATTTCAAATGCTCAGTAGACACACATGGCTAGTGGCTGCTGTACTGGACAACACTGCAGAGGCCAGCCCTTTAGATGAATATGGGCTGTCAGCATTTAACAAGTTATCCCATAAATTAGATCTTATTATCCCCAGTAGATAAGGACATGGAGGCTGTGAGAAGTTATCATTTGTATAAGATCACACAGCTAGGGAATTAGTTTAACCTCAAATCTAGGCATTTAGACCCCAAAGGCTGAATCCTTTCCCCAGTCCCACCAGCAAAATGGAACATCTGTGTTAGGTGTGTAAATATCTAGGACTTTCCAAGACACTCTGCTTTCATGGCATATGGTTATGGCTACCATGTTGCCCAAATTAAAAACATAGACACATGGTTTTGACAAAAGATTTTTGCACTTCTTTCAGGTGTGAAAGACAGTGAGACAGACACAGTTTGGAAACCAAAATGTTGGAATTTGAGGACATTTCAAGAGCTTGTGGCAGTGGTTTCCAACTTCTTTTAAACAGCAGGACCCTTTTATCACTGAGATCTTAGATGGAACCCCAATATATAAAATCAAAACAAAAGTGAAGCTGCTCTATGAAATCATAGGGAAGGGCTCCTAGAGGATCAACGACCACTCCACACTCCCCTCGGTCACCCTCTCCCCCACTGTAGCAGCCCCTGCAGTAACACCCCAGAAGCCTATGACCCCATGAAATGGAATCTTAAAACAACTTTCAGAAAGGACTTCTGCTTTCAGAAGGATAGAGTAGTTGTACTTTGCCCTATTTCACCCACTAAGTACACCTTAATACTCCTGGACATTGTATATCAAACAAATAAGGAGACTCAGAAAGGTAGAGAAAAGAAGGTAGACAAGCTAGAGACCTTGAGGCCTGAAAAACAACATGGTGGTGAGTTCCTGGGTTCTTGCTTTTTGTTTTTGCCTCAAATATCCCAGTCTGGGTACTGGAGAAGCTGGCTAACTAGAATTCCAATGGGCACGGACCAAAAGAAGCCCCAAGAAAAGCCTGCCTTCCCTAGCCAAACGATCACGAAAGGTACGAACAAGAAAGATAGAAAACTTTTAGACAATAACCCCTCTACCCCCAGCATACACCAGAGAAAATACTGTAGCCCCCATGCCCATCTTCATCGACAAAGGCTGACTGGGAAATCTGTTCTTCTATACTTGCCAGGCTGTAAACAAGCACCACAAGTCCCCCACCAAGGTGTTTTCAGAGAAGGCCAAATGAGGAGCCCAGACTTTATTCTCCACTGGGCGGTAACAAGGCTCACCAACCTCCTGGTGTCAGTGGAGACCACGTGGGGAACCTGGACTTCCACTCTTACCAGTCAGTAATGAGGCACTCCTCCCCTTCCCCCATTAGAGTGGTGTCAAAGGGAGCCTAGTGGAAAGTCAAGACTTTTACAACCACCCAGTGGTAATGAGGCCTCCCACTCATGATGTCAGTGGAAGCTATGTGGGGAGCAGTAAAGAGGCACCCTGTTCCTCCCAGCCAGGGTGGTATTGGCAGAGGCCCAGTAGGAAATGAACCTGAACTCCCACCTTAACCCAGCAGTAATGAGGAGTGTGAATGGAGGTCAATGAAGAACCTGGATTTCTACCTCCACCTAGCAGTAACAAGGCAGCACCCCTCTCTTCTCCCCACCAGAGTGATGTCAAAAGAGGCCAGCTAAAACAGAAACTTCAAATAAGATCCACCCCCTCATTACATAATACCAAACATGTCCAAGTTTCAACAGAAAATCACTTGTCACGCCAAGAACCAGAAAATCTCAACTTGAAAGAGAAAAGACAATCAACAGACACCATCACTGAAATGGCACAGATGTTAGAATTATCTGATAAGGATTTTGAAGCAGCCATCATTAAAATGCTTCAATGGGCAATTATGAACATGTTTGAAAAAATGAAAAATTAGAAAGTGTCAGCAAAGTAATAGAAGACATAAAGAAGCATCAAATGGAAATTTTAGAAGTAAAAATACAATAACCAACGTTCAGAATTCACTGGATGGGCTCAACAGCAGAATGTAAAGGATATACAAGAGAATTGGTGAACTGGAAGACAAAATGATAAAAAAAATTACCCAATCTAGGGGCACCTGGGTGGTTCAGTTGGTTGAGTGCCCAACTCTTGATTTCGGCTCAGATCATGATCTCAGGGTCTTGGGATCAAGCCCCGCCTTGGGCTCTGCGCTCAGCACTGAGTCTGCTTGTTCCTCTCCCTCTGCTCTTCTCCTCACTCTCGCTCTCTCTCTCAAATAAATAAATTCTTTTAAAAAAAATTACCCAATCTAGGGGTGCCTGGGTGGCTCAGTCGGTTAAGCATCTGCCTTTGGCTCAGGTCATGATCTTGGGGTCCTGGGATTGAGCCCTGCGTCGAGCTCCTTGCTCAGCGGGGAGCCTCCTTCCCCCCCTGCTTGTGCTCTCTCTCTCTCTGTCAAATAAATAAATAAAATCTTTAAAAAAAATTACCCAATCTGAACAACAGAGAGAAAGTATACTTAAAAAAAAAATAAATGATAGAACCTCAGGGACCTGTGGGACTCCAACAAATCTAACATTCGTATCATCAGAGTCCAAAAAGGGGGAGGGAGAAAGGTCAGGCTTATGAAGTATTTGAAGAAATCGTGGCTAAAACTTTCCAAATTTGGCAAGAGATACGAACAGATTCAAGAAGCTGAGCAAACCCCAGATGGGATCAATCTAAGGTATTTCACACAAAGACACATCATAGTCAAACTTCTGAAAATAAAAGACAAAGGAAAAATCTTGCAAATAGCAAGAGAGAAATGACACATTACCTACAGGGGTAAAACAATTCGAATGACAGCAGATATCTCAAGGAACTGGGGAGGTCAAAAGATTTCTCAAGTGCTAAAGAAAAAAAGAACTGCCCATCCAGAATTCTATATCCAGTGAAAATAACCTTCAGGAATAAAAGAGGAAATAAAGACATCCTCAGATCCAGGAAAAATAAGGGACTCTGTCACTAGCAGACCCATGCTAAAATAACGGCTAAAGGAAATTCTCTGAACACAAAGGAAATGATAAAAGGAAATCTTGGAACATCAGGGAAGAAGGAAGAATAATGGAAGGAATAAAATATGGGTAAATACAATAGACCTTCCTTCTCTTCTTGAGTTTTCCAAATTATGTGTGACAGTTAACGCAAAAATTATAATACTGCCCGATGTAATTTTCAATGTATGTAAAGGAAATATTTAAGGTAATTATATTATAAATGGGAGAGGGTAAAGGGAGTTAAGGGGAAGTAAGAACTCTACACTTCACACAGACTGGTAAAGTGTTAATACTAGCAGACCGTGATAAGTTATGTATATGTAATATACATATTATATACCATTTGCAACATTATTCAGACGGATACACTATGAAACACAGGAAATCAAACACAAATCCCAGAAACATAATAAATCAAAATGGAATTCTAAAGAATATTCAAGTAACCCACAGGAAAGCAGGAGAAAAACAAAACAGAGTAAACAGAAAATAAAAAAGAATGACAAAACCAACTTCTTTCAAGGATGTAGAGTACCTAGATCTCTCTTACACTGCTGGGAAGAATGTAAAATGGTACAGCCCTGCTAGAAAATAGTTTCACAGTTTCTTAAAAAACTAAACATATACTTACCTTAAGACCCAGCAATCTCACTCCTGGGCATTTATCATAGAGAAATGGAAACTTAGAACCACACAAAAACCTGTACATGATTTTTCATTAGCAACTTTATTTGTAATAGCCAAAAACCAGAAACGACTAAAATGTTCTACATAGGTGAATGGTTAAACTGTGCTGCATCCATACCATGGAATACCACTCGGCAATAAAAAGGATCAAACTTTTAATATACACAACAATTTGGATGGATCTCAGGGGCACTATGCTGAGTGAAAAAAGCAATCTCAAAAGGTCACAGACTCTAAGATTCCATTTATGTAACATTCTCAAAATGACAAAAGTATAGAAATGGGGAACAGATTAGTGACTGCCAAGGGTTAGGATGGTATGGGGAGCGTGCTGGGTAGAACTATACAGCTCTGTATCTTGATTGTGGTTCTTCCAATTGGTCATTATTCCAAAATAAAAAGTTTAAAAAAAGAGTGATCAGACTGAACCATATGAAATGCTGGTAAGAATGTGGAGTAACTGGATCTTTCATACACTGCTGATAGAGGAATATAAATTGATATAATCCCTTTGGAAAACAGTTTGGCTATTCCTACTAAAGCAAAATGTGTGTGTGTACGTGTGCATGTGAACCTTTTGGTTTGAGATACACACACACACACACACACACAGACACACAGACCTTTTCGTTTGACAACTCCACTCCTTGGTATAAACTCAAGTGAAATGAGATCGTATGTCCACCAAAAGGCGTGTACAAGATGTGGTACTTTTATTCATAATATCCAAAAACTAGAAATAACTCAAACATCCATGAACATTAAAGTGGATGAGTAAATTGAAGTATATTCATACAATGGAAATGAGACAGTCATGAAAAGAACAGACTACTGCTACACACAACCACACAGAGAAATGTTAGGGACATTTTGCTAAGGAAAAGCCAGATACAAAAGAACACATACTGTATGATTCTATTTGTGTGAAATTCAAGAACTGACAAAACCAACTGATACGGATGATAGAGGTCAGAACATTGATCACCTCAAGAGAGGGGTATGGGTACTGACTGTGAGAGGACATGAAGGAACCTTCTCAGATTATGGAAATGATCTATATCTTACTCTGGGTGCTGTCTACGTGGGTGTATACCTTTATAGAAATTCATCAAGCTGTACACTTAAGATTAGAGCACTTTAGTGTATGTAAGGAAGACCTCAATAAAAAGTAACAGACGAACAAAGAAACCAACAAGAAATGACAAACCAAACCACTGGTAGTGGGAGACTGTTCTGCAATGTCCGGGCTACTGGGTCACTTGGAATGGAGCACTGAGGTGAGGAGCTGTGTGTGATGGACACAGAGTCACCTTCCTGCTCTTATGCCCTTCCCGCTTCTGCCACCTCCCTTAGTGGCACCATTTAAGCCCCAAACCTGGTGTCCCTGACTCTTCAACCCAAGCCATGGTTATGTTTTAGTACATTTACTTACCTCTGTTAAAGAGGTTATCACACCTTAAGTAAATATCTGTTTGCAAATATTTGCAGGGAGAAATGTGGCACAGTGCTTAGCCGTGTGGGCTGTGGAATCAGAGAAGATTGCCTGGGTTTGAATCCCTAATCGGTCACCTACTAACCCTACTTTGGGCAAGATCTTAAATTCTGTGGTTTTTCACTTTCCACCTGACAGCGGGTTATGATATCCAGTAAACTCCAAATTAAAGATAGGGGTGGGGCACCTGGGTGGTGCAGTCGGTTAAGCCTCCGACTTGGTTTTGGCTCAGGTCGTGATCTCTGGGTTGTGGAATGGAGCCCCGCGTCGGCTCTGCGCTGGGCACGGAGTCTGCTTGGGACTCTCTCTCTCTCCCTCTCCCTCTGCCCCTACCCCACCTCAGCCTCCGAAATAAATAAATAAATCTTTGGGGCAAAAAAAAAGGTGAGATAGGCATAATATGCCAGTCTCTCACACTTGGGGACAAGAAGCAAATCTGATTCATTTGCAGTGTCCCTAACAATCCAGTGCTTGCCACACAGCTATGACCACCATAGCCTAATGGTTAAAAGTAAGGACTCTGGAGCCACAGAGACTTGGGTTCAAAAGCCAGCTCTACCACTTACCAGCTGTGTGGCTTTGGGCATACAACCAAACCTCTCTGATACCAATCTCCTTGTTTATAAAACAAGAGAAGAAATGACAATTCATAATGCTCCACACAGTATCTAGTGTGCAATAGAAGCTCAAATAAACATCTTAAGCTTAAAATAAACATCTATTTAACTGAACTGAACCATCGAGGGGTTGTAGTTGAATCTACAGTATGAACAACTGTACTTCTCTGAGTAATCCAAACCTAAAGTCTGCATGGGGTTTAGAAGAAAATATTTGCCCGCAGAGTATCCATCATAGCTGAAATGTAAAATGTATTATTTAGGGGGAGGGAAACTTCTTTTACTTCAGACTCAGCCAATGTGGGGAGAGAAGATGTGACATGTCCCTTCCACCGGGGCGAGATGGGTGAACCAGAAGGAGGGGAAGAAAGAGCTGTCCTTTCCATCCCCTCCTACGACTGGAGGCTGATGTGTGGCACTGGGCCCACCGAGGGGTATTGATTTGTTCTTTCCAGGAAGAAATGCACATTATTCATTTTTTAACAGGCTGTCTTGTTCTGGAAGGCAACTCCTGCGACTTTGAAATAATGCACTTGCGTGGTTTAGGTATAGCCTGCTTTGGCGGAAATTCTGCTTTGGAGGTGTGCTGTTTTGATTAAGTGGGTACACAGGGGAGCTCTGTTCTCGGTCCCATGATTAATGGAGGAAATGTCCTTAGTCCTGTTCTCTGCCTGTTCCTCGCTTGACTGTCATGGTACACGATCTCCCCAGAGCTCATTATGACTAACAACTTGTTCTATGGTGCTGTCTTCTCCCATATGGTCAAATGTGTCATTCTACACAGGGGTTTGAAAAGTTCCTAGTGCAGTCTCACTTTGCCTGGCTCTGGTCACTTTTCTCAACATTTCTGCATCACTGTATTATTTTGTCCTCACAACAAAAACCCAGCAAGGTCACATACTGACCCGTTCCAGGGCCGAGGAAAGTGAGGCACGGCGGTAGAAAAGAGAGGACGGGGTGGCTCAGTCGTTGAGCGTCTGCCTTCAGCTCAGGTCATGATCCCAGGGTCCTGGGATCGAGCCCCGCATCGGGCTCCCTGCTCAGCAGAGAGTCCACTTCTCCCTCTCCTTCTGCCCCTCCCCCTGCTTGTGTTCCCTCTCTTGCTGCGTCTCTGTCAAATAAATAAATAAAATCTTTTAAAAAAGAAAACAGGACAGAAAGAATGAGAGTTAGCCACCTTGAAGAAGGAGGAGTGGCAGAGGCATTTAGGACCTAACCAATCATTTATTAATTAATTAAGTAATAGTATATAGCTGGTGGGTGCTTTTTCTACTAGGAAAAAGACAGGAGAAAAATAGATATATTGAAACACCGGGAATGTCAGATACTTAAAAACACTTTCCCAAAATATACTGCACAACTTTATGGAATAGGATTCCAAAAAACTATACTAAATATAATTTCCTTCTGTATCTGTGAGTTTCTTCATTAATTGTCTATCAGTATCTCCTGTATGCCTCTTAAGTACAAGACACACTGGAGAAATGGAAAACTGTAGAAAATCGCGTGACCTCAAGAAGTTTATCATCTAGTAGAGGAGAGTTTAAGATACATAAATAAAACAGAATACGGCAAGCGACTTTCGGTTTCCCGAGGAGGGAGAGGCCCATGGGAGCAGCAAGCGATCCCGGGGAGATGTCATTAAAGGTATCTCCGAGCCTGAAGGAGCTCACATTGGCACAATGAAGGGAATATGAGACACCACCAGAGAAAGTAGATGCCAGAAAGAAACGCATCAGAAGCCAGAAAGCAGGGCACTTTTCTCAAAGTGTCAGAGTGACTACAGTGGGGCCTATTACTATTGAGGCCTATTTGAGAATGCTTCAGAGAAGGAACCTGAACTACATTTTCTCACAGTGTGGATTCTCTCCACTTGGGTTATGCTTTGTGCAAATTCAAAGCAGTGTTTGGGTGCTTTTGGAAGCGCTGGTGCAATTCTCTGCGGCAGGGATGTGGCAGGGGAAACTTTCCTAATCGTACGGGGATGTTGGTTTTAGTAGAAATGAGTCCCAGTGAAGCTCACAGATAGAGCCGGACTGGGCTGTGCAACTTGTGACCCCAGAAATAATTTGGTCTAGAAGGCTGCTTTGAAAACCACCTGGGGTTTGCAGCCAAGCAGGTTTTGTACCATCCAAGATTCGTGTCACCGTGTTTGGTGAGCCCGAACGTGATGGCTGTACAGTTCTGGGTTGAGAGCTCACCTACCCTGGATTTGGCCCAGGCAAGCTGTTCTCCTGGCTCTCTTCGCTACGTGACCTTTTCTACTGTTGCGTCTGCTCGAGGGATAAACCTGGAGATGAGGCATGAACTCCCTTCCCAGCAGGCTGTAGCACAGCGGGATTAGGACGCCACCTGGTTTGTGCCCTCATAGAATTACTGACCTCCATGGCCTGGAGTGGCCTCTGCCGTTATTTTTAAGCCAAGTAGTTGGGAATTAGTCATCACCTAGAATTTAGTATGTGTGTTTCTTGGCCTCCTAACAGAACACTTTGCTCAGTACACATGCAATGTATTTACCCTTGGGTCCAACACATAATAAAACGGTGCTGTTTTGTAACAGTTCCTCATGTCATAGGCCAGGATGATGGATCATCTTGAGCCTTTAGCTACTCACTTTGGTCTCAGAAGGGAATGGCTTCAGCGATCCTCTCCCACAGGTAGGCTGTGGTCAGGATGGGCCCTTATCTAGGTGCCCTTCCTCGCAAACCAAGAGCCATCCCAGTTTTCTCCCTGTAATAGCAGGAGGGATACCAGAGGCCTTTTAGCTTGGGGGGGATGGCCACAGGATCAAAGCTTATTAGTTTCCCGGTCCTATACTGCCTTCTGGATGACTTGTCTGGCCCCTGACCCCTACTCTGCCCAGCCACTTGGTTCCTGTGGATTCTTTGTTTCTTTACTACACGGCCACTATTTGACGCTCTGCCCCTTGCCTTCCTGGCTGCTCAGTCTCCCTGTCTGTCAGCTCTGTTCCACCCTCCCTGGAGCTCCTGCAGTCTTTCTACAAAGGGACCGTTTACCCAGCTCCTGACCCCCCGTTCTGCCTTCACTATGGATCTGACCAAATCTCAGCATCTTATAGGACAACCATATGGTCCATCTCTTCCAACCCTTCCTTCTCCTTGCACTTGGCTCTGATCCTTACCTCAGCCCTCTGGACATGGCTATGTGTCTTATCTTTGCAAACCCTTACTGCCTGTGTTGGTGCTAATGACACCATGGCCACATGTAAAATCCTGTGACTCAGCATCCCCACTCCTAGGTGTCTATCCCAAAGAACTGAAAGTAGGGACTTGAACAGATCTCTATACATGAGCGCTCATAGCAGCACTATTCACAACAACCAAAAAGTGAGAACAACCCAAGTGTCCGTGGAGAGATGAATGGATAAACGAAATGTGGTCTATCCATACCATGGACTATTATTCAGCCATGAGAAGGCATGAAGTTCTGACACAGGCCACAACATGGATGAACCTTGAAAACACTATGCTAAGTGAAAGAAGCCAGACACAAAGGACAGATATTGTGTGATCCCACCTATACGAAATATCTAGAATGGGCAAATTCATAGAAATAGGAAGCAGAATAGAGGTGACCAGGGGCTGGGGGAAGGGAGGAAGGAGGAGCTGTTGTTTAATGGGTACGGAGTTTGTACTGGGGGTGAGGATAAGCTTTGGTGATGGGTACACAGTATTGGGAATGTAATTAATGCCACGAGAGTGTATACTTACAAATGATCGACATGACAAATACTATGCATATTTGACCACAATTTTAAAATTTTTTTAAAAAGTCTCTATTACCAGCACCCATGAGTGACCCCAAATGGGCTTTCTTCTTCTGGTGCCCGGCACCCACTTTGCCTCTCAGTACATCTGTGGATGTAGCCGGGCCCTAGAAATGCTCAGATATGAAAAACAGATGAGCTTACCTTGGGACAGGATTGACGATACACCAGCAGCCCCGCCATTTCCAGCAGAGCTTATGCAGCAGGACTCTGCCACAGCCTTGCTGAGTTACAAAGACAAATGTACTCATGAGGGAAAGAGTCAGGGCCTGCATTTCTTAAGAGAGCAGAGAGAAGCAGCAGAGTACATTGAAAAGGAGAGAAGGTACCTTGCGTATGCCAGAAAGCAGGAACACAGAGCTCGCTACCCCACTCCCATCCCTCAAGCTTCTTTCTTGGATCAGCACAGTCGGAGGAGAAACCTCATCCCCAAACAGCCATTCCGTCCCTGGCTCCATTGCTTCCCCAAGAGGGCAGTGTCTCTGGAATTTGTCCAAGAGCAAAATGGATTTTTAGGGCCCAAAGACTTAATTCACATAAAAAGCAAGGTTTACAGCTGGGAAGAATTACTATTTGGTGCTTTTTTTTTTCTCCTTTCTGTAATTTATTTCTGGTGTGTTAGATAACCCTGGGGGGAAAATTAATGTGATTTGTTTAAAATTAAGACAGGCTCCAGTGCAATTTTCATTACACTCCCCAAACCTCAAAATTAAAAAGACACCATGAGAACTTACAGAAATCTCCCTCGGTGCTCTCAATAATTTCTTCAAGGTGTACTCTGTAATTTTTATTGTGTCTCTAAGTTTAAAATTCACTTCCTAAAATGTGTAAATGGCAGTGTCAGGCAAAGGATGGACACCCCATTTTGTACACAGAAAATAGAAGCCCAGAAAGGAACAGGAACAGCCTGCTTTGATTTGTTTGTGGGAGAGTCAGGACCAGAGCCAAAACCTCCTAACTCTTCAAATCCAGGCCTCTTTTCAGAGAAACCGTTCTGAACAGATGCAATGCAGGGATTAAGATCAGGTTTCTTGGCTAAAGTCAAAATGACAAGTCAGCAGCACGAGAAAATCTGAGGAATGAGGAATAAAGCACCCTGAACTCAACATCGTCAGGCCTGAGAGGAGCAGTTTCAGGACCTTAACTTTCCAAGCTGTGTGGGTCCCAGCCAGTGTGGGCCTAGCTACCAGTCATGCTAGGATGTCGCCTCAGCCAAAGGCCTATCAGGGAATCGTGAGTCAGGCAGAACTGGGCAGGACTGGGACTAAGGGAACTGACCTTGCCTTGGGTGGCCTGTAGTTCAAATCAAAATGTTCCGAATAATAGGGAAGCCTTGGGTCTAGAAGGACATCAACACAGCAGGGGTACGATTCAGTGAATGGGACACCATGGCAGGAATATCTGGCCAGATTCTGCATGTGAGAACAGGTAAGCAGGGCATCCTTGGGTCTCAGCCAGTGGCTGAGGATAGTCAACTCCAGCACCTTGGAGAGAGAAATAGAAAAGCTGGTAAGGCAGTCAAAGCCTGGTCAGACAAGGGCCTGCCTCCTGGCCAAAGGGTGTACAAATCAGGAGAAAGGACAGCAGTTTAAGTACACAACTAGACACACGGGGTGAGAGTTAAGGCATCATTTGGAAATGCTTCTGGCTGTAAGTATCAGAAAAACAGCTAACAGTGGCTTAAACCTTAGGAGCATTTATTATTTACTTAATAAAGAGTCCAGAGATAAACAGTCCCAGGATTCATTCAGGAGCTCAACAAGAACAGAGAGATTTCGGGTTTTTTCCGTCCTTCCCTCCCACCATTCTTCAGCATATTGGCTTTTCTGCCCTTGGACTGCTACCTAATGGTCACAAAATGGTTGCCACAGCTATAAGCATTTTATCTTCAAATAACTGTCCCCAAAGGCAGACAGTAGGGGAAAATATTTCTCAGAAGAGTTCTCCTTATGTCTCATTGGCCAAAGCTGTGTCACATCAGTACCCACAAGACCATGTAGTATTTGACTTTGCACTTCTCCAGTGTGAGGTAGGCAAAGGAAAAGAGGAATGGTTATAGGACAACCAGCCAAGGGGCACCTGGGTGGCTCAGTCGTTAAGCGTCTGCCTTTGGCTCTGGTCATGGTCCTGGGGTCCTGGGATCGAGCCCCGCATCGGGCTCCCTGCTCCACGGGAAGCCTGCTTCTCCCTCTCCCACTCCCCCTGCTTGTGTTCCCTCTCTTGCTGTGTCTCTCTCTGTCAAATAAATAAAATCCTTAAAAAAAAAAAAAGAACAACCAGCCAACAGTATGTGCCACAGTGTGGCAGGGAGGTTGCAGGTTGGTGGGACGTGCTGGGGCCCAGGGTCTCCCCAGACACCAGGATTGGGCAGCCAGACCAACTGCAGACCCCCATTTCCTAGTAAGGATGGAAGTACTAATACTCCTGTTCAGATGGCACAGGGCCTGTGTGGGACTAAATCTTTAGTTGAAGGTCTTTAGCGCGGACATATGTTTTGGAACAAGCCTCTTAACCTAAAACCATGTATGTGAAATCCTGTCTTCCTATAAGAAATAATGGCAAACTCCATCATTAGGGATGGCCAAGCCTACCCTGGCCCCACCCAGTGACAGAATTTAGTGAAACTGCCCCCTAACACTCTGGTCTCCTTGGGTGGCCTTTGGGAGGCCAGGGCCTCAAATCAGTTCCTATGATAGGCACCTGAGTGTTCCGATAAACCAGACAGACCCTCTCCTGACAGATGTAATTCCAAATCACGGCAACCAGGGGCAATGATAATTAGCCAGTGACAGCTAACACAGAGCATTTCCTATGAGCCAGGAACAACATGTTCTATGCCCGTTCTGTGCCCAGACTCATTTAACCCTCGTAACAACCCTGTGAGTAGGTACGGTTATCATCCTACCCATTTTACACATAAGGAAACGGAGGCACACAGAGGTTAAGGAACTTTTAGTAAATGGCAGGGCCAGGATTTGAAGTAGGACAACCTGGCCCCAGAATCCATGCTCTGAACCACTACCCTGCCCCTGATCCAGGTCAGCTTTGCTGTGCTTTGAACGACACATGGTAGACGCGCAGCACACAGAGGCCGGAGGAAGCATATGGATGAAGAAGGAAGACGGGGCACTGCCATTCATTCGTTCATCACCCTCCAGGGTCTGGTGCCCTTACCCAGTGCTGTCGTGGTAGCTTGTGGCGGCACCCACCGGACAGGGAGGACCACTCCGTCTGGACAGTGGCACACTGTGTTAACAAGAAACCTAAACGGAGAGTGTCTAATCCAAATATTTGTGAAAAGAGCAGTGTCTGGAGCTAGGCTGCTGTGGGCCAGGCAAGATCGGACATGGCCTATGTGAGGATGGAGTTGTCACTTGGGTTATACTTAACATTCCCACATAATGGAGTCTTCGTGAACTTTTTACAACATATAAACAAAACATCTTCTTTCTCATGCAGTTACTTCAGAGCGATTTTATGGCTGCCTGCCTAACCCTGACATGAGATTGCTTTTGTCTTAACTGCCCGAGTCATGAGGTGACAATATTTGAAACACAAAGCTTGCTCCTATCTGTTCTCATTGCTTCGTGAATTTTTTGCCCACGAAGTACCAAATATAAAATTCATTTTAAAAAGGTTTTGTATCCATATACATTCCCTCCAGGGTTCCTTTTAAAGGGTACTCACAACTATATAAAATATATGAAATTGGGGTTAAAATATGCAGACTGTTTAATGACCTAGGGTTTTGAGGTTGTAACGATGAAAGTCAATCACTCTTTGACTTTGGCAGCACCTTTAGGTAATTTGGCCTCCGTTGAGGAGAATACCAAAATTCTAAAAGCTCAAAAATAATGTTTCACCTAAATCGGGTGGATTTGCTTCTAGGTGATGTGTGAATCACAGGGCAAGTATACAATATTTTCAGCCAAAGGATGACTCTCTAATGACATAATCTACTTTTGGGGCCACCCTTACCTCACCCTAAGCTGATTCACTTTAATGACACAATGGGTGACATTAATGACATAATGTGATAAACAATCACCTTTGAATACCCTAATTCAACTTCTTTCATCATTTAAAGTTTGATTATGAAAAAAAGAAGCCATGTAGAATGAAGACTTTGTTTTACACTGCAAAGGTGGAAATTGAAATTTAATATTTAGGATATAGTCCCAAAGCCACCATCTTAAAAGTCCCTTCTGTCCCTGATTAGAGATCAGGAATAGCCTCTTGTGAGAGGGTGGGCCACCTGGAAGGGTACCAAGTAAGAAAGAACCTTCTAAGGGTCAGGTACAGAGCTAACTCTCAAGGTTGGCCCTAAGCAAACATATGAAGTCGGGAAATTTTGCCTGTCGGCGATCCCCATGTCCCTTTCTTGACTTGGCCCCGTTCCCCTCACCCTCCTGCCTCTCTCCCTTGCTTTCTCTCTAGTAGAGGGAGGGATGGTCAGGGAAGGCCTCAACGTCACTGTTTCTTTTCCAAACTCTTGGCTCTTACTTTCCAGTTACCCAGGTTGATTGGATCCATTCAGACACTGCTCAGGCAACCCAGACTCAGAGGAAATGAATGTGTAACAGCAATCCAAATTAATAGCTTGCAGGAGAAATGCAGTTTTTAGGCTGACCAGTGGATAATACATTCCCTCACTTGCAAAATGGTCTGCTTACAAGGCAGAAGAAAACAGCAAGAGTCAGGATAGACTAAGTCAGCCTGCGGTAACAAACAACTCCAAACTTCAGTGGCTTATACCGAGCCAAAGGTATTGCTCACTCACACTCGATGGCCGGCCCAGCTCTGCTCCTTGCCATATTCCCTCAGGCTGTTGAGGTAAAAGGAGAAGAGAGATCATGAGCCACAGGGAAGGGGTACTGAAGAGAGAGAAAAAAAGGGAATATTTTGGGGAACAGTAATACAATCTGCCAGAAGCACATGGGACTGTTTCTCAGAAGACCCCTAGGCTTAGAGTCAAAAAACAGGGTTCCCCTTCCAGCTCTGCTGCCTAACAAACTCTTGACCGTGGACAAGTCTCTTCACCTCTCTGAGCTTCATTTTACAACAGGACAGTAAGGGGACTGAATTCCATGACTCTCAAGGTGCCCTCCAGCTTGGAGACCTGAGGTTCTGATTGCTAGAATAGGGACCCTCTCACCAACCAGGGCCTTCAACACACTCCCGAAGTTTTTCTCTAAACTCTTCTGACTCTACCAGAAGTTACCTTATTTGGGCTATAAAAAGCCTGATGTCTCAATTAGGAGTCCATTTCTGAACCCCGGAACACAGAAGATGATTCAGGTGACTCCGTTCTCAATTCTCCCAAGGAGAGTTGAGAACAAGTACCATTCTAGATGCACAGGAAAGAAGTTAATGCATTACATACAATGTGTGATGTGCACCAGGGTCTAATTGTCTCTTGGAACTCTCTTTTAATTATCACCTGGGTCTGTTCCTTGGATTTGAAGGAGCTCAATCAGCTCAAGCCTCCCCAAACCTTGTGAGAAATTCAATGCTGTCCCCAAATGTCTGCAAGGAGCTCATGATCTCCTGACCGCTTCTCAGTAGGAATCCCAGCTCTTCCTGAGTCTCACTCACACATTTCTTCCTATTCTGTTACCTCATCTCATCTCTGTCCAGGTGAGAAAGGCAACGCCTTTATCCTTCATCTAGTTGAGGGAAATTGGCTATCCCCAAAGCAAAAAAGTTCCATGTTATATGTCCCAAAAGTTAAAAACCCAACTAAGAAAATAGATCCTAATGTTTTGTTCCCTCAATGTTTAATTCCTAGGTTCTTAGCAAATACTGCAATTCTCTCTTTTTTTTTTTTTAGGATTTTATTTTTAAGTAATCTCTACACCCCTACATAGGGCTCAAACTCCCAACCCCGAGATCAAGAGTCACATGCTCTATCAGCTGAGCCAAAAAGACACCACTGCAATTCTCTTTCTTTTTAAGTCACCTGAATCTTTCTCCAGGTGAACACTCATTCAGTTTACTTTGACTTCCTTTGTTTTCAAAATGTATACTTTAATTGCTTTTCAAAGTTGTATAAATTTGTTTATGAATACAAGAGTCTCCATCCCCTGCAGATCCCAACACAATTTCTGGAAGGGGGGGGTTGCATCTTGGACCACACACATGAATTAGAGTAGCGGTAAAGCTGATGTGTTAAGAACTGAGGCAAATTGTCATTTGGCTCTAGCTTGCAGGTGCTTTCCTCCTTTCTTCTCACATGAATAATTGTAGTAAATGTCAAGTGTTCCTATTTGAAAAACTCTTGAGTCTGTGGTCTCATTTCCACATCAGTTTCAACAGAAAACATTCCAAAAAGGCGTAAGTTTATAGCAAATACTGAGTACTGGACGACCTTGTTCTAAAAGTTTTCCACCTGCTCACTGGCAGGAACTTCCCCAGAGTTCAGCCTACTGCCCACTGCCTGGCGCCCTGCCCACTCTCACTCTCAGCCTCACACCCACCCTGGGCCTTCCTGTCTTCACTCACTCCAGGAATTCCCCTCCGTTCCTATGTAGGCAATTTTCCTGAGATCTTTGTCGTCTCTTTTCACTTTGTCCAAGTGCTTTGTCTTCCGTCCCCTAAGCAGCCCTCCAAAGGATTTTAGGCCCTTCCCTAAATTCTGGTAGCAGCCAATATAATCAAATGTTCACGCTGCTCTGCTGCCTTACAAGGAATCATTTGGTAGAGGTACAAATAGTGCTAGGATGGGTTTGACCAACCTTAGTAACCATGTCCCCAGGTTTCCTATCAGTGATCTTAGCCTCCCAGTATCTGGGAACTAGTCTTCCTGTCTGATTTCGTTCTCTCTTGTTACATATGACATACTGTAGAACCTAGGGGCTTAAACAATCATCTCATTCTTTTTCACCATCCCTTAGTTGACTGAGCTCAGCTGGGTGGTTCTCTTGCTCCACCTGACGTCAGCTAGGACTACAGTCATCTGGGGGCCCGCTGGTCTGGAACATTCAAGATGGCACACTCACATGGCTGGCAGCAAATGCTGGCTGTCTGCTGGGCTCTCAACTAGGGCTATTGACAAGTGTACATCAGTTCTCCTTTATGTGGCCTTGCTTTGTGGCTTGAGCTTCTCATAGCATAGTGACTGGGTTATGAGAGCGACTGTCTCAGGAATGAGCAACCCAAGGGGAAGAAGCCTATGCTGGCAGTTCTATTAATGATTGGGCTCAGAATTCCCAGAATATCAGCATAAAGCCAGTCACAAGACAAGCCCAAATTCACAGGGAGGGGAAGGAAGTTCTACCCTGATGGAAAGACTGGCATGTGTGTAAAGGAAGGGAAGGTATTACTGGGACCATCTTTCGAGACTAGCTAGCACACGGTCTTTTACTCCCAGGCACGAAGTGCCCGCTTCCCCAATACCTGCTGTCACATCACTGTGATAACTAGATCTTGGAAAATCTTCTAATGACCTGATATAGGCCTACCATACTGACATTTTCAACCTTGGGCTCTCCAAAGATAATCATATTCTATTAGTCCTTTCCTTGTAAAGTAACATTTTGGTTTGAAATTTTCATTGCAAAGCTCCTAGAATTTTTTTTTTTTTTTTTGCTTCTGTTCTTATATTTAGACCCTGACTGTATCCTTTAGGATCCAGGCTGGAAAATAGAACCCAGATCAGTTATTTTAACAGAGTAAGTTTAATATAGGGATTTAGTAGAGCAGGTACTGGAGGCCTGGAACCATAAAACAAGAACAATGAGGCAACTCAAAGACAGTTACTGCAAGAAACAAAGGGAAGAAGTCAGTTCCCAGAGCCTAGGGGCCCCAACGAAGGGTCCCGTGGAGCTGGGACCCAGACCTCTGAGCAGGGAGGGGCTGGGCTGGTGCCAGTGTATCGGAAGCACAGGAAGCTGATGCTGCTGACAGAGCGAAGTGTAATCGCTGGCTGAGGCTGGACCCAGGAGGGAGCAAAGTGCTTTCTTCTTCCTGCCTTGTGGTCCCTGCCCGGGGGCCCTCCAGGCAGAGCCTAGCAGGGACGGCTGGCTAAGCAGGCACGCTCACAGAGTCCCCACCCCAGCAGCACAAAGAAGAGTTTGGAATTGAGGAACAATGGTTAATAATCTGTACACTGCTTTACTGTGAGGGGCAGGGATTTTATGGAGTTATTTTATTTCCATGAAGGATGTGTATAATATTGTTCATGAAGATTAGTGGGGGGGAAGGAGCACAGGAATTGCTACAGGAGTGAAAATGTACTTTAATCTACACCCCAGGGGCAGTTAGCGAACACTGAAGGGTTCTCATCAGTAAACCACATTCCAGGGTAGCTCTGCAAACATGGCCATGTGAATCTTCCCTGGGGCTTTTATATTAATTCAGGGGATGTTGGAAATCATTGCTCATTGGTGAAATGAGTGGTGTTGGAGATCTATGAGGGACCCGAAAGATTCCATGAGCCTCAGAGCTCTTGCATAAATAAGAAAATAGGAATCTACTACATCGAGTAGCCAAACATAAACTTAAACCAATCTATTTGATCTGGTGTGTGCTCCCTTCAAAAAGGACAATGGGGGCCTGACCTCACTAAAAGGTCCAGTCACTCGTCTTCACAGCAGTGCTGGGTCTGCCCTGGATGAAACCTTTGGGACCAGGGGCTTGTCGGAATGCCTAAGGAACTGACAGTGAGCTCACCAAACTCACGGGGATGAGTCGTCTGTCTGGTGACTGTTGGCTCTAAGTACTTGTTATGTTTGGCAGAATTAGGTTTGGTTTTATAGTGGTATCCACCTGGTTGTGGGGGAGGAGATCCATAATTCACATCCGTCTCTGCTCATTGAGTATTTCCTTATAGTAACCAAAAACCCTGGCAATGACTGAACAGCCACCCCGGGTCAGGTTCCTTCACCAGAACGCTAGGAGGCCTGGGGGTGGTGGCAGCAATAGCTCATAAGAGAGCCCAAAGAAGGTCAGATTCAGGAGGTGAGTCAGGCGAGCATGGCCAGCAGAGCATCCATCCCTGAAAGTTCTCTTTCCAGGGCCTCTCCCTGGAACCCTGGAAACATGTGCGTTGAGAAGCCATTTCTTCACCTTGAAATCCATGATCCTCCAGCCCTCCAGATCCAGCTACAGCCGCGCCCTCCAGCCTCAGCCCTCTCTCCCTCACCTGGCTCCCTCACCCAGGCCCTGTCCTGCTGGACTCCTCTCTGTGGCCACCGGAGCAGTTCCCATATGCGCTGGGAGAGGTTCGCTGTCCTGTGAATGACGAAATGGGCAGAGGGGAAGTCCCCAAGGCCGTCGTGAAGTTCAAGCAGCTGTGCTGAGAACTGCGTAGCAACTTCTAAAACAATTGGGAGATAAAGGGTCACAGCACAGAGGATGGGAGACATTTTGGAAGAGGTTAATCATACAATCTGGAGTTCTCCACATCCCTGCTTGCACATGTAAAGTGTTTCCATAGTCTCTTTATAACCACCTCCCCCTGCTCCCCGACACACACGAACCCACATGCTTTTCCAAAGAGATTACTGATCCCATCTGAGAAACAATCAAGTCAGTGTTGCCAAGCCCTTAAATTAGCTGGGAAAAATGAGGCTACAATTAAAAGGACCAAGCTTTATATAAGAAGAAACTCAGAAAATCGAAAAAATAAATAAATGCCACGAGTCTATACTGTAACCTAGGATGATTTGGGCCCTTCGGCAGAAGCTATTTGGCAGCTTTGGTTATGATATCTGTTCTACTGTTTGGCCAGGATGGGATTTTTCAAGGCATTCATGCAGCTCATTAAATATGTTATTATGTTGGCTTATGTTTCTCTTTCAATTTAAGAACTCAGCTCTTAGAAAACATTTGCCTGAAATGAGTCCAAGTAGTTTAAGCCTCAGAAGCAAATCCATTTTGACTAATAAAAGACTAATTCTCTAAATAAGCAAGATGGTTTTTCTTAAATGAGAATCTAATTGTGAAATCCTATATCCTTAAATTTAGCAAATTACTAGCATAGACATTTCTAAGCCTATGCGACTTGGATCAGATTTCTCATCATCAGAAAAAGGAATAATTTCTCTATCATCAGAATTTGAAATGAGCTGCAAGAACACAGGCCTCAGCTGGCAATCACCTCTAGAAGTAAACAAACCCATATGCTAGGACCTGGAAGATTTGGGTCCTCCATGACTTCTACTATCCCCCCTCCATGCACACCCCACACCCACCAGCCAATCACCTTCAGATCCTTAATTGGCCTTCTTGTCTGCCCTTTATTGGGGACTAGGAATGGCTCCCATCCTTAATGAAATTTTCTTCCTCAAATTCCAGAGACAAGACATTAGTGCTCATATTTTCATGTAGAGCAGGTAGTCAGGTGTGACTGATCGACTCCCAGCCCTCAAGCCAGAACTGCATAAATTGACACACTCTAAAAGAGAAAATTAGCATGTAACATCTGGGTCTCTTCACTCAGAAATGCATCAATTAAGAATTAGTCTTCTGGCTATAAACAAGTAACTTAGAGCCGTGTATCTTACAAAGGCAGGTCTCACCACTCGGTCCTGGGGGAGCTGCTTTTGTCCCTTGGCATACGGTCAGCCACAAGAGCTGATCAATATTCTGGCTGTGTCCTTTGAATTGTTGCAAACATCATCGGCCCAGTTCTGTCTTCTTATTACAGCCACAGGGTAAAGTCTTTCCTCACACTACCGGGCTCACCTATAGACTGTCTTGCAATGTAGTGTGCGGATGACAAAAGTCTCAAAAAGGGGAGATTTGTGTAATGAAAATAAGCATCAGAGACCAGAGAGGACTCTGAAAAAATGAAAAGGCTATGCACATATTTCATTGCCTTAAGCCTTTTGGACATGTGTATATCCTAGACTTTTCAAAATAAATTACTTTGAGCAGACCCTCAAACCAAATTGTATTCTCTGTTGTTTGTTCTTGCTTATGAGTACATTCGTTGAATAAAAACAAAATGAGTACTCTTGTATGCAAGGCAATAACTGGGGACAGGCTGGTGGAAGAGAGTCACAGTCTCCAACCTCAGGAAGGTCACAGTCAATCAGGGGAGCCAGTCAATTACATAAGAAAAAAAACAATACCTGGTGAGAAAGGCTCTGATAAAATCAAGTGCTGGAGCTTTGGCGATGCAGACAAGGAGGGATGGACAGGAGGTACCATTTATACTGGCAGCCAGGAGAGGTGAATCCCCTGGGGCGAGTGGGAGCAGGGAGGTAGGGGTGAGGAAGAGAGACAGAAGGGTGCATCAGGAGAAGGCAGTAGCACGGATGAAGGCTTGCACGTGAAAAACAGCATGCCCTCTTATTGGACCTGATCGTCTCCTGATCATCCAAAGCTCGAAGAAAATGCAGTGAGAGAGGAGGAAAAGTTGCAAGAGAAGGTGGGAAAGTAAGAAAATAGATTGTGAAGGGTTTAGGACTGAATCCTAAGGTCAAGGAAAAGTGGGGTCGATTGGGTTGTTGCTCCCAATTCTTTCCGCCATTTGTGTTACAGAACTGACCACAGCTTTACGGTGTGCAGAGTAAACGTCCCTGCCCCTTGACCTCGGGTTTAGCAATGCGACTTGCTTTGGCCAATGAAACAGTAGCAGAGAAGGCCGGCGGAAGCTCTGAATGAGCTACTTGGGTTCACCTGTCGTTTTGCACCCCTGTGGTGGTGTGTGTCAAGGATATGCTTCAGGGAGCCGATGCCCCTTCAGGCTAGGCCCTAGAATGATGGTTCAAAGATGACACCTAAACCCTACCAGAAACCTGGAGTCCTACCCGGCTGAACCCAACCTGGGTGAGCCAAACTGCTGCCAACCTGCAGACCTAAAAGCATGAAAATATTTATTTTGGTAAGTCACTCAGATGTGGGGGCTGTTATACAGCAAAAACTGACTAAAATACAAAACCATGGCAAATTTTGCTGAAGGGAATGACACGGTCATAGTCGTATTTTAAAACACTCCCTGGCTCCATTATGGAGAACAGATTGAGGGAGAGAAGCCCAGTTGGAAGAGGAACACAGCCAAGCTGAGAGATGGCTTTGTTAATCCAGAGAAAAATAAATGATGGGGTCTTGTCTAGGGTGTCAGAGAGAAGCCCTGATTCTTGTTTAATATGTATTCCTTTTAGTGCAGTATTCTTGTTTTGTGGGGGGTTTTCTTTTTAATATAAAATCTACTTTCCTCTAAGACCAAAATAAGCACAATCTCTCTAAGACATTAGAGTGCCGGCCTGTTTAGCAATCCAGCTTCATTTGTTCATTCAGGTATTTATTCTACTGACATTTATCAAATGCCCGCCGAGTGTCAGCATAATGAAATACGCCATCCCTGCCATCCCAAAAGCCGTAGTCCAGGATGGAGAGACAGACCCATAAGCAAACATTTGCAATAATACATTGAAGGTACTGTAATAAAAATGAGAATAAAACCTACAGTGACATGAAGGAGAGAATAAAATCCTTTATCCTGTTAATGTTCCTGGAGACATTTATATTCATTTGCGTAGGCAGCAGTCTTTGTTTTATTCACCGATACATCGCAGGTGCCTGAAAGAAAATGCCTAGCACGCATAATTAGCAGATGCCTAATAAATATTTAGGTTTCGTGCTTAATTTCCTGAACTGTGGCTCAGATTCACCCTTCTGTCTCTTTCCAGTCTGGACTGCCTCAGATAGGATTCCCAGGAACTGAGACGGTGGTCAGTAGGTTCAAGTAGCAAAGCGAGTGTAGGATAAAGGCTGAGAAGACATTGCACTGGGCCACCAGGACAGTGCTACTGACTTTTGAGGGCAGAGTTTCAATAGAGGCCTGGAGTAAAACATCACACTGCAAACACAAGCTTCTTCACCCTCTTTTAAATTCTTCAGCACTAGGGACTGGAATAGTCACCATATGCACTGTAGATGGGGGAGGAAAGGTACACAACCAAGAAGGGCTAGCAGGATGGCTACTCCCTTGATGGTGTTTATCTTAATGAATTCACCCTGGTCTAAGTCTGGTCCTTGGTTGTTACTATGAGATTTATCTCAGAGATCATGATTCAGCCTAACCCACAGGGGACTAAATATGACACCCCAATATGCTTCATGATGAATTTTTATTGAGAAATATAACTGCTGTGTGGACTTTTTATTTGTCTGTGATAAACATGGGGGTGCATATATCTTTTCAAATTAGTGTTTTTGTTTTCTTTGGGTAAATACCCAATAGTGGAATTATTGTGTCCTATGGTATTTCTATTTTTAATTTTTTGAGGAACCTCCATACTGTTTTCCACGATGGCTACACCAATTTACATTCCAACAGTGTACAAGGGTTCCTTTTCCTCCACATCCTCACCAACACTTGTTGTTTCTTCTCTTTTTTATTTTAGCCATTCTGACAGGTGTGAAGAGATATCTCATTATAGTTTTGATTTGCATTTCCCTGATGCTGAGTGATGTTGAGCATCTTTTCATGTGTCTTTTGGCCGTCTGGATGTCTTCTTTGGAAAAGAAGTCTGGTTGGTTGGTTAGTTGGTTGGTTGGTTGGTTGGTTGGTTTTGAGTTGTATAAGTTCTTTATATATTTTGGATATTAAACCCTTATCAGATATATCATTTGCAAATATCTCCTCCCATTCAGTAGATTGCCTTTTTGTTTTGTTGATGGTTTCCTTTGCTGTGCAAAAGCTTTTTAAAGCTTTTTATTTTGATGTAGTCCCATTTTTTTTTTTTTTGCTTTTATTTCTCTTGCCTTAGGAAACATATCTAGAAAAATGTTGCTAGGGCAAATGTCAGAGAAATTACTGCCTGTGTTTTTTTTTAATATTAAAAAAAATCTTAAGTAATTTGTACACTTAATGTTGGGCTCAAACTCACAACCCCGAGATCAAGAGTCTCATGCTATACTGACTAAGCCAGCCAGGCTCCCCCTGCCTGTTTTTTCTTCTAGGATTTTTTACGGTTTCAGGTCTCACATTTAGGTCTTCAGTTCATTTTGAGCTTATTTTTGTGTATGGTGTTAAAAGGTGGTCTAGTTTCATCCTTCTGCATGTAGCTGTCCAGTTTTCACAGCACCATTTATTAAAAAGACTGTCTTTTCCCCAAAATGGAATCAAGTTTCATTAGCTTGCCATAATTTCAGGGTTTGAAGCATCAGGCATTTTGGATATTTGTTGAGACTCACAGTGGACCCTCTCCCCAGGACAGGGCATATAATGTTTACCTAGCTCACCATACTTTTTTCTAGGGCTCCATTACTGACCAAATGTTGCTTCTGATTGACACTTAGGTTTCCACAAAGCTTTTGAGGACAATTGCATACCTCAAGGCCATGTAGCTCTCACACATGTAATGTTTGAATCCAGAAAGGTTGAATATGCCAATGCAATTTGTAAAAACAATCTGCAAGTGAAGTAATGCTAAATAAATTAAAATTTGACTGGCTCTTCTTATAAAGCTGGTTGTAGTACCATAATGCTGGCACCCTGATTTTCATTTGGGGTTACACCTCCATGACAAAGGATTAAGGAAAATTTCACAGCTATTTGTTTGAACAATCTGTAGTCTTCCAATGAACCACAAATTAATAAACCATTCTGTTAGTGATGTATTCACCTTTACATCTCCCCCAACTTACCCCTAATTGACTCAGCAGTTTCAAGATAAAATTGCATAGTATTGAATAAAATGTAAGCACACGCATGTAAATAATATCACCATAGATCACCATTCTTATCAAATTTAGCCTGTCTGCATCTACCCATGCATTCATTGCTCTACAGGTTATTGGAACAGAGTAGCAGATTTCGACTGGCAGTTACTCAAGTCACCTGGTCGAGTGGGAATGGCAGTATCTTGCAACTTTCTCCATCTTAACTGGAAGGGGAAGTCATTTCTTATTTACTTAAAATCCTTGATTGGCTTGTTAGTATTTCTACTACAATTGGTACTTGGTCAGCATAAATTGTTGTTTTTCTCTTGAGGCATCTGTATTCCTCAGATGTCTGGTTATTTTGGCCTATGAACTCATATTCCCATGGAGGTTCTGGCAGCTTAGCCTCATATCAACAGGTAATGGCTGAAGGCCAGCCCTAATCTGAGTCAACTCCAAAGTTCAAGGGAAGCAACAAGGAGTACTCCCTATATGCAAGTTCTCACACAAGGCTCTAACTATATCATTTGCTGGGGACAGGATGATGAAAGAGTCATCTGTTTACTCTCATCCCACTGAGCAAATTCTGAGGCTAAGTGTACACCTTTGGACTCTCAGAGTAGTGGCACTTGGAGAAGACAGTCTCCATCAGCTATGCAGGGAGCAGGGTGATTGCCTGAGGTCAGGCAGTCCACCCTCTCTTCAGCCACTCCGCACCCCAGGAGCACCTGGGCTCTGGTTAAATTACTCCCACAGTCCCCCACAACCATGCTTTGGTCTCACTTGATTGTGCCCCTCAAAAGATGTCCTGCATTTGCTTTTTCCAAGAGCCATGAAAATAATCCAGTCTGCAACCATCTCTTAAACTAATTTCCTAGCTTGGGGCTACCAGGCCACAGAGGTAATATAAATTCAGACTGAAAACTACCCTCAGAAAAGATGATGATTATTTATTCCCATGGATGTGTGTGTGTGTATGTGTGTGTGTGTGTGTGTGTGTGTATCCCCCCCCACTCAAAGCTCAGATAAGGGTAGACCAGCTGCTTTGTTTTCTACCTCAGCTAATGGATGGCTTTGCTTCCTACTCCACTGTAGCCCTCTCAGGGTCCTAAGTTTATACAAGGTTCTTAGTTCCAGATCCCCATCTTGTCTGCTCCCAGACCCTTTTTGCTGGAGCGCCAAGGCTGTTAAAACCCAAGATCTTGGTTACAAAAATAACAGTTCTCTCTTCCTCTCCGGGGGAAATAGTGTCAGCAGCTCCTTACCATGTGGAACTGTAGGTCCAGCTCTGACTTTGGCCTTGAAATATTTTCCTTACTCTCCTAACTGTGCATTTAAAATGATACTTGCCAGGGTGCCTGGGTGGTTCAGTCGGTCAGGCTTCCAACTCTTGATTTTGGCTCCAGTAGTGATCTCAGGGGTGTGGGATCAGGCCCCAAGTCAGGCTCCGGGCTCCACGCAGGGTCTGCTCCTGATTTTCTCTCCTTCTTCCTCTGTCCTTCCCCCTACTTGTGCTCTCAATAACTAACTAACTAAATAACTAAATAACTAAATAAATAAATAGAATCGATCGATAGATAGATAGATAGATAGATAGATGATAGATAGATAGATAGATAGATAGATAGATAGATAGATAGATGATAGATGATAGATAGATAAATGAAATGACACTTGCCTCCTCAGGGCGCCTGGGTGGCTTAGTTGGTTAAGCGTCCAACTCTTGATTTCGGCTCAGGTCATGATCTCTTGAGTCATGAGATCAAGGCCCAGTCTGACTCCGTGCTCAGCCAACACTCTGAGATTTTCATGTCCTCTGCCCCTCCCCACACTCGCGTGCAAGTCCACATACGCCCTCTCTCTCTCAAATAAATAAATCTTAAAAAAAATAAAATGATATTTTCCTTTTAAAAGAAAATAAACTTTAAGAAAAAGGTGGGGGGGCACCTGGCTGGCTCCGTCAGAAGAGCATGTTGACTCTTGATCTCAGGGTCCTGAGTTTGAGTCCCATGTTGGGCATAGAGATTACTAAAAAAAAATAAACTTTTTTTTTTTTAAAAAAAGGTGCTTGCCTTATTTTATCCAGCACTTCTAGGTGTTCTATAGCAGAAGGGCTTTCACATTATCCAAACTGCCACGTGGCCCAAAATGGTGGTCTTATGGGAGCCTAAAGAACATGTAAACACGAACATGTCCATGTTCCAGCCTCAGAGAGTCTCAGCCTTGCATCTACCCAGGGGCCAGGACCAGGGCTATTGTGAAGATGCACCCCCCTCCAAGTGATTCTCATGTGTGTCTCCACTTAAAAACCATTGGAAAAGAAAACAACAAGCCTGGATCATTACAGCATGCAAGAAGACTGTTTATATTTTGCTGGAAAATAATCTTTGTCTATTTTTCAAAAGAAATGAAACCTTTATTGGCATCTACAAAGATAAAACGTTTTGCTACAGATGATTGCCTTTTGATGGTTAGTTCTTTTTATAGCTAATTGGATGCAGAAGAATTTGTTGGAATTATGTATTATTATATAGTGGACAATTCCATTTTCTGAAAGGTAAGAAAAAAATAGATGTTTGCATCATGTTTCCTGCATGAAAACTTTTCTTGGCCAAAATTTTACTGAGCTCTGAAAACATTTAAAAATTTTTGCATCATTTGCTTTGGTGTGTCAGTATGCCAAAAACCAGTATCAGAGATTTTGACCTTTGGCCGTTTTATCGCTGAATGGATAATAATTCAGCATTTTTTAATTGTGCCACTGATAAGATAACTGAATAAGTAAATGAAAATTTCCAAGTGCCAAGTACAGATATCCAATTTGCAGTTCTCACCAAAACCCATTAAATCCAGGTGGATAAAATGTCCATTGTAAATACTGTACATAATATTGTACAGAATTTGCCGAGAAGATATAAGCTAAATTTTTCAAGTCGCCTATCAGAATTATTGTTGACCCAATATATGCTCTGTGTTAAGGCGATAAAAATAGAAATTTTAAAAATTAGCTTTCTGCAAATTTCTTGGTTACCAAAAAATATTAGAAAATAAATGGAGGGGTGCCTGGCTGCATCCATCAGTAGAGCATATGACTCTTGATCTGGGGGTTGTGGGTTTGAGCCCCACGTTGGGTATAGAGATTACTTAAAAAAATAAAATTTTTTAAAGAAAAAAGAAAAAGAAAAGAAATGAATTTTCTTCTGTTGTTTTAACAATACTTATTATAATATCTAAACAGTGTCTCCTTGCCCCAACTTAAACCAGGCAAAAATCCATATTCCATATACCATAAGTTTTTCTTTAAGATTTTATTTTGGGGGTGCCTGGGTGGCTCAGTAGGTTAAGCAGCTGCCTTCAGCTCAGGTCATGATCTCGGGGTCCAGGATTGAGCCTGCATCGGGCTCCCTGCTCAGTGGGGAGTCTGCTTCTCCCTCTCCCTTTGCCCCTCCCCCACCCCATCCTCTACCCCCTGCTCGTGCTCTCTCTCAAATAAGTAAAATCTTAAAAAAAAATTTATTTTTAAGTAATCTGTACACCCAGTGTGGGGCTCAAACTCACAACAATGAGATCAAGAGTCATATGATCTACTGACTAAGCCAGCCAGGCACCCCCATGATAAGTTTTATATGAGCTATCTCATTTATTCCTTACAAGAACCCCCTGCTCATATCATCCACATTTTACAAATGAAAAATGAAGTAATGTGCAAGACTGCACAACTGATAGGTGGTAGAGTTTTGATTTGAACCTAGAGCTTGTATGTTTAAGAAAACTGCACTGGCTCTTATATTTAAAAAACTAAAAAGCCCCCACAGAGAAGCAGCTTCTCGTGTCCTTCTTGAACCTCTTTCAGGTTCAGCCTACTCGCCTCCACTCTAGCCTCCACCATGTCCATCAGGGTGACCCAGAAGTCCTACAAGGTGTCCACCTGCAGCCCCTGGGGCCTTCGGTAGCCACATGTACGCAGGTGCACCCGGCGCTCATATCAGCTCTTCAGCCTTCTCCTGTGTGGCCTGAGCACCAGCGTGAGTATGGTCCGGAGCCACAGTGGGGCCGAGGGTATGAGGGGCATCACTGTTAGCTCAGTGAACCAGAGCCTGCTGAGTCCCCTTAAGCTGGAGGTGGACCCCAGCATCGAGGCTGTGCACCCCCAGGAGAAGGAGCAGTTGGAAACCCTCGACAAGTTCGCCTCCTTCATCAAGGTGTGGCACCCGGATCAGCTGAACAAAATTCTGGAGACCAAGTGGAGCCTCGCGCAGCAGCAGGAAACGGCTCGGAGCAACAAGGATAACATGTTCAAGAGCTATGACAACCACCTTTGGTGGCAGCTGGACACCCTGGGCCAGGAGAAGTTGAAGCTGGAGGTGGAACTTGGCAACATGCAGGGACTGGTGGAGGATTCAAGAAAAAGTAGTAGGAGGAGATCAAACAGCATGCAGACATGGAGCATAAATGTGTCCTAATCAAGCAGGATGTGGACGACACTTACATGAACAAGGTAGAGCTGGAGTCCCACCTCGAAGGGCTGACTGAGAAGATCAGCTTCTTAAGGCAGCTGTATGAAGAGAAGATCAGTGAGCTGCAGGCCCAGATCTCAGACACGTTTGTGTCTGCTCCATGGATCTGGACAGCATCATTGCCCAGGTCAAGGTCCAGGACAAGGACATCACCAACCACAGCCAGGCTGAGGCCTACACCATGTACCAGATCAAGTACGAGGAGCTGCAGATATTGACTGGGAAGCACGGGGATGACCGCTGTCACATGAAGATGGAGATTTCTGAGATGAACCAGAACATGAGCCAACTCCAGGTTGAGATGGAGGGCCTCAAAGGCCAGAGGGCTTCCCTGGAGGCCGCCACCAGTGATGCAGAGCAGTGTGGGGAGCTAACTGTTAATTAAGGACGCCAATGCCAAGCTGGCCGAGCTGGAGGCTGCCCTGCAGTGAGCCAAGCAGGACCTGGTGTGGCAGCTGCATGAGTAACAGGAGTCCGTGAATGTCAAGCTGGCCCTGAACATCGAGATCACCACCTCCTGCAAGCTGCTGGAGGGCGAGGACAGCCAGCTGGAGTCTGTGAGGCAGAAGATGACTACTCACGTGGGCTGACCTCAGCCTACAGGGCCCTCATGAGCCCTGCCCTCAGCTACAGCCTTAGCTCCTTCCAGTCCAGCTTCAGCTGCGGGAGGTCTCCAGTTCCTTCAGCCAAGTCAGCTTCTCCAAGACCACGGTTGTGAAGCTGGTGTGCAAGTCATCTGATGTCCGGTCCAAGTGAACAGCCACTGTGGTCCCTTCCAGCCTCCCTGCTCCTGAGGCTGCCACAGAGCCTTTGGGGGAAGGAGCTGTGGAGGTTGCATCAGGAACAAGACACACACCTGAGGCTCAGCCTCAGCCCTCAGCCTACCCTTGGGGGTGTCTACTGCCTTGGGTACCCCCTCTTGCCCATGCCCCCAACTAAAAACCAATTCAAGTGTCTTTTCCCAAATAAAGCCTCAGATGGCTCTGCCAACCCCTCCACCTCAAAATTTTAAAATAAATAAATAAAATAAAAAACTAAAAAGCAGAAACACACAAACAGGAAACCTACTTAAAGAACAACCTAGGATCACAATGTTTAACATCAAGTTTCATTGGCTAGACCCCTCCAAATATATCCTAAATCCAACAACCTCTCACCTCCACTGCCTCTCACTGGGACATCGCAATCAGGGACCTCAGTGGCTCGCACTTCACAGTGTGCTCTTGGGATCAGCAGTATGGGCATCACCCGGGAACTGGTTAGAAATGCAGATTCTCCACCCACTCCACCAACCGAGATCTAATTACTCAGAAACTCTGGGGGGTGGGAGTGGTAAGCTGTGGTTCTCTTTACTAGACAGTTATGGGGAGAGAAGTAGAGAATGCTCAGTCTTTAATGTATCTTGTCTTCTCATACACTTAGCTATGAAGTTAATGAAACTTTCCTATGGAAAAGGTACACTGAGTAATTATTTCTTTTTAATGATAGCAGGTACACATACAAACAACAGACTTTTCACTTAAAATGCAGTAAGCTTTGATCTTGCTCTTCTTAGCAATATCTACTAGCTAAGTAGTAGGAATTCCATGCCGCATGGGGGGTTTTTTGCTGAAGGTTATAAAGGTAAAATTGGGAAACAGCAGGGCTTCTGGAGAATGGCAGAAAAGCCAAATTGCAATTTCCTAAAATATGAATATTGGCAGCACATGTCAACTTTAAAAGGAACTGGTCATTGGCACAGAGCACAGAAATAATCAATAGCACTTCCCTGGAGTAAGTCCCCAATGTTAAATTTATAGTCTTTGACCATTTTTCCTCAACCTAGGATCTGAGAGTAGCTGGGATTAGGCAGATATATTCTCAAAAGATCTGCAGTAACTTATCCCTTTAAAGAAGGCCTGTAGGAGGTTACCAGGGGCTGGGAGGAAGGTGGGGGGAATAGAAAGTTATTATTTAATGGGTTCAGAGTTTCTCTTTGGGATGATGAAAAAGTTCTGGAAATAGTGATGATGGTTATATACCATTGTGACTGCACTTAATGCCACTTTAATATGGCTGAAACTGTAATATTTATGTTATGTATATTTTACCACAATTTAAAAAAAAAACAGGTCTGTAGGGACTTTCATTTCCAGTAATATGACACATTAGCTATCCTGAAAAACTTCCTAGGACAAAAATGCATAAAATATTAGAAAAGTATTTTAAATATTTCGTAAATGCATGGTTGAAGTAGTGGAAAGTAAGGGAAATCCTCAAAGGTTTTTTTTTTTTTTTTTACGATTTTTTATTTATTTATTTGAGACAGAGAGAGAGAGAGAGCACAAACAGGGGGAGCAGCAGTAGGAGAGGGAGAAGCAGACTCCCCGCTGAGCAGGGAGCCCGCAGATGACACAGGGCTTGATTCCAGGACCCTGAGATCATGACCTGAGCCGAAGGCAGATGCTCAACTGACTGAGACACCCAGGCACCTTCAGAGGTTCTAAAAAAATTCAGGATGAGAAAACATGAATTCAGAGAGGGGAGTAATCTCTCAAACTGATGTCATCTGCTGACCTTAGCTATTTTAATGTGCCCTCAGTAGGGACAGAAGATGTGGAAACTGGACGCTCAGTGAGTGAACTAGAACAGACCAAACATCCCCAGAGATTAAAGAAGAAACTCGCCCTTCCTGGCCTTGGCTATAGATGGAAGAGGAAAAAAAAAGTCTCCCATGGAATTTTCTGATTACAAACTAGCCTCCAACAGCTTTGGAGCCTATAAGTGTTGATAATTCCTACTGCTCCTAGATGAGGCTTCTTTTCAAACACCATCTTTTTTTAAAATGTGAAAAAAAATCATAATAGATAAATTTTTCAGGTAGAACTCACCTAATTCATTCACCTGTTCTTCATATGACATATTTTCCAGACCACTTACCCCCCTAACAGTCTTTCTTTGGGTACTTTCTGGTTTGTTCCAGGATCCTCTCGAGGAATGATGGCCACAGTGGGAAATAATAACATAGATTTGGCTCAACCTGTACAGAGTAGAATAGGACTATTACTGCTGGTGATTGGTGTGATACTTACCTACTACTTGATAACAAATAACACCAAAACTGAGTGTCTTGAAGTAACATTTCTGATCTCACCATTTCTGTGGGTCAGAAATCTGGGCCCAGCTTAGCTGGGTCCTCTGGCTCAGGGTCTCTCACAAGGTGGCAGTCAAGTTGTCAGCTGGGCCGCAGTCATTTTAAGGTTCAGTCGGGGAAGGATCTGCTGCCAACCCTGCTCGTGAGGTTGTGGACAGTATTCAGTTCTTTAGGCTGTTGGTCTGAAGGCCTCAGTTCCTCACTAGCTATTGGCCGGAGGCTGCCCTCAGTTCCTTGCCTCTCAACAGGACAGCTTATAACATACTAACTTGTCTCATCAGAGTGAGCAAGTGAGAAGAGCCAGAAAGAGAGAGAGAGAGAGAATAAGGAAGATAGAAGTCACAGTCTTTTGTAACCTAATCATGGAAGTCACACCCCATCATTTTGTCAGTATTGTATTTATTAGAAGCACATCACTAGGTCTAGCCCACATACAAAGGGAGGGGATCACACAAGGCATGATTACCAAGAGGCAATGATCATTGGGAGCCATTTCAGAAGCAGCCTACCACAACTGGACACCACACCTCTAATCCATCTAATTGGGACCTAAAAAATTAATGATTTGGATTTAAGTGACCCCTCAGGTTAGTGGGGCCCTAAGGTACTTAGCAAAAGTAAATGTTACTCCTCTCAGGAGGAACTTACCTTAAGCTCAGGCATTAATTACTTCCACCAGATAGAATTCCAACAAACATGAGTTCGCAATAAAAAAGGAAAAAAATACACATTACCATGAGCAATAATTAGCAGAAACAAAGGATCAGAACAGCTGACATTACAGATACTGGAATCATCGGATACACAATATATAATGAGCATGTTTAATATGTAGAATTGAGAATATGACTAAGGAACAAGAGAAAGTAAAAAAAAAAATAGCAAATCAGATTTGAAACAAAACCGAATATAATTTCTAGAAATTAAAAATAAATTAAAATTGGAAAATCAATACACCATTCAGAACAGCAAATTAAACACAGCCAAAGTAAGAAATAATGAACTGAAAGATGGATTTCAAGAAACTACCCAGAATGCAGCATGATAAAGACATGGAAAATATTAAAGAGAGGGAAAAAGACAGGGCAGATAAAGAACCTATTACATTTAATCAGACTTTCAAAATGAGGGGGAAAAAAACAAGGGAAAAAGAACAGTCAAAGTGAGAATGGCTAAGAATTTGCCATGTTTGAAGATGACAAATCCTAAAATTCAACAAGCTAAACAGTGCTGGATACCTACCTAGCTTTCAGCTCCACATTCAACCTTCTATCCCCAGCAAGGTAGCACTGGGGTTGGGTGTTTGCAAAATGCTGTCCCAGGCTCCTTTAGCAGGTGGCTTCCACCAATAAGAGGCACTGGTACTTAATCATAAGTAGAAAGAGGGTAATAGTAGGAGTTCTGCTCTCACACTTGCTCTCTTAATTTTTCTCCTTCTGGCCACAAGCCCTTAGCCACAACATTTCCTCCAACCATCCAGCCCAACCATTCCTGGGATAGTGGCCCCCTCCCCTACCCTCCAAGGTTCTGGTAGCATAACCTCCTCCCTTTGGTGCCTTGAGCCCTAGGGATATGCTAGCTACTTTATGCTTTCCAGTCTCCCAGCTACCTCGCCTTTGTTCCTCTTTCAACCTTTCAGTATATGTGTAGCTAATTCCCTTATAAAATCCTCTCTGCTTTGAAGTACCTAGCATTGTTGTCATTTTCCTGCCTGCACCCTGACCCATATACCAACAAATTCCAAGCAAGTTAAATAAAAAGAAATGTACATCTAAACACGCCAAAGAGGAACACCAAAAAGACAGATTACCTAAAACAAGAGACAGTTAAACTGACAACAGACTTCTCGACAGCAACAATAGAAGCCAGAAATTAACATTCTCAAAATGCTAAGTGAAAACAACTTTCAACCTAGAATTATATGCCCTATGAAACTATCTAAAATAAGAGGGAAATCAAGATATTTTCAGACAAGCAGTAAAGGATTACTTTCAGAGCCTGCTGAATTAAATAACGGTGATGCAATGAAGTTTTGTTTAAACCTTGGAACTTGGCACTTGGGATTTTGTTTCCCCCTGAGCCTTGTCTTTGGAAGTCCAAATGGCTGAAGCAGAGCAAAATATACCACCCCAGAATATGCCTCTTTGGCATATTGATTATTTTAAACTAGTTTGATGTTTTGTTTTGTTTTTTAAGAAACAGCAGACAAAGGGGAAGCTTTGAAAACTGAATACAAGTTACCCTTTGTAAGAAAGAAACATTTACAAGGCAAATCTCCATTTGTAGGGGTGTCTCCTTCTGTACCAGAAGGAGGAGGATGACTCTTAATCTCTAGAAACTCTTATCAGTGCAGAAGGCAACAACTTAAATCTGCTTAACAACCTTACCCTTGTTTACTGTGCTTGTCCTGGTCACCTCCCATAAGTAGCTCCCCCCACTAACATCGTTTGTTTCTAGCTGAAGATATTTAAGGTGGTGGCTTGGGCTATTTCAAGGAGTTACTCAGTTTTCCTGGGTCTCTCCCCTGTATATAGGAGGTGTACATGTTATTAAGCTTCTGTCTGCTTTTCTCCTGTTAATCTTTTATTATGGGGGGGGTCTCAGCCAAGAAACTCAAAGGGTAGAAAGAAAATTATTTTTCCTCCCCTATATGGCCAAATGCCTACTTCAACATCATTTCTGGAATCTCTGAAAATTTGCACAACCAGTGATCATATGACAGAGGAGATATCATCATATATAATTAGTGAAACAATGTCAATAATATGAATAAGGTGTATCACTTGAATGTACTGAAAATATTTTAATATTCACTTTCAAACATACACGCAGAGTCTAAAATAACTTGAGGTAAAAACATTTTTATGTGCTTTCTAAGTTTAAATCCATCACTTGATTAACAAATGTATACCCATTACTGAAGAGTAAAATGCTGTGATAATTATAATTTTTAAAACTATTAAGCTTATGTAGAGAAACAATTAAGAATCTGCATTGCTTGGCTTTTGCTAGGTTATGCTGTAGCAACAAACTCTAAAATAAAAACTATATTTAATTTTTTCTTCTTCACTTTCACTTAGGTTATAAGCCTTACAAGAAAAAATCTCACTAAGGAATTCTTCACATCTTGCAAGGGTAAATTAATGGCAGAATGTCAGTTTGTCATGTCAAAATTTCACAAGCAGGAAAAATTCCAAAGTCCTGTTCAATAGCATCCTTGATAAATCATCTTCAATTTATACATTAAAAAAATATAAAGTATAAGAAGAATAAAAGAGGGCGCCTGGGTGGCTCAGATGGTTAAGCGTCTGCCTTGGGCTCAGGTCATGATCCCCGAATCCTGGGATCCAGCCCTGCATCAGGCTCCTTTCTTGGCAAGGAGCCTTCTTCTCCCTCTTCTCTCTGCCTGCCATTCCCCTGCTTTTGCGCTCGCTCTTGCTCTCTCTCTCTGTATCAAATAAATAAGCAAGGGGCGCCTGGGTGGCTCAGTGGTTAAGCATCTGCCTTCGGCTCAGGTCATGATCCCAGGATCCTGGGATCGAGTCCCACATCGGGCTCCCTGCTCAGCGGGTAGCCTGCTTCTCCCTCTGCCTCTCTCTCTCTCTCTCTCTCTCTGTGTCTCTTATGAATAAATAAATAAAATCTTAAAAAAAAGAAGAATAAAAGAAAGTGCTAAAGCAAAATGAGGTCTCAAAACCGCATTTTATTCCCACTTAGCAAATTTCAAAATAAAAGACTTCTTGAGAAGGCTTTAAGAAGAGAATTCCTTATAGTTCTATGCCTAGGGAAGCTAAAAGTTAAAGAAAATCTTATCGACAATATTACTATAGACCATAGGTCAGCACACTTTTTCTTTTAAGGGCCGGATAACATTTTAGGCATTGGCAGCCATTAGGTCTCTGTCACAACTACTCAGCTCTGTTTTGGTGCAAAGGTAGATAATAATGCAAACAGAGGAGCATAGCTGTGTTCCAACAGAACATCATTTACACAACAGGCAGAGGGCTAGATCTGACCCTCAGGCCATAATTTGACATCTCCTACCAGATACTATGAAGTATTTTCAATATTTGAAAATGAAGGATTTTTTTTTGTATTTGCTGGAGCTATAAATGCTAGTTTTAAATTCCTTCTAAAAAATGTGTCATCGGAAAATTTCTTGAATAGTGTTCTGCTGTATATAGAAAGGCTACAATATTGTTAAATGTGCTACTTTATGGAGGACATCAGACATTTGCATATGTAGAAACAACTACAGGTCTTATTTAAGTCAGATGAAATGGTAGATTAATAATGAATTCCACTCTGTTTCTGTTCAGAGATTGCTGTGCTCTCACACAGCTATCAACATCATGCATTCTGACTGAAGAACTACTTATAGGATGGAAAATCAGTTGTAAAATGTGTCACTATTATTAATAATAAAACAAACATGGTAAAGGCTAAGAGTGATTTAGGAATCATAAGTATACAGTGTTTTGTTCACTTCAGTACTCTAATCAAAAAGCCATTATCACTGTCTGTAAGCAGAAGGATAGTGGGCCACTTCATCATACTTCAAAGACAAAAGTACATGATGTCCAAAGATTTTGGAATTGCCTTGTCATATATTTAACAAGATGTTTAAACAATTTAAAAGCCATCTTGAACAAAACCAAAATAATATGCTTTTTAGATTAAAACAATACATCTTATTACAACTGCTTGCAGAGCAAGTACTTTGCTTGCTGGAACCTGATGAAGAAGTAACCAAACTGATACTTTCAGAGTACAAGTTTTTCTTACATGATAGCTGCTAAAAAGATTCTCTTCTCCCACCAGAAAGATGAAGACACTCATGTACACGAAATGAAACTGAAACACAGATGGAAAAACCTAGATGACTAGTTTCTTGAAAGCCAATTATATTGCTCGATTAGCACATTTTTAGAAGCAAGGTTTATAAGGACAAACATTATTCACACGACTGTAAAACAGCAATTGCAGGCAAAATGTCTATATATATTAGGAATGAAACGATAAGTGAAGACAGCACTTTCAGAAGAGATTCAGAAAATATTTTCTTCAACTGGCACGAGAAACTTCCATTTATGGGACTGTTTCCACCAAACTGTGCCATCTTCAGCAACCATACCGACTGGGATTTAAAATGGAAAGGAGTCTTTACCTTAGCCAGTTCCTAGTAAACAGAAAGGAAAGGCTTAGTAATTATGTGGCAGCATCAACACTAGCAGTATCCCATAATGACAGCACTAACCAAACATTTTGTGTCACTACACCCTCCATAGGTGAGAGTGAATGGCTATTTATGTGGTAAATAACACTACTGTGTATTTCCAAGTGTTGTTCTCTCCTTCCACGTGATGACACTCCCTCTGCCCTTTATGTTAAGTACAATTATTTGACTACTTTTGGCTAATGAAACATGAGTGGAAGTAACATGTGCACATATGGGCCATAGCACTTCGCTGCCTGTGGTACATACTCTAGTCTTCTCTTTCTCTGCCACACTAAACTCTGAACCTCATTTTGAGATGTGAGCATAATAAAATGGTGGAGTCTCCATCAGCATGCAAACCCATCAATGGATACAAAGCACAAACAAAAAATAATTCTTTGCTGTTTTTAGCCCTTTTTTTTTTTAAGATTTTTTATTTATTGGGGTGCCTGGGTGGCTCAGTCCGTTAAATGTTTGCCTTCAGCCCAAATCATGGTCCCAGGGTCCTGGGATTGAGTCCCACATTAGGCCCCCTGCTCAGTGGGGAGTCGGCTCCTCCCTCTCCCTCTGTCCCTCTCCCCCTGCTCATGCTCTCTTTTTCTCTCTCTCAAATAAATAAAATCTTTTTAAAAAACTATTTTTTATTTATTTATTTGAGAGCGAGAGCTCAAGAGCAGGGGGAGGAGCAGAGGGAGAGGGACAAGCAGATTCCACACTGAGTATGGAGCCCAATGTGGGGCTTGATGCAGGGCTCAATCCCAGGACTCCAAGACCATGACCTGAGCTGAAACCAAGACTCAGACGCTTAACCGACTGAGCCAGGCTCCCCTAGACCCTGGGATTTTAGAATTTGTTATCCAGGCATAACCTAGTTTATCCTGACTGGTATAATTTAGTGTCATAAATGTAGAGTATAATGACCCCAGAAGCAAACTATCAGCTTACATTGATAAGAAATAAATATTCCTGGGATGCCTGGGTGGCTCACTTGGTTAAGCATCTGCCTTCAGCTGAGGTCATGATCCCAAGGTCCTGGGATCGAGTCCCACATCGGGCTCCCTGCTCAGTGGGGAGTCTGCTTCTCCCTCTCCCTCTGCAGCTCCCCTGGCTTGTGCTCTCTCTCTCTGTCAAATAAATAAATAAAATCTTAAAAACAAAAGAAAGAAATATTCCTGCATAAAACATCAGACTTTAAAAATCTGAATACTAATATTTTTCATAATAAAAATGTAATATTTTAAATTAATATCTAATGTTATATCTCATGTTGATTCTGGCATCTCAAAAGTTTATTATATGATGTTGATATTCTGCTTCAGCCAAATATTGATTTTAATAATGAGGCTATTTTGCATTCAGCCAAAATATGTATCTGGTGCCCCCTCTAAAAATAATAAATTAAAATTGTATGAATAATTTCATAATAATAGAGGCTTTGTGTCCTCTATTTAAAAGTTACCGGACATGGGTGCCTGGCTGGCTCAGCCA
Organism: Halichoerus grypus; assembly: GCF_964656455.1. Classification (NCBI taxonomy): domain Eukaryota; kingdom Metazoa; phylum Chordata; class Mammalia; order Carnivora; family Phocidae; genus Halichoerus; species Halichoerus grypus. The sequence continues at coordinate 114,485,563 of NC_135727.1, read as the reverse complement.
ATAGAACATGCGATCTTGGGGTTGTGAGTTCAAGCCCCATGTTGGGGGTAAAGCTTCAATCAATCAATCAATCAATAAAATAATTACCTGACAGAAACGTGAAACAACTTGTAAATTAGGTCACAAATTTGTTTTAAGGAAATATACTTTGATCTTCTGGAATTCAGGAATTTTTTGCTGCCATCTTGCATCCTTTATCTTATCTCTTCTGCTGCTACCAGCTGGCTTCCACTACTGATAAGTTCCAGAAACCAGCAGGATTCAATTTAGTGTTTTGTTTTGACTGCTGGGTCCCTGATGGGAACACCAAGTCAGCTGAATAAGTAAATTTTTAGGTTGGGAACAGAAAAACACAATCAACTCATTTCCTACGTATTTGGGGTAATCAGATAGCCACACAGTAGCTGGTACTTATCCCAGCAAGGGGTCCAGACAAGGCTTCAGGCTAACAAAAAAGATCTTAAGTTCATATTCTCTTCCCCCCGGGGAAAAACAATGTTAAAAACTGCAGTCATTATGTAGGAGTGAACAAAGGTCAGTTCAAACACAATAGCCTACCAACAGTCTCAGTGCAGTTTTAAGCTTTAATAACTTAAGAAGTACAGATTCTACAAACTTAAAACATCCTTTGAAAGTAAAAATACCATGGCACCTGGGCAGCTCAGTTGGTTCAGTGTCTGCCTTTGGCTCCGGTCATGATCCCAGGGTCCTGGGATTGAGCACAGATTGAGCCCCGCCTCGGGCTCGCGGGTCATTGGCTTCATCAGGGAACCTGCTTCTCCCTCTCCCCCCTGCTTGTGCACTCTCTCCCTCTCTCTCTCTCAGATGAATAAAATCTTTAAAAAAAAAAAAAAAAAGTAAAAATACCTAAATTTCTTTCATGCTTAGTCTTGGGAATTTTTGAACAGTAAATGTATTTCAATTTTTTGTTTCAATGTTTATCTTCAGTTGAGAGACTAAAACACTTGAAATTTAAAATTATTCAAAATTCATAAAATGAAATAAGTATAAAAGAAATTTAAATAAACTTTCAAGTGATGGCTTTTATAAGTTTGTAGCAATTATACTTCTGAAATTATCAAAACCTAAAAGTGCACTAAGACTATTGGGGCACCTGTACATGGAAAACTGTGGGGCCACAGAGTGCTTGAATATAAACTTTTATAATTTACACCCAGCTACATCCAAAATAAGTTGAAATATTTTGTAACAACATATATGCGCACATGTATGCAAGGAGATGTAAAACTGAGTCTTAAGGTCTCTTGAAGCTAGAGGGACATGGTACTAAATTATTAAATCTTTAGGAAAAGGATGGGAGAATGAGGCAAATTAATACCAATATTTGTAATACAGCTTTCTAGTATTATACTATCATTTTTACTTCAGAGGCCATTGAGGGTCCATTTTTATTAGGGATACTTGTTCTTAAAATAGTATTGTGTTCTCCATATTAGTACTGATATTATCATTGCTAAGGATGCTTTTCCGGAAAAGTTAATTTACAAAAACATGAACATTAAGAGAATGCATTAAAACATTCCATAAATAAGGTTTTCCTTCCCTTTAGAAGTCCTCTAGGTCAGTGATTCTCAATCTTGTCTGCACAGTGGAATGACCTAAAGAGCTTAAAAAATACTGACTCTTGGGTCCCACTCTGAGCTTCTGATTCAATTAGTCTAGGCTGGAAAATGGGCAACGGAAATTTTTAAAGCCCCGCGATGATCCTACTGCACAGCCAAGGCTGAAAACCACTACTCCAGGTCAACATATAATCAGGTATAAGTCAACATAAAAAGAAGTGCAGATATTCAGAGCTCCAATTTTTTAAACATAGCACCAATTGCGAAAAGAACCTAATTTAATCAACAACATGGATGAATCTCAAAAATATTATGTTGGTGGATGGAACTAGAGGGTATTATGCTAAGGGAAATAGTCAGAGAAAGACAACTATCATATGATTTCACTCATGTGGAATTTAAGAAACAAAACAGAGGCTCATAGAGAAAGGGAGGGGAAAATAAGATGAAAACAGAGAGGGAGGCAAACCTTAAGAGACTTAACTATAGGAAATAAACTGAGGTTTGCTGGAGGGGATGTGGGTGGGGGGATGGGGTAACTGGATGATGGGCAGGAAGGAGGGCACTTGATGTAATGAGCACTAGGTGTTCTATGCAACTGAAGAATCAATAAACTACCTCTGAAACTAATAATACACTATATATTAACTAATTGAATTAAATAAAATTTTTAAAAAAGAAAAAATATTATGGTGAGCGAAATAAGCCAGACACAAAAGAGTATACTTATCCTATAGCTCTATTTACACAGTTTAAATACATTAGAACAGGGGTGGGGTGGGGGGACTGCCTGGGAAGAGACACGAAGAAAATTCCTGAGATGGAAATGTTCTCTATTTTGATTAGGGTACACAGATATATGCAGTTATCAAAACTAATGGAAATGGACAACTGAGACCTGCACTGATTTCGCTTTATGTAAATAACACTTCAATTTAAAAAAAATAAACATAATTAACTTAAATCTGGATACCTATGACAGGGTCAGGGAGGCGGAGACATGACCCGTCGCCTTCAGAAGACTCCAAATTCTCACTAGCTTAAAAGGAACAGCAAACCCCAGACCAGAACCGGAGACAACAGTGAGCCAACAGCAGGGAGGGCCAAAGCCTAAGAAATCGCTAGAGGGCTGGGAGCCGGTGTCGAGCAAACGCCCACACCCCGGCGCCCGGGTGTCCCACGAAAATAAGCACCCGCCCCCTTTTCCGGTGCGCACATGGCTGTCTCTGTGTGCCTTCCGAAGGGCCCGGGGGGAAACGGAGCCACTGCGAGAAAGGAACCGGCGGCAGCTTGGTTCCTGCGCGGATGCTGGGGCTGTAGGCGCCGCGCTTTCGGCTCGTTGCGGCTCACAGGGAAGAGGACGCCGGGGCTCGCTTTCCCTCCGCTGCCTCCGCCACTGCCATGATTCCAGTGTCGCTGGTGGTAGTGGTGGTGGGCGGCTGGACTGCCGTCTACCTGACCGACTTGGTACTGAAGGTGAGGGCCTCGGGCCTAAAGCCCAAGCCCGCGGTGTCCAGGGTCGGGCGCAAGGCCCGAGGCCTTTTCTCTTCCCCTGCCTCGCGCCTCCCGGGCTGGAAGCTGCGCGGCCAGTATCCACGTGCGCTTTTCCGCGTGGCGCCCGGGCCCCGTGGAGTAAATAAAACGGCGGACCGCGGCAGGGGTGTGGCGGTCTGCGCAGCTGCCGCAGTCGCATTGCGGGGCGGTGCAGGCCCCACCGCTTTCGGGTCCTGCCCGGGAGGCGCCAGTAGTGGGCTCGGGAGGGTCAGGGCTTTGCCAGACCCCGCGGCAGTGCACCTGGGAGGAAAATAAAAAGTCGGCCTAGGAAAGGCATTGTTCTCCCTCGTTGTCTTTTAAGGCCACGACCCTCCAAAGACTGTGGTACTGGAATGAATCTAAATCAAGTTGTGTTTTAGACTAGCGGGCTCGAACTTTAAAGTGCATACAGTCATTTGGGGTTCCGGTTAAAATTGCTTTCTGATTCAGCAGGTTTGGGGCGGGGCCTAAGATTCTACATTTGTAACCAGTTCCCAGGTGCTACAGTGTTGTTAGTCTACAGACCAAACTTCAAAGTAGCATACTCAGGTAACAAGGATTTAAATAACTAGTTTCTGACCACTACAATTCTAATTTGCACCCTGTACCCACTTCTTCACACTAATCTCCTTCCCCCACCCCACACGTACATCCCGGGTGGGCGGTCCACTTTTCAGCTGTTTGGGAAGGGTAGCAAAAATTATGCACAATTGTCTGACCACATGTTTCAAGCAACCTTTGAAATTGAATGGGGGGGTGAAGGTAACAATAAAGTCATTACAACATACAGATTTTATTCCACAGTACAGTTCTCGAGTGTTTAATAAAACCTTCATGTTATGAATACCGTTTTAAATAGAGTATTACAGTTTAGTATTGTGTGTTTTAGGTGTAACAGTAAAATGAAATGATACTTGTGCTTCTTTGTTGGATTTGAACTTACAAAGTGAGGAGGTTTTACAGTAGAGTCCTTAGAGCAAGGGCTGGGTTCAGCCACTTCCCAGCCTTTGTGACCTTGGCCAAATTACTCTCTGTGCCTCGGTTTCTTAATCTTCAAAATGGAGGTAATAATGGTAAGGATCTTCTGAGATTGTAGAGAGGATTACATTAGTTCATGTACATAAAGCTTTGCTACTCAACCTAAAATTCAAGTACCAGCAGCACTCGCATCATCTGGGAACTTGTCAGAAATGTAGAATCTCAGGCCTTATCTCGGACCTACAGAAATCAGAATCTGCATCTTTACAAGATCCTTAGGTGCTTCCTCTGCAGGTACTTGGCATAGTGTTTAGCGTATAGCAGTACCAGCCACTGCTTCTTTCAACAGTGATTTTGTTGTTTAGAAAAAACAAAACCACGTGATTTCTTCATGTTGCATATGTGACAAAAGTCCAAAATAAAAAGAACTTTTCAAACCTCTACAGTCTCTGGTCAAGTGTGTGAGGTGATCAGGTTACTTCACTTTCAGTAACTTCACTTCGGGTCACTTCACTTTCAGCCCCTAGTTCTCCAACAGAGCACTATTCCTTGAGCAAAAGACCTAACCGTCACTCAGAATATCTGCCTGGGGAATGGAGAAACCTCAAGTTTTAGGAGTCTGCACCTTCAGCTTCTCTGCTTCCAACTTGGTCTGCTGTTCCACGTTTGGTTCTTCGAAGATTTCCTTAGTAGACATATACTGAAGGGGTGTGTCACTCTACTTTTCCAAGTCCTGGAAAACAAGCAAGTTTTTAAAACTTCACCTGAAGACTGAGAACAGAGAACATTACAGATCCAAAGGCGAAGAGATACCTATATTCAGTCAGGTCATTTATGACTGATACGGCTGAAATACCCTTCTAGAGACAAATTTCTCGAATGGATGAGCATCAATATGACAAAATACTTAACTGTACTTTCTGTAACTGAGGGATAATAGGGGTCAGTGTCAGGGTATATAAAACAAAATCGTACATTACGCAAGGACTTCAGACTTCCCTAAAGATAGAACTCTTGTTAAGCTGTGTATAGCAGCTATCCCCTCAACCCTGGAAAACGTAAGTTACTAAGACCCAAGATGGCTTTACGTAAGTTTTGTACTTTTAAATGATAAAAGGCAGCTTAATTTCTTAGGGTTGTTGCTCATAAGAGGATAGAAAGCACTGATTCCATCTAACTCGTCCCCTGTGTTGGATTGGTTGGGGGTCTTTTTAAATTATAGCACAAGACCTCTTTTTATTGTAACAAGGCTTCTAGAACTCTTCTGTCTAGTGTGGTAGCCACTAACTACGTGTAGTCATGGAGCATTTGAGATGGCACTAGTCCACGTTGAAATGTGCAGTAACACTGGATTCAAAGGCTTACATACAAATAAGTAAATGGAATGTAAAATATTTCAATAGTTTATTACATGTTGAAATGATAATATCTTAGGTATTTTTAGTTTAAAAATATATTTAAATTAATCTGTTTCTGTTTACTTTTTAAAATTCAGCTACTAGAAAATTTAAAATTATATGTGTGGCTTGCATTTGTGGCTCACATATTTCTGTTGGACAGTGCTCCTCTAAGCAGAGCTCAGCAAGCTTTTTCTGTAAAGGGCCAGATGATAAGTATTTTAGGCTTTGTGAGCCACATAGCATCTCTGTCACATATTCTTGGTTTTTGTTGTCTTTTTTTACAATCCCTTAAAAATGTAGAAACCATCCTTAGTTCACAGGCTATACAAAAACAGGCTGTATTATGGGGTCCCTGGCTGTCTCAGTTGATAGAACATGTGACTTGATCTCAGGGGTCATGAGTTTGAGCCCCACATTGGACATAGAGATTACTTTAAAAAAAAGAAAGAAAGAAAGGAAAGAAAGAAAGAAAGAAAGAAAAAGAAAGATAGAAAAACAGGGTGTAGGCCACATTTAACCCATGGGCCATAGTTTGCCAGACCCTAACCTCAACAGACCAGCTAGTCTGAGACCTTTAATATCCTGAAGAATAAACATAAAGCTTTTAAATTGTAAGTATCTGGACAGTCAGTATTTTGCTTTCCTATAGAAAAGACTTTTTTGATTTTCTTAAACTTCATACATGTTCTTCAAAACTGAGTGATGTCGAACTTTTCTTTCTCTCCTAGTCATCTGTGTATTTTAAGCATTCTTATGAAGACTGGCTGGAAAACAACGGATTGAGCATCTCCCCTTTTCACATAAGATGGCAAACTGCTGTTTTCAATCGTGCCTTTTACAGTTGGGGACGGCGGAAAGCAAGGATGCTTTACCAGTGGTATTCTTCATTTTCTTTTTTTTGTTTAAATCAGTCGTTGTGATCATGAGAAATGCTTGTTGAATGAACTGTTTCCATTATTTTCCAATCTGCTGAGTTTTAAAATGGTAGTATAAAACTTTTCTGGTTTTGTATAAACTTAAGAGATTACATCATTGTACTTTTGCATACATCAAAAATCAAGGTTCTATATCTTGATCTGGGTGGTAGATACATGGGTGCACATGTAAAAATTCTGTGAGCTGTATGTATGAGACTTGTGCAGTTTACCGTGTAAGTTATACACTACTAGAAATGCAAAAACAAAAGAAATGCAAAAAAAAGATTGGAGCATTTTCTATCAGGAAACTAATTCTGCAGAATTCTGTCCCCTGTCATCACACATAGAAACAAGGGTCCAGGGAGTCATAGGATGCCCAGAAGTCTGCAGGCTTTTCCCTATACTTCTTTTGTGATACCCCTCCAGGAGAATGATATTTAAAATATTTCACAACCAGTAAGGCATATACACAAACCAATTGGGAAAATGGCCAGCCAGATTGTAGCAGCAGGGTTCTGGAGTCCCCTGGCCATGCCAGGCATACCCCTTTAGTTTAACAAATTTCTTCAATCGAGGAGCATATAGTGTTTATTGTTAAGAGGTTCATAATGATCTCTGGGACACCGTAGAGACTGACAGGTTTTGTAGTTGGCAGAATTTCTAGTGTGGGCATAGGAGGCCTTTGTCCAAATTCCTTTTTGCTAGAAATTTAGCTCCAAATGCAATAGAGCTAAATGTAAATAATCAGATCATTAAAAAGCAAAATATGTAATAGTGAATCAAACAAAATAGAAAGAAATTATAAAGAGCAGAAATCAGTGAAATAAAAACTATACAGAAAGAAAGTCAGCAAAGCCAAGTGTTGGTTCTTTGAAAAGATTGATAAAACTAATAAACCCCTTCCATAATTATGAAGAAGAAAATACAAGTAACAAAATCAGAATTGAATGGTTAGTATAAAAAAGATAAAAAGCAGTAAGCATTAGCAAGGATGCAGAGAAAAGGGAACCCTAGTGCTCTGTTGATGGTAATATAAACTGGTGCAACCACTGTGGAAAACAATATGGAGGTTTGTCAAAAAAAATGAACTAAAATACCAGCATATGGTAGCTACACTTGTGGTGAACACAGGTATAAACTTGTTGAATTACTATGCTGTACAGTAAAACTAATGTAACATTGTATGTCAACTATACTTCAATTTTAAAAAATTAAAAAAAAAATACCATATGATCCAGTAATTCCACTACTGGATATTTAGCCAAAGGAAACAAAAACACTAATTCAAAAAGATAGATGCACCCCTATGTTTATTGCAGCATTATTTACCATAGCTCTGATATAGAAGCAGCCCAAGTGTCCATCAAGAGATGAATGGAGGGGTGCCTGGGTGGCTCAGTTAAGTGTCCAACTCTTGATTTCAGCTCAGGTCATGATCTCAGGGTTGTGAGTTCGAGCCCTGTGTCACGCTGTGCACTGGGTGTGGAGCCTGCTTAAGACTCTCCTTCTCCCTCTGCCTCTTGCCACCACCCCTTGTTCTCGCCCCCCGCCTCTCAAAAAAAAATAATAAATAATAATAAAAGCTTAAAAAAAAAAGACGAATGGAGGTGCTCTTCGGTGGCTCAGTCAGTTGATCGTCCGACTCTTGGTTTCAGCTCGGATCATGATCTCATTGATCCTGGGATCGAGCCCTGCTTCGGCTCCACACTCAGCAGGGAGTCTGCTCGAGGATTCTCTCCCTCTGCCCCTCCCCCCACTCGCTCTCTCATTCTCCCTCCCTCTCTCTCTCTCTAGAATGAATAAATAAATCTTTTTAAAGAAAGATGAATGGATAAAGAGGGTGTGGTATATATACATAATGGAATATTAGCCATAAAAAAGAATGAGATCTTCCATTTGCAACAACATGGATGGACCTAGAGGGTATTATTATAAGTGAAATAAATTAGACAGGGCCAGACAAATACTGTATGATTCCACTTATATGTAAAAACAAAACAAATGAACAGCCAAACAAAAACTAAGCAGAGTCTTAATACAGAGAACAAACTGTTAGTTGCCGGACAGGAGGTAGGCAGGGGTATGGGTGAAATAAGTAAAGGGGATTAAGAGGTACAAATTTTCAGTTACAAAATAAGTCACAGAGATGAAAAGTACAGCATAGGGAATATAGTCAATAATACTGTAATGATATTGTATGATGACTACACTTAGCATGGTGAGTATTGAATAATGTATAGAATCGATATGTTGTATATCTGAAACTAGTATGTTAATTGTACTTCAATTTAAAAAAATCAGAATTGAGAAAAAGGAACATTACTGCCTATTCCATAGATGTTTTTAAAAAATGAAACTATTGTGAACAATTCTATGCCTATACATTTGACAATTTAGATGAAACAGACAAGTTCCTTGAAAAACACAACTTATAAAAAGTTAGAAAATATGGGGCGCCCAGGTGGCTCAGTTGGTTGGGCACCTGCCTTCGGCTCAGCTCATGATCCTGGAGTCCTGGGATCAAGTCCCGCATCGGCTCCCTGCTCAGCGGGGAGCCTGCTTCTCCCTCTCCCTCTGCTGCTCGCCCCGCTTGTGCGCGCGCTCACTCTCTCTCTCTCTCTCTCTCTCTCTCTCTGGCAAATAAATAAATAAAATCTTTTTAAAAAAAAAGTTAGAAAATGTAATAGATTATTCCCAACTATAGAAGGGTAATTTGTAATTATTGAAACTGTTGTTAAAGTTTACCATGTTAATATTTAAGCTCATCACAAAATATAGCTAAAATAAAATGCAAACAAAAGAATTGGTAGGGGAAAAAAGAAATGGATGTCTATAATGTCAAAAGAGCTTTTGTAATTATATGAGAACGAGATCAAAACAATTCTATGTAAATGGGCAAAAGACATGAGAGGAAAGAAACTTTTTATTGGGAACAGTATTCAGCCTCTTCAGCTATGAGAGAATTATAAACTATTACAGCTGCTTAGAGAGATCAGTGCCTGTGCTTCAGTCACATACCTGAAGTTCAGGTAGGAAAACAAGGCAGAAGTAGTGAAATTTTTAGCCATTATTTTGAAGCTATGAAATGTGGCTGGTCGATGAATTTGTTAACCCACGAATTGTAAGGAATTGTGTGTTTATGTGATTTTGTTTCCTCCCGACAGGTTCAATTTTGGAATGGTGTTTGGCGTAATTGCCATGTTCAGCTCTTTTTTCCTCCTCGGGAAAACGCTAATGCAGACTTTGGCACAGATGATGGCTGACTCTCCCTCTTCTTATTCTTCCTCCTCTTCCTCCTCTTCCTCTTCCTCCTCTTCCTCTGCTTCTTCCTCTTCATCATCTTCCTCTTCCTCTTCCTCCTCCTCCTCACTTCACAATGAGCAAGTGCTACAAGTTGTGGTAAGTACCTTCTTTTTGCTTTTTAAGTTTATTGCAACACGAATATAAGGTATTTCTTCTGGCTAGCATAACTCCTCTCCATATTATAAATATGGAAATAGATGAAAAGTCTCATTTCTCAAATTACCTGCTTAAACAAAAATATTAATGGGAATCTAGCAAAGATTTGTTGCAATATGTAGTAGCAGCAGTAGTAATAGAACAAATGCACCACCATCAAGATTGTCAACAGTTATACAGATACTTAATTCAATTCATGTTGTCTTCTCGAGGTGTTAAATGATTGTTTCTATCAAGGAATGAGGTGACCTATTTAAGATCTCTATACTGTATAAATAAATTGCATTTTAACCCTGTGTAAAGTGTTCCCTTTTCCTCTTCATGGCTTTCAGACTCTAAGCAATAATATCCTTTTATTTAAAGATATAAGACCTTCAGTAATCACTGTGATTTCCTGATGTGAAGAATAATGTGCTGAGTTTTACTCCTTTACTCCTTTATAAGCTATTTATAATAATTCTCACTTGAAAGCACATGTATAAACCTATATCTTATTGATGCATGTCTCCAGAGTGTGGAAGGGTGCTTTACCATTGACTAACTTTTATTTCAAATTTTTTACATGTATTGTTTTTATTTCCATGAGTCATGGGTGTTATGTTCTTAATCATGCTCTTATTAATGGAATAGACTATTTAAGAGCTAGTTACTGATTTTTTTTTAACTCTTCTTTTTGTGGTTTCTACTAGGCTGGGCCACTATGGATAGATTTAGAAGTCATTTGTAGAGAATGATAATGAATCTCTCCTATGGTCATAGCTCTTTTTTAGAGGTTCAAAGGATTCGCCAGGTGAGGCCTCAGAAGAGAGGATTTATTTCTTCGACATTTACTAAATGTATTCTGCCTACTGGCCCTATGCTGAATCCTGCTTATATGGGGAACAAAATCCAATCCTAGCACTCATGGAGCTTTCAGTCTAGAGGGAGAGCTGGCGTGATTGTGCTACAATTGGACAGAGTACCAGGTACTATGGCACAGAGAAGAGGCATGCTGAGATGTCCCTGGCCCTGGGAAGAGAGGAGAGGAGAGCTTCAAGGGAAGGGTGAGGAGACTCCCCATAGCCTCTAAGGAAAGCTGGCAGTTGAGCATCCCAGTAACAGAGAGAAGCATATTTGCCTATTAAAGATCTCTATACCGTATAAATAAATTGCATTTTAACCCTATGTAAAGTGTTCCCCTTTAGGGAGGGGGGAATAATAGAGTAATAATAACAGTGCTTCCTGTGTGAGGTTTTTGTGCCCATTTTATTTTATTCTTGCAACAATCTAGAGATAAGTATCTCATCACAGATGAGAAAACCAAGGAAGGGAGATGTTAAGCCACTTGCCTGTAGTCACAGCTTGTATATGGTGGGCCCAATGTTCACCCACCACTGACCTCAGAGCCATTATGCTCTACTCCCTAAAGAGGGGCTAGTTTTAAGGAAACACTTCCAAAGACCAGTAATTCTTCAAGGAACTATAAAGTAACTTTCACCTGTGTCTAGGTGGTATATTGGCGTATGGTATATGGTACAGGAGATAAGATGGGAAATAGAGATAGGGTCTGGGTTATGAAAAGACCATTCTAAAAAGGTTTTTTTTGTGGGGGGTATCTGGCTGGCTCATTAAGGCTGGAGTCATCCTAAACTCCCAGTCTACACAATTGGTTATTGTTTGCTAAAGAAGAGATAGTAGAAAAAGAAGCAGGTTGGGAGGAAATGTGATCATTCACCTGTCTGCCTGCTAGGATTAGAATGGCAAAGTGTTATTATTATTTCTTCTTTCTGCTTCTCAGTTTATTCAAAGAGTTCACAAAAATATTGACTCTGTTAGGAGAGTCATGCTTCAGAACCATGAAAAAGCTGTCCTCTGTAGTCCACTGTGCATATTTATGTGTACATTTAAGAATGTTATGTCTTCTGGCTTTAATATGGGTTCTTGTAGCTCAGAGAAGGTACTTTCTATTTACATTATAATTCCTACAGCCTCATTCAGTATTAATTCCCAAAAACCTGGCACTCTGTGTCATTGAGAGATCAGAATTCTGGTACATCTAATACCCTGTGTGATCATGGCCAAGACAGATGGGCAGTCACATACTGTTGCCAGCAAATAAGACCTACCATCTGTTAGTATAGTCACATACTCAAATCCTTACCTTATCTCATCATTACATCCGTAAAATAATAAAGCAAAAGGGGCGCCTGGATGGCTCAGTTGGTTAAGCATCCAACTCTTGATTTCGGCTCAGGTCATGATATCAGGGTTATGAGATCAAGCCCTGTGTTGGGCTGTGTGCTCAGCATGGAGTCTGCTTGAGATTCTCTCTCTCCCTCTCCCCCTGCTGATGCTCTCTCTCTCGGATGCGTGCATGTGCATGCGCACGCACACTCTCAAATAAAATCTTTTAAAAATAATAATAAAGCAAAGGAACCAATGTCCTATTGAATCAAGCCTACTGATGTATTTGAAATAAAGGTAAAATAAGATGGATACTTGTAGAGAGTGTGTATAAGAATTAATCTTAAGTACATAAATTTAGAAGAGGGGTCAGAGAAAAGGAAACTAGTGATCTGAACAGGCAGACCCCTAACAACATGGAAACTGAGCAGGTATGTAGAAGAGCATACCCTGATATTCTTTTTTTTTTTTTTTAAGATTTTATTTATTTATTTGACAGAGAGAGATAGCGAGAGCAGGGACACAAGCAGGGAGAGTGAGAGGAGAAGCAGGCTTCCCACGGAGCAGGGAGCCCGATGCGGGGCTTGATCCCAGGACCCCAGGATCATGACCTGAGCCAAAGGCAGCCGCTTAACGACTGAGCCACCCAGGCACCCCATCCTGATATTCTTAGAAAGAGTTGCTTAGTAGGGGCTGAGTAAAGAGAACTTCAGATAAGGAGCATCATAAAAATATTCATACATTTTGACCATTTATTTACACATCTAGGACTCTAGTTTTAAGGAAACACTTCCAAATATGGAAAAAAAGTATTCATCAAATTCTTCTCCTAACATTATTTATTATTACGAAGAATTAGAAACAATCACAATGTGTAATTGAGGAATGCTTAAGTTATGGGATTGTCATACAGGGAAATATTATGCATACATTAAAAATGAAGATTATGAAAACTAGTTTCATAACTAAGGAAAGACACTTGCAATTTATGAATTTAGAAAGTGATCCCTGCAACATGGTTTGAATCTCCTCTTCAGTTACTAAAGGAGACTTAAAAGTGAAATTCCTCTGTGCACAAAAATAAATTCCAATTGAATTAAAATTGACACACAAAATCATAAGACCTTGAAAGATAAAAAACGGGTTTCTGCTATATGAACACAGAATTAGAATGACATAAGCGTAACACTAATGGCACAAACCATGAATATTGATAGCTTTGATGACAAAAATTTTTATATATCAAAAAACTAAAAGTAAAATAAAATTAAAAAGCAAAAGAACTTGGGAATACATCTGTGATATGTATTACAGAGGACTGATCGTTGATATTCGAAGTGATCTTCTAGAGCAATAAGAACAAAAGAACACTCTAGGAGAAAAAAATAGACAAGTCATGAGTAGACTACTCACAAAAGACCTATCAATGGTCAGAAGTAGGGGAAAAAATTGAGCTTTAATAATCATCAAAGAGGGGCGCCTGGGTGGCTCAGTCGTTAAGCATCTGCCTTCGGCTCAGGTAATGATCCCAGGGTCATGGGATCGAGCCCCGCATCGGGCTCCCTGCTCAGTGGGGAGTCTGCTTCTCCCTCTGCCTCTCCCCCTGCTTGTGTTCCCTCTCTCGCTGTGTCTCTCTCTGTCAAATAAATAAAATCTTTAAAAAAATAAAAATAAAAAATAATCATCAAAGAAATATAAATCAAACAGTGAGAAACTTTTTATTTCCCTCAAATTGCAGATTTGAAATATTTGAATAATATTACTTTGCCCAAGGTTATGGAAGGGTCTGCTTCTGGTGAACAGTTTGATATGTATCAAAGTCCTTTAAATTTTGTGTAATGATAGCATTTATTACTCTCCATGAAGCATAATATTAAACATGGGACAAGGATTATCTTATTTAATCCTCAAAATTACCCTTTTATGTAAATGTGGTTATTTCCATTTTAATAGTGAGGAAATTGCAATGTTGGGGGGAATAATCCAAACTTCCTTGAGGTCACTTTAGCTAGTTAGAGATGGATCCAGAATGTCAAAGAGCCAGAACCAACCATGCTTGTCTAAGAATTTATTCCCCCAAAATATTTGAATATATGTGTCCAAATAGGTTTATCACAGTATTTATAAGAGGAAAAACTTTTTTTTATTTTTTTTATTTTATTTTTATTTTTTTAAAGACTTTATTTATTTGACAGAGAGAGACACAGAGAGAGAGGGAACACAAGCAGAGGGAGTGGGAGAGGCAGAAGCAGGCTTCCCGCCAAGCAGGGAGCCCGATGCGGGGCTCGATCCCAGGACCCTGGGATCATGACCTGAGCCGAAGGCAGACTACTCCTGAGCCACCCAGGTGCCCCGAGGAGAAACTTTTTAAACAATTATATGCCTAACAGTCTATTTTATAGAATGCAATACAAGTATTAAAAATCATGTTGAGCCAGAAAACACTCATGGAAAAATGTTTATGATACCATTAAGTGAAAGGGGCAGGTTTCAAAACCATATTTATAATAAAAGTATAATTTTTTAAAAATATATGTATATGAAAAGACTAGAAGGACATAAAACATTGAGAATGGTTTTTTTGTTTTGTGTTTTGGGATCAGGATTATAGGCTTCTGTTTCTCTGAGTTTTCCAGTTTATAATTAAAGTAATAATAAGACAGAGGAGGAATTTCCTCTAGAAGGATACTTTTAGGGTCCAACTCCTGGACTATGAGAAATAGATGCTCAGTATGTAAATAATATTAATGATGTGTGCCCCACTTAACCTAATTTATGGAATTTCTCCTTAACAGATGACAGAACTTGGGAATGATTATTTATCTTACAAGGCGATTCTTGGGTATCTAAAAAACTATACCATGCAGCCCTGACAATAGCAAACTTGCTTTGTGTATGCAGTGATACATGCACATCATCGTAGGAGCATGTGCTTGCAAGACAACTTCTGCTTCTTCACAGGTCCTTGATATGTCTGTATGTTCCAAAGAACTTACTTCCTGCATTAAATTTTAATATAATACTTATGTATCATTTTGATACTATTTTTCTGACCAATGTACTAAATAAATTTGATGGAATCAAAGAAATGGAGGTCATGGGGCACCTGGGTGGCTCAGTCGTTAAGCGTCTGCCTTCGGCTCGGGTCATGATCCCAGGGTCCTGGGATCGAGCCCCGCATCAGGCTCCCTGCTCGGCAGAGAGCCTGCTTCTCCCTCTCTCACTCTCCCTGCTTGTGTTCCTTCTCTCGCTGTCTCTCTCTCTGTCAAATAAATAAAATCTTTAAAAAAGAAATGGAGGTCATGGTGCTCCCACTCCCACACCAATGAGGCACTTGATTACACTACTCTTAATTACCAGTGCTCATGTAACTCAAGAATATTAAAATGAAAACTCATTGATGAGAGGCAGGAATATCCTATATTACTCACTTAAGTACTTGGAACCTTGCAATAACAATTCAGAGGAAGGACTAGGAATTGTAATAAGAATTTCCAAATCAGGCTTCTAGCCCCTGAGGATAGAACAGTTGCTGACTCTGTCACTGTCACTCCGCATTGCCTGACACTTTGCCAGGCTCCCTAATTCTTTCCCATGGTGAATACTTCAGGAAGCTAAAGTTTTTACTTTTTTTAAAGATTTTATTATTTATTTGACATAGAGAGAACATAAGCAGAGGGGAGGAGCAAGGGCAGAGGGAGAAGCAGGCTCCCAGCTGAGCAGGGAGCCCGATGCAGGGCTCGATCCCAGGACGCCAGGATCATGACCTGAGCCAAAGGCAGACGCTTAACCAACTGAGCCACCCAGGTGCCCCAGAGTTTCGACTTTTTAACCTGGTGTTTACTGTTATCTTTAGATTGGTGGTGTGCTTGTTCAAAAACTGCCTAGTTCAAAAAAACTGATGTTTTTACTTTTATTGTGATATAGTAGAGAAGTCAACCACTGCTATTCATATTACTTTTACTTTTTTAAAAAAAGATTTTATTTCTTTATTTGAGAAAGAGAGAACATGAGCAGGAGTGGGGGGCATGGGGGTGCGGATTCTCCAGCAGATTCAGTGCTGACCACCAAACCTGAAGCGGGGCTCGAGGCAGGACTCAATCTCATGACACTGAGATCATGACCTGAGCTGAAACCAAGAGTCAGATGCTTAACCAACTGAGCTACCCAGGCACCCCTACTTTTAGTTTCCAGAACCTTCAGCCTGGAAGTTTAAGCTTTAACATGGAGCGAACATCGTGGTTTCTTTGTGCCCATGTGTGTATTTATCATTGTGTCTGTGAACAGGTTCCTGGTATAAATTTACCTGTCAACCAGCTGACCTATTTCTTCGCTGCAGTTCTCATTAGTGGTGTTGTACATGAAATTGGACATGGGATAGCAGCTATTAGGTAACATTTTTCTTTCTACTACATGTAAAAACTTTTTACTTAGGAGGATTTATTACTAAAATCTGCTAAATTTGATAGTTTTTTCTTTCTGTGGATATTGCCCAGTGCATATCCACATTATTTTGAGGTACCTTCTCTTTTATAATGATTAATATATTGATGAATATACTCAAATAACTATGTGCATATCTGTAATCTAGGTCTTCTACCCTTTGCCTTTTGCCAGCCTGGTTATATCTTCATGGTGCTTCAAGATTTTCATCAAACCCTGAAACCTAATCTTTATATTCATCATTAGGTCGGAATGATAACCACTACACTTGGAGACCACCCACCTGCCTTCTTAGTACTTTGTTTGACTTATTGGCTGAAATACTTTCCTGCTTCTACTCATGGTCTCTGCTGGCTAGAGCAAGAACATTGAAAGCTCTGGGTTTGTTAACAAATGTCATAGCCTATCTAGAAACCCAAGTAGAAGATAAGAGAGGATGAGATCTGGAACTTGCTTTAAGTATCATGCCCTGTTCTTGTCTTGACTACTCAAATGTATCATTGTAATTACACCTGAGCATTTTAAAGGCTCCTAAACTTATAAAGTTGTGATAAGGGAGCACAATGCCCCCTTCACTCCCACTGATAATTACTGCCATGGTGAACACACATACTGATGGGAATGTGTTTTATCCTCTGAGTATGTGGACCAGATAAAAGATTTTATAGAAGAAGATGTAATCACTTCTTATTACTTTCCATTTGCTTATGAACAAGAGTCTGTTGACTGCCGATAAACCCTCATCTTGACAGAGCATATGCTGTTACACAAGTGTGACATATAGTGGTTTAAGTGGGCAGCTACTTTTTTTTTTTTTAATCTCTCACCTTTGCTTCCTTATTTTTAGCATTGCAGCTTTTAGGGTTTTGCATATAAAATCATTGTTATTAACAGTTTAATACTTCAGTGTATGTTTGTGAAACAGTATGGGTAATCTTTTATAAAATCCAACTGCCAAGTGAAAGTGAATTTTACAGTCATATTCAGTACTAAATGACAGCACAATATATTTGGGGAATGGGTTTTTTTAGAGTAGCTGTTTGGTCTTATGAGGCTATTATATGTAATTCCATTTTTAGAGAATGAATTGATAAAAAAATAGTTCTCTTAAGGACAATTTGAGCATTATGCATATTTAAGTATACTTATTTTAACAATAATTCAACAGGAATACACTTAAATAAACCTCCACTTTTATGAATAATAGCTAAAACAGATATAAATATTTAGATACTTTACTTGAATTATATTTTCTTTTGTGTCCTTTTCTGACGAGATCGGGCGCGTTCAGGGTGGTATGGCCGTAGACATTTTGTGTCCTTTTCTGAAAATAATTCAGAGTAAACCATAAAAATGTTTTTCACTTAGTTTTTCACAGAAATATTAACCATTTCTTTATATATGTGACTAATTTCAAGTTATTTGCTCAGCATATTGGTTTCTAAAAGTTTTGAAGCTTTAAGCCTATTTCAGAATGCCCTTGTTTTACATAATGAAATTTCATAGATAACCAAATCTGTACACTATTGTAAAATTATGAGATAAATATACATCATATATGAGTTTATTTTTCTCGACTGTCCAGAGAGACTTGTTAAGCAAGAATTTAAATCACAGTGGTAAGTTTTAAAATACACTATTAATTTGAAAAATGCAGTACTAGTAGTAAATTCCTTTTTCTTATGTGATTTCTTAGGGAACAAGTTCGATTTAATGGCTTTGGGATTTTTCTCTTCGTTATTTATCCTGGAGCATTTGTTGATCTGTTCACCACTCACTTGCAACTTATATCACCAGTCCAGCAGCTAAGGATATTCTGTGCAGGTAACAAACTTAAATTTCTTTATTCATATGTGTATCATTATGGAAAATATTCACTTCACAAATAAAAACATCTCATCTTTTGGTTGATAAATTCAGTTTGTAAGATTCTCAGTTAAAAGTAATAAAGCAAGGGGCTCTGGGCTGACTGAGTCTGAGGAGCATGCGACTCTTGAGCTTGTGAGTTTGAGCCCCATGTTGGGTGTAGAGATTACTTAAATATTTTTTTAAAAAGTAATAAAGCAAAATAATGTACATTCCAGTGCCTTCAAAAACAACAATTTTAAAAAGGTTGAAAGTAAAATGAACAGGACATACCATGGAAATGTGAACAGGAAATATGACTACATTGTTAGTTAGACATAGGGGGTAACTTAATAATCATAAGGAGGGTAATCCACAGAATGTAATCATTGTGAACTCACTGCATCAAGTAACAAACCATCAAAACAAAAATGGAAAAGATGCAAGTGCAAGGAAAAAACAAAAATGTAATGAAGGAAGCTTATCTCATCTCTTAATACATGGCAAGTAAGTATGAAAAGTCAGATCATCAAAACTCGAATTAGTAAAGTAAAATTCAATAAATATGTCAAACTCTATATCATGACAGTTTCTTTTCAAGTGACCATGAAACATAAAAATTGACCAATTCAGTTCCAAACATAATTGTGGTATATTTAAAAATGATAATGACATAAGTTGTAAAGTTTTGCTAAAAGGAAAATTCACTGTCTTACACAGTTATGAAATAAGAAATGAAAGTAAGTCAGTTAAACATTCAACTGAAGAAGTGAGAAAAGAACTATAAAATAGTTAAGAAGCAATGTAATAAGGATGTAGGTAGAAAATTATAAATTAGGGAAAAAAAAAACCTTAAGCCCAAGAGGTTTTTTGAAGAAAAAAAGGATTATACATGGCAAAAAGCATGTATAGACAGAATGACAACCGATACAGAAAAAACTAAAACAATTATAAAAGTGTTCTTTGTTCATCTCTGCAAAAAATTTTCAAAAACCTGGATAATTAATTAAAAATATAAATGGCATAAACTCCAGAGAAGATAGAAAAAAAATCTAAATAGGCTAATTACAATGGGAGAAATTTAAAAAGTTGATGAAGAATGCCCCTGAAAGTTTCATAGGTGTAATTCTTTCCAATCTTGAAGGAAAGTTGTTTTTTTTTATTCTAATTTAGTATAAACTTTCCACAGTGCATGGAAGAAATTAAAAAAAAAAAATTAGGCTGATAACATAATATAACACTGATACAACATCTTGTAAAGTACCAAAAACTCTGCATATGGTGTATCTAAACAATGCAAGGATGGTTCAACAATAGGAAATGTATTTGAAAGTGGTAAACATTATTTACCATTAGGGAAAAGTAATCCTCATCTAGCAGATATTGGACTGGGTATTTAACAAAATTCAACATCCATTAATGGCTAAAAAACCAAAAAATTTCCTTAGTAGAAGTAAAAATAGCTGGATACTTCCTAATGGCATAACACTAACAAGCATTCCTATTAAAGGGCAAGACAAGCAATCCCATTATCAATTATCACTGATACCATTAAATGGGTCTCTAAATATGGGCCAGTACAGTAAGAGGGAAGAAAGAAGCAAAAATATTAGGAGTAAGCCTTTTTTTCCAGATACTGTTATATACTTTGGTGGGGGAAGGAAAGGAGAAAAATCAACAGAAATATAGAAGAATTCGGTGAAAAACCTACTTACCGAATTAACATTCAAAAAACAATAGCGTGGCGTTCGGAGTGGGGAGGGGAGGGTGACGTGTGCGTGAGGGCTGGAGCGTGCACGAGCGCGTGAGAGTGAACGTAAGCATGCGCTTGTTGAGGTAGTGGGAAGCGCATGCGCCTGGCGCTCCCAGAAGCCCTCGCGTCTTCCGTGTTCCCGGCGTCCTCGGCCACGACTTCCGCGTTTTCCGCGTCTTCCCGCTCAACCGACCACACCTTCCTCTGGCGCTCGCGCTTTCCTCTGGAGCTCTCGCTTTTCTCTCAGCCTTTAACGCAGCCTTCCAGTCGCCCACCCGCTGCTCAGGAGCCAAAGCCTTTGTGGAGCTCTCAGCCATGGCCTCAAACGACGCTCCCTACATCCCCACAGAAAATTCGGAGGTACTTACAGATATTGTGGAGCTGCACCAGATCCATGTGGAGACCGTCCCAGGAGCGACCGTCCCCGTGGCGGCCGTCCCTGTGGAGACCATCCCTGTGGAGACCATTCATGTGGAGACCATCCCTTTGGAGACCATCCCTTTGGAGACCATCCCTGTGGAGGCTATGGCAATGGAAACCATCACGGAGTATGAGATTATCAGCGGCAGTTGGGTACACGGTGGCCACCACCATCCGCCTCTGATCGCGCTGCAGCCGCTTATTACCGGCAACCCGAACCAAGGGGACCACGACCAGGAAGTAATCACGGTGCAGACACAGGAGGAAGTGGTGGGCTACTACGAGTCAGACAACCTGCAGGCCAACAGCAATTTCGAGGACCAGATGGTCATGCCGGTTGGTGAAAACAACTGCTTCCAGCAGACCGTGCCTTCCTTGTCAGCTACCACATCATCATCAACCTACAGCCGCAGCAAGAAGCGCAGCAGCCGAAGCAGGAAGGCCAGCGGTAAGAAAAATTACACCACCAGTGAGCCCCAGGCGGGAAGTAGCAACTCGGAGATGGGCCCCAAGAAATGGGAGCAGAAGCAGGTGCAGATCAAAACCCTGGAGGGTGAGTTCGCCGTCACCATGTGGTCCCCAAGTGAGAAAAGAGAGCATGAGACAGGACAGATTGAGAACTCAGCTCCTGATTATTCAGAGTACATGACAGGGAAGAAGCTTCCTCCTGAAGGAATACCTGGTATTGATCTCTCAGATCCTAAACAACTGGCAGAATTTACTAGAATGAAGCCAGGAAAACCCAAAGAAGATGCTCCAAGAACAATAGCTTGCCCTAATAAAGGCTGCGTGAAGATGTTCAGGGATCACTCTGCTATGCGGAAACATCTGCACACTCACGGTCCTAGAGTCCACGTATGTGCAGAATGTGGCAAAGCTTTTGTCGAGAACTCAAAACTAAAACGACATCAACTGGTGCATACTGGAGAGAAGCCCTTTCAGTGCACGTTTGAAGGCTGCGGAAAACGCTTCTCCCTGGATTTCAATTTGCGTACACATGTGCGAATCCATACCGGAGACAGGCCCTACGTGTGCCCCTTTGATGCTTGTCATAAGAAGTTCGCTCAGTCAACTAACCTGAAATCTCATATCCTAACACACGCAAAGAACAAAAACAGCCAGTAAAAAGAGCAGACCCTTCTCAAACTTGTGAAGTGTCTTCTAGGAGTGTGATTGCAAATATGCCTCTCTTGTGTATTGCTTCTAAGAAATAATTTTTTTAATGATTCCTACACATCTAAGGGTCATGTTTTGATAGAGTAGTAAAAGTAAAATTTAAAAAAAAAGTATTCCTTTATATAAGATAACATTGTTAAGATGCTATATCTTGTTCTGTAATGCTATTTGAAATACATGGTGTTTTTGTAAAGTTTGGTCCCAACAGGAGGATAATTTATGAACCTCACATCAAAAGACCGTTCTTTATACAACTGTTCTAAAAATGGGGCTTATTTTCAGGTTTGTTAAATATGAAGTTCATGTATTGCCTACAAATTTTTAAAGTTCTGAATTTTCCAAATGTTCGTATTTATACTTTTAGGAATGTGTTTGGTAATTCTTTGTATGTTTTTTCTGAAGGTTGATAATTTTGCTTGCAACAGATTTTCTTTAAAAGAATGAACAATTACATACGTACATAAAGTATTTTCCTGTTTAAAAAAAAGTTATATAGGTTTTGTCTGCTATCTTAATTTTGATTGTATTCTTTGATATAAACACATTTTTCCTAACTTACCTGTATTGATTTCCATAGTATTGAATATTAGATGTGTTTTAATAGTATTAGTCAATTTAAATCTGTTTTAGTCATTTTATTTCCCCAAAATACTGTCGGGTGCTGTTGTCTAGTATAATTTCTCTGCATGTTCAGTTAGTGGTGCTCGGTTGTAGAATATATTGTGTATATATTGACTTTTTAACACTTGATATGTATATCTTGTGTAATAGAAAAAGCAAAAATAAAATACCTCTTCTGAAGAAGGAAAAAAAACTTGTCTATATGAATACCATAGCTAGAAAATAGAGAAAATGGGGAGGGTGCTACTGGCATCTGGTGGGTAGAGGCTAGGGATGCTGCTAAACATCCTATAGTGCACAAGATAGTTCCCCACATCACAGAATTATGTGTCCTCAAATGCCACTAGTGCCACCGTCAAAAAAACTCTGCTCTAGAAAAAGTAAAAGTTATAACAAAGATTCCTTCGGTATACTTAAAAACAAATCATTAATGGACAAGAGGTTGTTCAAATAAAGGAAATGTTTATTGCCACTTAGCCATCATGGGCAAATCTGGAATCTAGAGGGGTGATGTTCTACCAGCTGCCTCCCTGACAAGAGAAAAGCTGCCCAGAGAGTCAGGAAAGCAGTGCTGCTCTGTGCCCCCTCTGACTGTTTGGATGGGAAAACAATAGGGTCTGTGCTATGGTTGTGTGGTGGTATTATCCTGATAAGGGAGAAATGGTGAGAGTGCAACTCTCCTCATGGCATTCTTCTCGTGAACTGCCATCCTGAAGAGTTGGGGGAAAGCTGAATTTAACACATGGTAACAATGGCAAATCTAATCAATGTTGGGGTTGGATTATTTTGTGAAATTGTATTGGGACTAGCAATTTGGGGGGCAGTTTATAGCTGTATCCCTAAATTAGTTTCACTAGAGTAAATTCCAGTGGGCAAAAAAAAAGTTTTTGCTTTATTTTTGTTTTTTAAATGAAGCTATGAAAGCAATATAAGAAAACACCAGGTATCTTCTGTAATCTTGAACTGGGAAAGGTTTAATGCAAAGGAGCAATTTGACCACACCAAAATGTAAAATGTCTGCATAGGCAAAACTATAAACCAAGCCAAAAAACAAACTGGAAGAAAAATTGTAATACCTCTTACAAAGGACCAAATTCGGGGGCGCCTGGGTGGTTGGTCGGATAAGCATCTGCCTTCAGCTCAGGTCATGATCCCAGGGTCCTAGGATCGAGTCCCACATCAGGCTCCCTGCTCAGCGAGGAGCCTGCTTCTCCCTCTCCCCACTCTTGCTCGCTCACTATCTCTCTCTCTCTCTCTCTCTCAGATAAATAAATCTTTTAAGGGGTGCCTGGGTGGCTCAGTCGGTTAAGCGGCTGCCTTCGGCTCAGGTCATGATCCTGGGGTCCTGGGATCGAGCCCCACGTCTGGCTCCTTGCTCAGCGGAGAGCCTGCTTCTCCCTCTCCCTCTGCCTACTTGTGCTCTCTATTTCTCTGTCAAATAAATAAATAAAATCTTTAAAAAAAAAAAAAAGACCAAATTCTTCAATATATACATTCAATAATAATATATACAAATTAGTAAAAAAAATGTGAACAGGCAATGGATAGAAATAGTTCTCAACAGAAATACAAATAGTCTTAATAAACATGGAAAATGTACAAGCTTATACTTAAACAAATCACAACAGATTTTACTTTTAACCTAGCAGATGGCAAAATCTAACATTACATAGCATCCAGTGTTATTTACAGGGTAGGGAAACCTATGCCAATTATGAGAACATTAATGCAGACTCCCTGGAAGTCAATTGTTTTTTAAGATTTTATTTATTTGAGAGAGAGAGATAACAAGAGAGAGCATGAGCAGGGAGGAGAGGAAGAAGCAAGCTCCCCACTGAGCAGGGAGCCCAACGCTGGGCTGGGAATGGGTCTCATTCCCAGGACCCTGGGATCAGGACCTGCGCTGAAGGCACTCAACTGACTGAGCCACCCAGGCGCCCCTGGAGGTCAATTCTAATGCACATTTTTTTGACCCAACAATTCCATTTCTATGTAACTTTACATACCTTCATAGATGCATACTTAATTAGATAACAATATGAACAAAGCTGTTTGTTGCAGCATTGTATGAACAAGTTAAAACAGCCTAAGTGATCATTAGTAGGGAACCTTATAAATAAGTCAATATGTTTTTTAACATGGATTACTCTGTAATGGATATAAGAACTGGGCATTCTGATAAATTAGTAAAGTAATGGATATAAGAAAATAAAGTGGATATAAGAAATGGGATAGATATGAATATGCAAATGAGGGGAAAGTCCAAAGTACATACATGGAAAAGCAAAATAAAATAGTTTTATACCATTGGTATATTTAAAAGATCTCTCTGTGTATAGAACAAAAAAGATTGTTTACCCATTGTGTCCTGGACTAGACTTGCTCTGGATATTTCTGGAATTAAACAACTTAACAACACTTAAAAAAAAAAAAGGTGGAAGAACATCTTAACAGTGTGAATAAGGTACATGAAACATGTCTTAGCTAGGTATCTGACTACCCTAATAGCTAAAAATAACAATGGCTTAAACTCTCATAAAACATTCCAAATGTAGGTAATTCAGCACTGATATGTTAATTCTATTATTTGGAGGACTCAGGCCCTTTCTGTCTTGTTAGCTCTATTATTCCCAACATCTAGCTTCTATGTCATGGACTCAGGTTTATCTCCATTATAGCTACATTCCAGCCATAAGGACAGTGAAATTCCCATCACCTCCACTCATACCCTTTTAGCCAAAACAGGCATATGGCCATACTCAGCTTCCTGTGAGTATAGGAAATGACTTTGGGTTACATTTCTGTTGCTATAAAACATTGGTTCTCAACCACTGGTGCTGTTACCCTCCTGGAGATGTTTGGAATGTGTGGGGTGTAGGGAGTATTCTTTGGTTGCCTCAGTGAGGGGAGAGTACTAATGGCATTTGGTGGATGGGAGCCAGAAATGCTAAATATCCTATAATGCAAGGGACAGACTTGTACAACTAAGAATTGCAAGGTTCGGAGTGCTAGTAGAGCCCCCACCCTGCCCCATGAGAAAAATTAGTAGAAGAAAGAAAGGCTAGGTATGGAAGAAAAGGGTATCTAGTGATGTGCTAGTGATTATTTAAGCCCTGGCTCTGGAAGGGAGAATGAGGAGCTCTCCATATGTAGCATTTGCTGGTTTCTGTGGTATAATTTCTCCTGCCTTGGCCAATTTCAAGGTGCCAACCCAAAGTCCCTGAAGGAGGAATTAGAAAGAGATGTACACAGTCAGCTGTGGCAAGCTGGTAGGACCGGCCTCCAGCACACCACTGAGTTCACTTTAACCCTCTCTGTATTTAAGAAAAAAAAAAAAAGGAAAGAAAGAAAGAAAATCTCTGTATATATGGTAGAGATGGTTATAGTCTGTGACATGGTGTAAGATACTGTGTTTGGTCCATTGATATTACTCTCCATAATAGTTTAATTCTTAAAACACTCTTTTTCCAAGTACCATTTGAATTTCCATGAACCAGCTCAGCAAGAATGTTTTTTTTATTTCATCTTAACTTTTATTTGAATAGCTTTGAAATTTTTTCCAAAGATCACAAGTATGCTTCAGTTAATGTATACATTTTCTGAAAAGATGAAGCAAGTAGAAGATATTCTCTTTATGTTTTATATATACATTAGAATATATAGATTCTACTAATGTTAAACCATATTAGTATATGGGCTTCTTTATGTGGTATTAACATGCTCATTTTACATTTCAGAATCTGAAATGGAAGAGGCCTCTAACTGAACATTTTTCCTCGGTACTAAAGTAGTTTTATCTGCTTCACAGCTTCTGGTTACTTCATTAATTTATCAGAATGCCCAGGTATTCTGAAGTCCAGATACCTAGATCATTCCTGCCCCTGGTTGAGCTTACTCCTTTTTTTTCTCTTTTCAGGTATCTGGCATAATTTTGTCCTTGCGCTCCTTGGTATTTTAGCTCTTGTGCTCCTCCCTGTAATTCTCTTGCCATTTTACTACACTGGAGTCGGGGTGCTTATCACTGAAGTTGCTGAGGTAAATAATGAGGATTACGTGGGGCATTCGTTTACCAGATTTTATGATGTAGCACTTAGCATTTTATGTTAGGAATGTATATTCAAGTTCTCATATGCAGAATGTTCAGTTTCTCCTGAAGAAATTACTATAATCTTTTTAAGTTGAACAAAATGTTTTTTGAAACCCATTGGCTTTTTAAAAATACTTAAAATTGTTTCTGTTCTGAGTTACAAAGATAGTGTCAAGATTTTCTACCTGTACTTTGTTGATAAAATGCATCGTTTAACTTTACTGTTTATTTTTATAACTGTGCTTTTGAGTCAGATGTCCTTATTCCTAAGTAAGAAGATTGAAACCTAGGCTAGCCAGCCAGAACATTTCATAGGAGCTTAAGTTACTTTCTTCAACTCTTTATTTCACTCCCTTAGACAATAATTACTACAATGGCATCAAGTCTTCTATTCAGACCTTCGGAAGAGGAAAATTACCTTAGTGAGCAACTGGCTCACGTATTCATTGTGCTGATGGTATTGTCTGCATATTTGGGACTGTGTTTAGATAAGGACTTGTCTTACAGTTTTATCCACTGAGGGTATACAAGATAATGAAGGCATCTGATGACTACTTTCACAAAAAATTTTAATCAGCAGTCTGGGAAAAACTTTATCATTTTAATCTTGATAGTTGGCAAGTAGGTTTTTTTTCAGTTATGAAAAATTACAAATCTTGGAAAAGTAACTGTAATTGTTAGGTATTATTTTATTAATGTTCTAGGACTCTACATCTTGGATTCAAAGCTGGCTTATTTTCTGCATTAGTCAAAATATTCTACCTAATTAACTCAGTGTCTTTATTATTTGGTCAGATTAATCATAGCTTGTCTTCATACGTTATCTGATTTGGTTGTACCCTCTTCCCAAGGACTCACCAGCCATTGGACCCAGAGGCCTTTTTGTGGGAGACCTTGTCACCCATCTACAGGATTGCCCTGTTACTAATGTACAAGATTGGAATGAATGTCTAGATACCATCGCCTATGAGCCCCAAATTGGTTACTGTATTAGTGCATCAACTTTACAGCAGTTAAGCTTCCCAGTTAGAGGTGTGTATATTTCTTCAGTATAATATAATGCTTCAAGCAGCAGTACTTGCCATTCACCAATTCTTAGACCATGTCTATAGATGTATTTTGTTCTAATTTCTTTAAAGCAAATCAGTAAAGTAATAATAGGCCCAAACTAGGAAACATTCTTCTTGGTAAGTTGGGTACTAATATTTATATATTGTTGTTGAATTTCTAACTAATTTCATAATATTATATTTGAGTTTTAGGACTCTAGTATCTAATTCTTCACTTAGAAGAACTTGTGTTAAGGCAGCATTCAAGCTCAACCATAACCAATTAACTAAATTCCAGTAATTAAATACCCCCGTGCTGTATGGGTGGTGTCCTATCCAAAGCTATTTGGGGTAGAGTTATTTTATGTAGGCATCTAGAGTAAGTCATTTTGGCATCCAAAAATACACTTTGAAGTCAGATCTTTTGTTCTGTGTAGCAAGTGACAGGTGAAGCAAGTTTATTCTCAGAAGCTGCCAAATTTATTTTGAGTTCTTTCAACTCTGAAAAATCAGCCTCCCAAGTCTTTATACAAAATCATGGGACCCAGATTATTGTCAGTGTTGAAAAACACAAATTATGTTCACAGACTATCTCTTTAAGTCAAGAAATGCCCTGGATGCTTGTCCACATCTACTTGGGGTTAGGAAATATGATAAATAATCAAGAAAAACTTCACTTAAGTACTGTGTGCAAGAATGGCAGAGGAGTAAGAACTGATTTTTAATTTTTTTTCAAATGTAATCTTCCATTTATAATACATTTTTAAGAGCTTTTATTATTGTACAAAGTTTTCAAACATACATAAAAGTCAAGAAAGTAGTATGGGGGTGCCTGGCTGGCTCAATCGAAGGAGCATGCAACTCTTGATCTTGGTCAGGGTTATGAGTTCGAGCCCCACGTTGGGTGTAGAGATTACTTAAATAAATAAAACTTAAAAAAAAAAAAAGAAAGTAGTATAAATGAAATTCCCTGCATCCTTTTCCCAGCTTCAGTAATTATCAGCATTTTGCCAGCTTTTTTATCTAATCAGCCCACTTTTGAGGGGAGTATTTTAAAGCACATCCCAGGCATTGTATCATTTCATCCATGAACTTTAGCATGTCTTTAATATATGATGACTTTTTAAACATGACCATAGTACTGTTATTCACACCTAAGAAAATTAACACCAATTCCTAATACCTAGTTGGTATTCACTTCTTCCTAATTGTTTTTTTCATAGTTGGTTTAAGTTGGATGGTACCTTTTAGTGTCTTTGAACTTGGAACAATTCCCCCTTTGGGAGGGGGCGATATCATTTAAGAAACAGTCATTTGTTTTGTCGAATTGCCCATATTCTGGATTTGTCTGGCTCTGTGTTATCCTTATGATGTTGTTAACATGTTCAGTTATCCCTCAGATTTCCTATAAATGGTCATTAGGTTTAGAGGCTTGCTTAAATTCCGGATCCATTTTTTGAGGGGATGAAAATATTTCATAGTTGTTGCTCACTACTTCCTATTGCATCATATCAGGAGGCACATAGTGTTACACCCTGTGGTAATGTTAACATTGTTCAGTGGGCTAACCTGATTCTTTAAGGTTGAAATATTTATCAATTTTTCTTGTTCTCAAGAACCACTTACCATCTTCCCAAACATTTCAGATGACACAAGGTTGGTATATGACCTATAATGCATTCTTCTCTGAGAAAAATAACACATTATCTCATACTTCTTAAGTCCTTTATCATTTTCCTCCAATTTCTCTAAATTTGGTATAATTTCTATTCAATTACAAAAACCAAACTGACACAGTGATCAAATAAAGTTCTTTCTAGTAGAATTGTTTTATTTAGGATATCTGCATTTCAGATGTTTAAGGTTTTGTCCTTTTCCTGTCATACAGAATGGAAATGAAAATATTCACTGAAATACTCTGAAACTCTTTTTAACTTTCTGAGTATTTCACTTTTATGAGTCATATGCTGTATTTTGGAGGTATTTGTGTAAAAACCTAAAGCAGGTATTATTCTTTCCACACTAATAAAAAAAAAATCAGTCCCAAAATAATTCTTCAATATCTATTTAATCTCCTTAGGAGTGACTGTATTAGGATACATGTTTATTCTACATGATGACTGTGTCTGATAAACCTGTACCTCTATTTAACCATTTTAAAATGGAGTACATATGGGCACCTGGGTGGCTCAGTCGTTAAGCGGCTGCCTTCGGCTCAGGTCATGATCCCAGATCAAGTCCCACATCAGGCTCCCTGCTCAGCGGGAAGCCTGCTTCTCCCTCTCCCACTCCCCCTGCTTGTGTTCCTGCTCTCGCTGTCTCTGTCTCTGTCAAATAAATAAATAAAATCTTTAAAAAAATAAAATAAAATAAAAAAATAAAATGGAGTACATATATTTAGCCAACTTACAGGAATCTTAATGACTATAAATGTAACTTTAAATAAATACCAGATTAATTTTAATGGCAGACTTGACCACTGGGGCTGTGGACATTTTTTTTTTTTTAAAGATTTTATTTGACAGAGAGAGACACAACAAGAGAGGGAACACAAGCAGGGGGAGTGGGAGAGGAGGAAGCAGGCTTCCCGCAGAGCAGAGAGCCCAATGTGGGGCTCGATCCCAGGACCCTGGGGTCATGACCTGAGCCGAAGGCAGATGTTTAACGACTGAGCCACCCAGGCGCCCCGGCTGTGGACATTTTTAAGAAAGCTATGCATTAATAGTATTTTACATGTATCTAGGTACGTTTTTTTTATCCTTCATTATAAACATTGGGGAAACATACAGCTAAATACGGTAATACAAAGTGGCCAATAATCCAAAAGTGATTTGCGTTCATTTTGGAGTGGAATTTAGTATACATAATTAAAATTCTACGAAATTATACCACTGCAGAACAATAAAGCCACCTTGGAAAGATCTGACCCTGGATGTGCATGTAAGCTGTCCCAACCAATCATATCTGGCCACTTATCTCTCACGGGTATATTATTAAATTTTTTAAAATATAATTAAGCAGACTGGATGTTCTTCTTAAAATATTAATAGATTTCTGTCAAATTAGAAAAATATGGTTAATCCACCTTATGAAATTGTTTAGACCTACTTTTTCTTCTGTTAATCCTTTCCTTTTTTTCTTTCCTGAAAGCATTGTCTTGCGTAAGAAAGACTATACTCAACAAGTCCACCATTTGAACTACATTTTCAGGAGCATGAGATTGAAAAACTAAAGGCAACTGCTCCCTAAAATGAAGCTTTGAGCTCAGATTCAGACATCCCCCTTGAACAGCCTATATTCCTTTTCAGAGGAGGCAAGGGTACATCCCTGTAACTGCCTGGGAATGAGAATATTGTCCTGTCCTACATATCTTTAACTCAAGTGAGAAAAGACCTTTCCCCACCTGGTTTAAGATAATAAAAGGAAAATTTCAGGAAGCCTTTCCATATATTTTGAGTACCCAGATTGTTTTTATGCCTAAATCTTCTTTAATGTTTGGAGTAAAGTATCTGTTTTTCCATTGTGAATGTCAAGTTATGATCCAAAGTTTTTTTGCTATCCTAAAGTGAAGAGAGAATGTGTGTGTGTGTGTTTATAATTTTTTAGCTACTGGTTACTAGGTGATGCTGGTATAAATTCTGCTGTGGAACTAAGAATAAATAATTAGGCTTGTCTCCCTGTGTTGGAGCTCTAACTACATTTATATATTTAATAAACTAGAGTAAGAAAATTGTTCAGTTCATTTTAGTAATATAGAAAGTAGTGGGGACTATGAACTATAGATTGAAAAAGTCTCTTCTTTCCAGCCTTATTCTAAAATTAACCTCTGGTGGGGTACCTCGCTGGCTCAGCCGGTAGAGCCTGCGACTCTTGATCTCAGGGTTGTTAAGTTCGAGCCCCACATTGGGTGTAGAGAGTACTTTTTAAAAAAAAAATTTAAAAATATAATAAACCTCTGGTCTAGACTATTCTTTGGAGGCTGGACTATTTCTACAGCTTTGTTTTGAGGCCCATCTTAGGGTATATTCAGAATATGCAGGTTGTCCCTATAGTAGAATTCTAAAACTGATCTGTTCTTGAATTACCTAATTGTCTCCCAGACTGAGGAGATTTAAGGGACAATTCTAATCTTCCAGAGTTAAATTCAACCAATGAATGCCTCGGGGGCCTCTCAATGCAGTCTTGAGCGCTCTTTGTAAAGTAGAATTAGATTGGCCTCTCATGCTTAATAAAAGTATGGACACTAGTGTGAAAATTGTCTGTGGCATCCCCATCTTATAGGTTAAGAATTGATTTACAGAAATTGGCTTAGCAACTTGTCCTTAAATGTGACCCAGTAGAAAAGATTCTAATACAACTTTTTTTAACAGATAAACAGAGAAATATCAAATTTACTTCTCAAATCACAACAAAATATTTAACTCTTTATTGGAAAATTCTGTTTGTCAAGAGGTATTTAAACTTGTCAGGATGGCCACAGCCATGGATTTATGTTTGGGTTATAGTAATCACCATAGGAAGAGGCCATAACGTAGAGGTTACAAATTGGTGGTAGCCCAGAGGCCAAATCCAACCTCGGCAGATGTATTTGGTTTGGCTTACATGGTATTTTTTTTAATATTAATTAGATGCCAATAACAAGAGGTTTCATATGAAAGTACAGATTTCAGATTTCTTTTGGAATAAAATAGATGATCTGTGGAATCAGGCCCCCAAGTTGAGTAGCCTTACTGCTCACCCCTTAAAGCAGGATATATATTTTCTAATTCATCACAGTCCCAACACTTCCTATTTTTGCCAAAACTATCCACTTCATTTATTTGCTTCCTGGTTGGCCCCTTTAAGCATTTGTGTTACCAGACATGCTGTATCAAAAGTGATATCAAATTACTGACTTTCAATTCTGTATTGTGTACATTCCTCCAAGAAAAGTTAGTGATCAAACATCAGATGTAAATTTTCTAAATAATTACTAATACAAAGGCAAATGGCATAGAACATCATTTATGTATTCAGTGTATATTGAGTTATGCACCTTATGTAAGATTGAGAAACTTTTTTTCTCAAGGAGCTCAATCTAGTCAAAGATATAGACCATGTGATAGGGATTAAGGAGTGTACTTGTGATGAGCACTGGGTGATGTATGGAAGTGTTGAATTACTATATTATATACCTGAAACTAGTATTACACTGTATGCTAACCAATTGGAATTTAAATAAAAACTTTTTAAAAAAAGAAGCAGACCATGCCCATATTATTACAGTACAAGGTTAACTGTACCGTAATGACAGGAATTGGTGGGAGTTATGGGAGTTGGTGGCAGTCAGTCTTGACTGAGAAGATGAGGGCAGGTTTCATAATAGCAGCCCTTCAGTTGGGCCTCAGCAGTGAGTTTAATTTCAGGAGGCCAAGACAGAAATGAACCTTGGTACCATAGACTAGAAAGTGGTCAGGGGAACTGCTAGTAATTTGGTTCAGCAAGATAATAGTATGAGATAAGGTGATAAAAGAACAGAAGTCTCTCTAGTCTCTCTATTTTAGTCTGTGGAATTTAGACATTATTTGGGAGCAGTGCAATCTTTGGAAGTTTTGAATTAGAGGAGTTAACATTCTCGTAGTTCTACATTGGAAGGTTAATCTGAAGCATTCAGTATGTAAGAAAGGCTTGCATATGCTAGCTAGCTGGTGAGCAAACAAGACAACTAGGATTCTTCAAATGGGTCAGATGAGAGGAAATAGAATCTACATTCGAATGGGAATATATAGGTGGAAAAATAATAAGGAGGTTAAAATTGGTGGGACTTGGCAACTGATCAGAGAGAACACTGAAATTGTAGCCTGTATTGGTAAACAATAAAAAATCCTAAACAACTTTTTGCCTTATACTTTATAATTAGGGCTGATGAATGATTACAGGCACAGGTTTGTCTGTGCCATTAGATATTCACAGTTTGCTTTCATATTTCAGAGACGACTTATTATCCAAAATTTAAATACGTATTCAATTATGCTAAGAAAACAAAACTACCCACACAGCCAAGCAATGCAGAGGAGAAACTGATTTATCAGCCAGTTTGTTTCATCTCTGTTTTGTTCTTCGTTTTATGTTGGCCAAGGAGAGATAGTGACAGTCTAACCAATACAAGATGTCTTCCTCAAATAACCTAGTTTTTCTTTTCTTTTTTTTTTTTTAAAGTAGGCTCCCCACTGGGGTGGAGCCCAATGCAGGGCTTGAACTCAAGACCCTGAGATCAAGACCTGCGCTGAGATCAAGAGTCAGAAATTTAATGGACTAAGTCACCCAGGCACCCCTCAAATAACCTAGTTTTAAAAAAAACGTTTTGGGGTGCCTGGCTGGCTCAGTCAGTAGAGCATCTGACTCTTGATCTCAGGGTCGGGAGTTCAAGCCAACTGTTGGGTGTAGAGATCACTAAAAAAAAAAACTGTTCAAAAACAAACAACAACTGATGGCAAAAATATAAAATCCTTATAAAATCACATTGCATATCAACTAACATTTTCATGCCAGTGTTCCTGAAGACATTCTTGTAATAGAAAAGCTTTTTGTGGTACTAGAAAAATGTACTTTTTTTTTTTTTTTTTTGTAATTCTCTGGTAACTTTGCTCTTGAGTCTATCTTCCTCAGCACATCTGAGTATGGTAGTGTGAATATAAGATTCTAAGTTTAATTGGTCCCTGCTACACATCGATTTATGCTTTACAGGTTTGGTATGCTGAATGCAGGAAACCTTCCAAAATAAATACATGGAAATAATTTTTTATCCCACCTGTATCAGTGACTTAGTTTTCTTATTCTGCCCTAGAGACAAGTGAGGCAGTCTACCAAAGAACTTTTAAAAATAAATGAATAATGGGAATAAATAGTTGCCCTGTTTCCATTCCAAAAATGGTAACTGGATTACTGGTAGGCTGGCAAATATTGCACATCTCTGGGGTCAAATTGGGCTGCCCTGATTTTATGAGGAAAGCCCCAAGGTAAGCATGGAGGTAAGATAGATATTTGATATAATAGTGATTTTAGGGATGAGAGTCTCTTAGGCATCCTCTCGCCCACTCTGCTAACACTAGAACGCAGGAACTCAGTCGTAATCCTGGATCAGTAGCATTAAAGCCACTAATAGTGGCTCATTAAATATTTGTGCTTGACCTGCTGGAGTCATTGCAAAACCTACTGAGACCCTGGAACTCCAGCTTTATTTGTAGGTAAGTTTATGTGAAGACAGGTAACCGAGGGGAAGTACTGCTTCTTGATTCCAAACTGGATACATCTCTTTTTGTAATATCATGTCCTTTTTTGTACCATAAAATCACTGCAGCAAGTAGCCTGTCAAACTGAACTCTGAATCATATAGTTGTTTCCAAATTTGTGTGCATTTTACTTACTCTTTTTGTCTTTTTTTTTTTTTGTGGTTCTTTTTTTTTATTATGTTAATCACCACACATTACATCATTAGTTTTTGATGTAGTGTTCCATGATTCCTTGTTTGCATATAACACCCAGTGCTCCATTCAACATGTGCCCTCTTTAATACCCATCACCAGGCTAACCCATCCCCCCAGCCCCCTCCTTCTTGAAAGCAAAATTTTTATTACAAATGTACTTCTGTATAACAGATTCTAATAAATTATTTCTCTTTAGCATACAAACGGCTAGATGGTTCGACCGAATGCTGTAATAATCACAGCCTCACGGATGTGTGCTTTTCCTACAGAAATAACTTTAATAAGCGTTTGGTGAGTTATCCCTGAAGCAGTCTTGCTTGTCTGATATAATTTTTACAAAATAATCATATAGAACTAAAATGGAATCTATGAAAATTTTACCTTTTGCTTTGTGTCATTTTATTAAAATTTCTACATTTCACTTGTCACATTTCATCTGAGAATCTTTAACAATTTATAGCTGTAATATCTTATTTGGCCGAAGTGGAATACTTGAATCTAATTTATAGTAGGTGCACATAAATGGCATTTCTTCTATATGAATTTTGTTCCTTTTATGCTCTGTGACATAAAAGATATTAAAGAGCTGTAACTTTCTGGTTTTCTTGTTAGTAAATTATTTTTAGTATTGACTAATATTTTGTTCATAGCACACATGTTTACCTGCCCGGAAAGCAGTTGAAGCCACACAAGTTTGTAGAACCAATAAAGATTGTAAAAAAAGTTCAAGTTTCTGTATAATACCTTCTTTGGAAACTCATACTCGCTTAATAAAAGTGAAACATCCACCTCAAATTGATATGTTGTATGTAGGCCATCCACTGCACCTTCACTACACAGGTGAGTATTTATTGTGGTCGACCCTCAGAAAATCATTAAGATGCCATATATTCTCCATGATAGAAACTCAGTACAAATCCTGTGTTAATTTTATTTATTATAAATGTGACCACTTTTCAAAGTCTTATTAACTTGTTGTTAAGCATTGCGTGAAATTTACCATTAGGAAAATAATCTGAATTTATGAAGCGAGATGGAGCTGAATCCCATGTCTGCCTGTGGAGAGTGATGTATTTTCTTTCCACCACCGTTTATGCCCAAGTCACATAGATGATTTCTCAGATATTCTCTGAGAGTTTACTAAATCTATCCAAGCTCCCAAAACAGTGGCAAGAGCAACATACCCCAGAGAATGCCAAGAGTCATCATGATAAGACTATAATTTGTGTATAACACATTAATTTTATATGAATATAATTTTCAAAACTGGGCCAGCATAATTGTTTTAACAGTGGCTACATGATTGGACTAAATAGATAGCTTCTCCATATGGCTGAAGATTGTATGGTCCAACTCATTTTGTAGAACAAGAATTTTTTAAGTTCCTTTTTTTGTAACAGTTGTATTGAAATATAATTCACATACCATATATTTGACCCTTTTAAAGTATACAATTGAAGAGTTTTTAATATATTCAGAGTTGTGCCACCATCACCAAATCTAGTTCTAGAATATTTTCATCACCCCAAAAAGAAACCCCATATCCATTAAGCAGTCAGTTCTTATTTCCCCCCAACCCCCCCCACCTCTTGGCAATCACTAATCTACTTTCTCTTTCTATAAGTTTGCCTGTTCTGCACATTTCATATAAGTAGAATATTTTGTGACTGACTTCTTTCACTTAGCGTAATGTCTTTAAGGTTCATCCATGTTGTAGCATGTGTCAGTATGTCCTTCCTTTTTAGGGCCAAATATTCCATTCTATGAACATACCACATTCTCTTTATTCACTCATCAGTTGATGAACATGTAGGGTTTTTTTTTGTTTTTGTTTTTGTTTTTTTTGAACATGTAGGTTTTATGTTACTCTTTAAAAGGCTCTCCCATTGCTTTATAGTCATATCCTGAGATACAACCTGGGTCATTCTTCTTATTTATTAATAGTTACAGTGAATGTGATTTTAAGGTTATATCTCTTTGAAGGATAAGGACTCTTGATAAATTCTGGCATAGTTTTTAAGTCAGTCTCTGTATTTAGTAGTCATACTTGGTATATAGTCAGTTTTATCTTATTCTCACCTCCAAATGTAAGTACACACTGGGACATGAATTTCTGTATTCCGCTATATTTATTAGGTGTTCTAGAATAATTGTTTTTATATGTGGGGCATATAGGCTGCCTGCATATGTTTGGGAAGGGCTTTCTCAACCAATTTAATAGGCTAGCCTAATTTTTGACCATATGGAAAAATTTTTATAATACTGTTGCTTATCTGTATGAACAATATTCATTCCTTGTTTTTCTTTTTTAGTAAGCATCACCAGTTTTATCCCACGTTTCAATTTTCTAAGCATAGATTTGCCTGTGGTTGTGGAGACATTTGTCAAGTATCCTTTCTGGTGTGAAGAATGTTTTTAAAAGTGTTACTTGGAACATGATCAGGCTTACCTTGAATAGAGCATGCATAGACCTTACAAGTACCGATTGATTGCTAACAATTAAAAAGGAGACTTTAAAGTTGAAAAAGATCAGATTGGGTACCTAGGAGGGAAGAAGTCATGGGAGAGAGATCGATGGGGGAAGGAGAAAAGTTAAGATATGGAAGGAAGGGAACCCAGACTATAAATTGAGAGTTGAGTTTACAGATCTAAGACCCTTTAGTAAGTTTATAAAGAATGAAAGCTTCAGTTACTACCACGGTGATGAATTCTGCCCCTTCTGAGCCTGTTAGCTCTGACTAAGTGGAGGAATGAGTAAGGGAGATCGAACTGGTTTCCACTATTAAAATAGCAGTTCAGAGGACAAAATCTTGTGTTCTTTAGCATATTCAGTTTGAATGTAAAACTTGGTTTTTTAAAATTCATCATTATGAAGAATCTGAACAAACCGAACAATTTGTAAGGGTTCTTTATTTTTGTCACTTTTTTTTTTTACTTTCTAGATTTTAAGTTTATTTCTAAGCATGGATCTTTTTTGTTTTTCTAATTCCAGTGTAGTTAACATTACAGTGTTATATTAGTTTCAGGTGCACAATACATATTTTTGTCGCTTTCAAATCATTTTCATTTCCTTCCTCAATAATTTGCAAAAAAATGAAAGGGAAAACAAATGAGCAGCTACTGAAAAATATGTACAACCAAGATTGTACCTTGTAGATTACACCTTTGTCTCAGAGATTTATGATAGACATAAGCTTATAGATGATAATAAAATAGAGTGATGTTATAGTTATATTTATGCTATAACCTTATAGATAATAGTAAAATAGAGTTGAAGCGGCCAAAATCTTTATGTTTCCTAAGATAAGTTAATACTTTGTAAGGATCAAAAAGTGATTTTCCCTTATTTCTAATTGCTTCCACATTCCTTTCCCTCCTTGTGTCATTAGAGGATTACAAAGACTCTGTCTTTCTCTGAGTTTGTTATAGATTGCCTTAGTTTACAAGTGGTTGCCCTTTATTTTTCTAGTCAAGGTTTTTGAGCTTTGAAATAATATAAATAATTTGTTTGAAATAGTAGAGATCTGGGGTGCTTAGGTGGCTCAGTCAGTTGAGCGGCCAGCTCTTGGTTTTGGCTCAGGTCATGGTCTCAGGGTTGTGGGATCAAGCCCCTCATGGGGCACCTTGCTCAGCAGGAAGTCTGCTTCAGGATTCTCTCTCTCTCCCCCCGCCCCTCCCCCCTGCTTCACCCATGCACCCTCACTCACTCTCTCTAAAATAAATAAATAAATCTTTTTTAAAATAAATAAATACCAGGATCTAAGAAGGAATATCCTGTACTGGTGGGCAGAAATTTAAAGAAAGGAGGGAAGTCAACTATGATCTCAAATGCAGTCCTAGTAAAATATCTTCTTCTGACTATTAGATATGTTTTCCACTCAGACTTCACAGTCGGCTCCTTAACTCATTTTAACCAGGTACCTGATTTCCCTCTCAGGAGCTCTAGCTATTGTTAATGCAGTGCCCTGCTTTGCTTTGGATGGTCAGTGGATTTTAAACTCTTTCCTAGATGCTACCCTTACCTCAGTGATTGGAGACAATGATATCAAAGATCTGATAGGATTTTTCATCTTGCTCGGTGGTAGTGTACTTTTGGCTGCCAACGTGACCCTGGGACTCTGGATGGTTACAGCACGGTAATAGTTGCACTCATCTTGCAGAATCATACTTCATATGAAATAGAAAGCATTTCCTTAAAATTATGTTTTAACCAACGACTTTAAGCTCCTCCTGTATCAGAATATCCAAACTCTGGGATGGGGGATAAACAGAAGAAATGAAAGGCATAGTCTCTGACTACATCCGACTTTTAAAGACTGAACTTAACAAACTTCAGATGCTTGTGGAACAATTTCTAAACAAGTGAAAATTCATGTTAAACCATTTTGTGTGACTACATATCATATTGCAGTAGTGTAAGGGAGAACAGAATTGGGTGGAATTAATCAGGGAAAACTTTTTGAAAAAGCATCATTAATCCAGATTTGAAGAAGACCAGACTCTGGCCAAGTGGAAGGGTGAGCATTTTCTTGGCCTATATCTCTTGTCCTTTTTCTTAGTTGGAAAAGTATTTTAAGATTTATTGGTATATTATTTTGTACTCTGACAACTGAGGTCTGATTACAATTAATAAAATTCTATGAAAGAATCTGCTGACATGAAAGGGAAAATCTTTGTCAAATGATACCAAATAGGTGAACAAAGTAGGAAGTAGGGCTTACAATGATAAATGCTTTGCCCCACAAGAGTTGCCTCTTTGATAATGTGTCCCCATATGCTCCTAAAGCAGCACTGTGTTCTGACCTTCAGACTGAGCTACAAGAAGTATCTTCCACTTGCAGCATGTGAGTTGAGGAAGTTAAAGTTGAGCGTGAGAACTGAGCTTCGTCTTCTAACAGATCACGAGACAGATCTGCTGCAGTCCTGGTTACCATTCTCTACAGAGTTTTGAAGCTCGGAACCTTTCCAGGGTAGACGTTTTCTCTTGTGCTGCTGGGGTTATCTGGGGCCTAGGTCCTGGGTTCCTGTCTTCAAGGAGCAACTACCTTAAGCTCTCAACCGTACTCTGTTCTCACCAGCAGCTTCCATGTTTCTCTGTATTGAGTAATTAAACACCTAGTCCTTGTTTTCCATCTTTCTCCTAAGCTACCTCTGTGGGTCCACAGAAGACTTGGTAGTACAGTGAGAATGGCTACACATGAGTACAGATGTGGATTTGCCAGAGCCTGGGAACTGACTCTTGAGCCCAAAAGAGCCCTGAGTAGTTCAAGGTCTTTTGGACTGGAGCTGGAGCCCTGGAAGATCCAGGAAGTCACCAGGCCACTGTGAACTCTTGGTCTTCTAAGTGTCTGAGCGTGCTGTTCTTTGATGAAAAATATGTGCTTCCCTCATACACTCAAGAACATTAACAACTGTGTACCTAACTTTTTCACTAAGTGAGGCATTCCATGGGGTTCACCTTTTTCTGATCATTGCGCTGCACTTCAGGCAATAAAGGTTTTTAATCATTTTTAAGAAACTTTTTAGACTGTATGCAAGTTTGCCTGCCTTCTTAAATAGAAATTATTTATTGAGTATAATGTTAAGATTTTATTAATGACTTGAGGTCATCAGTTAAACCATACAAGTTATTCGTTTATCCCAGAAAAAAGGTGGTTGTTCTATTCTTAGGTAGATAGTGATTCAGGATCAAAGTCTTAGCAGAGAGCTCAGACCTGTTTAGGTAGTAGAGCTTGGGGAATGCCATGAAATACTTGCATAATTAATTTGATTACATGAACTATGCAGTTTACTAATGAATATGTCGTATATGTGCAGATCAGTTTTTTAAAACAGAAAAAAATTTAAATAGAGGAACTCCTACCCATTAACTTCTTTTTCTGGGTGGAAAAAAAACAACAACTGCAACAACAACAACCAAACACCTCATTTTCTTGTAGCATTTGAACATCTTTGTCTCTTGCTTCATAGGGTCAGGCTTTGAGAACCACTCTTATTAGGATAATGAGCAGATCAGTCACATTTGTATAGAAATGGCCTCATCATGTAAAAAAGGAAATGTTGTCTGTTGTCTCTTCAGCTTGATTGTTGGCACTTCTGGAGCAGGGACCATGCCATACTCATCTTTGCATCCCTGGCACAGTGCATGAGACATCATAAATACTTAATAAACATGGTTGAATGGATGATGAATACTGGTATTTATGGATTAGAAAAGCATGTTTCTATTTAAATAAGCTATGAATAGTATTATTGAATATTTACTGTAAATATGTTAACAAAAAAATAACTTGGAAGGTCTTTGTGTCCCTAGTATATTATCATCTTTATGAAAATAATCCATTTTGGTTACTGTAGAGCAATTAGAAAAATGAATTACTTTGAGGATTTGAAGAAAATGTGCTTTCTGTGTTGTCACGTTCAACAGTACAACTTTATTTTCAGTGTTCCTACTCTGTGTTGTTTACATTTTCAACAGTTTTTTTTAACTCACCTACAATATGTAAAGAACGTATATATTCTTTTCATCTCAGTTTGAAAAGACATGCGTTAAACTTGACCTTTTGATGATCGCTCTTATAAGGTCATTGTCTTCTATTCTAACAGCAAATTTTAAACAAGTACTTCATGGATACATGGCTTTCAGTCATCAGTTTGTCCTATGGTATTTATTGAATGTCCACATACTAATTGATGGTGCACAGGTATTTTTTTCTACAGATCTTTTGACTGTGCTGTAATTCATTCTTAGTATTCAAGTTGAAGATACCATAGTTGCTGGCATTTGATGTTTAGCAATAAAACAATAAATGTGTACCAGCACTCTATGTTTTATCATATTTATGTGTTGTCT
This sequence comes from Halichoerus grypus, assembly GCF_964656455.1. NCBI lineage: Eukaryota > Metazoa > Chordata > Mammalia > Carnivora > Phocidae > Halichoerus > Halichoerus grypus. Next base: position 114,443,817 of record NC_135727.1, on the reverse strand, counting down.
TTTTTCAAAAAAAACTATTCTATCAAAAGTGTTCCCTTTACATACAGTATGATCTTTGTTGTTTTAAATTCTTGTTTCTAAAAGCAGCCTTCAGTTTTCACTCAAGCAGTCCTTATATGAAAGTTGTTGCCAGCCACAGAAGGAAGTCTTTTTTTTTTTAAGATTGTATTTATTTATTTGAGAGAGAGAGAAAGCGAGAGAGAGCACAAGCAGTGGGGAGAGGGAGAAGCAGGCTCCCCACTAAGCAGGGAGCCTGACGTGGGGCTCAATCCTAAGACCCTGGGATCATGACCTGAGCCGAAGGCAGACACTTAACTGACTGAGCCACCCAGGTGCCCCAAAAGAAGTCTTTTTTAAATAAGATTCCTGAGCTCTTACTAGTGTTTTGGAAATGGCCTGTTTATGGATGAAGAAAGAGGACTATCACGTTTCCTTTCAATAGTGTCTGACAGAAGTCTTCTCTAAGTTAGTCTGTTTCTTAGGAATTCATGGAAAAGTATTTCAACTCTGACATTTGGTTCGTCTTGACCTTTTGCTCTAGCACTTCCTCCCTTGTCCACAGGACCAGCCTCAATCTCTCTCTCCCTCTCTTTTTCTCTCTCCCCCTCCCACTCTCTCTCTCTTTCCCTCTCTATGCCACCCACCCCCCCCCCCACACACACACAGGCACATAATCTCTTTCTAGATTACCTAAAATCCAGATAAAATAGGCTGGAAATTTAGCCCAAATCCTGATTGGCTAGCATCATTCCACGCCTCCTTTTTGCCTCTGATCCCATTCTACTACAGTTAAGAGCCACAAGACTAGATGACTGATTATCTAAACCACTTTTTTTTTAGCAGCTTGAGATAGAATTAAATACCATAAAATTCACCTGTTTAATGTGTACAATTCACTGTAAACTCTTTTTCTTTTAATGACTACTCAAACAATAGTATACATAGGCTTTAGTATAATCTAACCTTTTAAGCAAATGAGCATGTGATAAAAGACGGGGAAGAAAGAAAATGTTTCATTTATTTCACAGCTTTTAACTCTGAGGTGGTTTTCAGTACTGGAATAGAGTTGAATAACAAATCATTTTTAAGGTTAAGCATGTAGAGGGGTGCCTGGCTGGCTCAGTCAGTAGAGTATGCGGCTCTTGATCTTGGGGTTGTGAGTTCAAGTCCCATGTTGGGTGTAGAGATTACTTAAAGATAAAATCTTTAAAAAAACAAAAAAAGGTTAAGACATGTGATGGCACCTTGGGTGGCTCAGTCAGTTAAGCATCTGACTCTTGATTTTGACTCAGGTCATGACTCAGGGTTGTGAGATCGAGCCCCGTGTTGGGCTCTGCGCTGGGTGTGGAGCTTGCTTGAGTCTTTCTCTCTCCCTCGCCCTCTGTCCCTCCCTCCCTAAAAAAAAGATAAAGCATGTGGATACATTTTCTTTGAGACAATACGCCTTTTTAGTTGGTGTATTTGCAAGCTGCTCTTGCTGTTTTGGCCATACTAATTTGAATAATCCATTGTATATTTTATCAGACCATGGCAAATGAATTCAATGAAAGGAAAGTCTCTATTTTAAAACCTAATGCCGCAACAGATTATACTCAGGGTGGAAGTAGGGAAAAAATGGCTAAAGGAAGCTGCAATTCTAATTACCAAGCAGGTTATATTGCCTAATTTCCCAATGAAGAGAGACAAAAACATCCTTATAGCTTAGTTTTATTTAGCTAAAGATTGAAGGATATTCAATAATTGTCCCTTCTTATTAACTGACCATTTCTCAAATTTTTCTACTGATGTGCTCCTGACACCTTAGAGATGGGAAAAACTCAGATCTAAGAGTAGAACCCTATAATTGGCTTCCATCCTACAAAATTGAAGTCTTGCTTTATCTTAAATTTATGTAAATTTTACACTCAGTCAAGTATCATAAAGCCAGTTCTCTTAAAGATATGAAACTCTAAACTGTGAAAGAATTAGATGCTAAGAATATTAATATTTTTTTCATGTGTCCCTAAAACACATTGGTAGAAGTAGTTTATAACAGCTGGTCTGTAGACTAGTGACAGTCTGTGGTGGTATTGTTGTCTATTTCTAGTGAAATGAGAAAAATATGTTATATCTAATTACAAAATAAGGAAAATGTATTGTGTTGTTATAAGGTGCCTGCTGTCCTTTATCAAGAAGCTCTCCTTTATTTGGATTATGGAAACACATACGTAAGTTCACTTAGCCCTTCTAGATTGTTCTGCAGAATGTCTCTCTAACTGACCCTCATCCGCAAGGCATTAGGGTTCCATGTTTCCCCATGCCCTTACCTCCACTTGAATTGTCTGACTTTTCATTGGGTACAAAATGACATTTCCTTTTAATTTGCATTTCTCAGATTAACAAAGTTGCGCATCCATATACTTGTTTAGCCGCTTAGATTTTTCGTTTTGCCAATTGCTTATTGATACCCTTTGCCGGGTTGTCCATTGAGTTTACTAAATTTTTCTTATTGATCCGTAAGAATTTTTTGTGTACTCTAGATTAGGAGTCAACAAACTGTAGCCTGCAAGCCAAATCCCGCTCACCACCTATTTGTCTAAACAAGATTTTCTTACAACATAGCCACATTCAGGGGTGCCTGGGTGGCTCAGTCTGTTGAGCTTCCGACTCTTGACTTTGGCTTAAGTCGTTATCTTGGGGTCTTGGGATCAAGCCCCTCTTTGGGCTCCGCACTCATTGGGGAGTCCACTGGAGATTCTCTCTCTCCCCCTGCCCCTCCCCCTGCCCTTTCTCTCTCTCTGAAATAAATAAATCAATTTTTTTTTAAAAAAGAACACAGCCACATTCATTCATTTATATATTGTGTATGGCTGCTTTCATGCTACAACAGCAGAGTTGAGCAGTTGCAAGAAAGACCGTATAATCCCCAAAACCTAAAATATTTACTATCTAACTGTTTACAGAACAGCCCATATTCTAAATATCAATCTCTTGTCCATTTTAGATGTTGCAAATAATTTTTACCAGTCTGTCACCCATTTATAAGTTTTATTTATGAGGTTTTGTTGTTGAACGAGTATCTTTAGTTTGATATAGTCAAATCCATTAATTTTTTGATTGTTTCATGAATCATTTTGATTCATTCACTGAAAAAGTGCTGTCCTATCCCAAAGTCACAATAACATCCTACACTTTCTTCTATTTGCTTTAGAGTTGTACTTTCACAATGAGATCTTTGATTTCTAGAATATATGGTGTGAGGTAGGAAATCCAGGTTCCAGGTTTATTTTTCTATGTAGCATGAACTATTTTTAAAATAGATATAACAGTATTTTCCTTTTTAAGATTGTTAAAGCAGTTTACATGAAATTCTTAATATGGTGCCTGGCATATTCAAGATATTATGTACTTAAATTACTTATTTTCATAATGCAGAATTATGACATAAATTTTCCCTGATATGCCTGATCACACTGGTGTCAGATCCTGCCTCCTTTTGATATGCCTTCTTGGCTTCCACTGCCTTCAGCCTCGCTCTGGTTGTCCAGAATGTCTTCCAGGCCTTGACCCTTTTAAATAGTTCTTCCTCCAATTAAAATGAACCAAAAATCATAATACTTAAGGTGTTGGCTAAAGATTTTGCTCACTGAAACTATTCAAAATAACCTGTGTTTGTGGGTATGTGTATTGATACCAGCCAGGCACCCCTGAATATGACATAATTAACCAACCCTATTATTTCCAATTTTGCAATGTTATAAACAAAGCAGTGAGGAATATACTTATAACTAAATCTTTTTGCATATCTATGATTTTTTGGATAATTCTACAAACTCTTAAGATAATCTTAAAAGAAAAATTACTTTCTTGAAATGTGAACGTTTTATATATACATATCGCCTTGTTGCATTTACATTTTTTTCTCTTAATTGGATATGCAAACAGCATCCCATTTTAATTTGCATTTCTTTGTTTAGAAAAAAGTTAAACATTTTTAAATGTATTTATTGGCCATTGTGTTATTTTTGTTTATTCCCATCCTTTGCCCATTTTTCCTGGGAGTGATTATTGTCTTACTGCTTTTCATCATAAGCTCAGCTCTGCCATTTGATTTGTTACATGTGAATAAATTAAAACCGCATTTAAGTATAATGCTAATGCTTATTTTTATGTTTTTATATATCATGATCTGTTAAGCTTTGCCTTATGTTTTCCACCTTTGGTGAAATGTTTTCAAAGTCTTCTCAAGATTTTATAAATATTCACAAACATTTTATGATCATTTTATGACTTCATTTTTTCAAATATTATAATCTTTAATTTACATGCAATGTATTTTGATGTTGGTGCAAAGTAGGAATATAATCTTGTGTTTTGTTATCCCTAAATGATTAGCCAGTCATCTCAAAGAAGATGGTTAGTCTTAAGAGCTATTTCATGCCAGCCAGGACGAGACATAAATTTATATCCTTTTGAGAGAATGGCTATAATAAGTGAAATTATCTCTCATTTAATAAACCATTCTTATTTATATAGGAGGCAGCTATTTATTATTTACTTTTTCAATTCAGTAATACAGTGAATTGAGAATATGTCTTGTACTTTGACAAGAGTCCTTAAATCATTTTTTTCCCTAAGGTGTTTTTAGTTTTATTGAAATAGTGTTTCTCATTCCTAAGCAATATAGATTAGCAATCTGGAGATTATCCTTAATTATATCATTATCTAAAGGTACTGTCTTCATCAGCGTCTTAATTAAAATATTTTTTTGCTTCTTAGATTTTCAAGCTTTAATTCCTCTCTCTGTGGATTGTTTAATATTAGTCTTTAAAGGTTTAAAAAAAGATCTGTCTTTGAAATAGATGTCCTGATTTTAAAGTAAGTATCTTCTCTTCATCTGTTTTAATTATATAATGTTTAAGTTTGAAACACTGCATTCCTTGATTATTTGTTCAAATATATGCATTTTTAGTCATAATTTAAAATCATGAAAATAAGAGGTAATGAGGATACTATGAATTTGTATTTTATTTCTTATAAAGTTTGAACAAGTGTGCTTTTTTCCCCATTTAAAATGTTTTTCTTCTGAGATCATTGTAGTTTTTAAATTTGCCAAATTTTAGAATATGACTCTTGTAAATATGCTACTCTAGGAGATGGTTATTGGATTTAAAAGTTTCCATTTTTCTTGCTTAACCCCATTCTGTAGTCACTAGAACTGATACCAATATTCTTTCATTCATTTAAGAAATATTTATTGCATACTTACTGTGTTCTTGGCACTATTCTGGGCTCCAGGGATATAGCAATAAATAAGACAGTTTTTCTTTTTTGTATTTTGTAAGGAAAAAAACCATTTATTTTTACAACAATAAATATATGCTAAGCATTACTAAGTGTTGCAAGCATGGAGTGGCAAGAGATTAAGCCAAGAAGGTTAGCAGAGGCCAGGTCTTAGAAATATGTTATGGACTTTAGTCTTAATTGCAAATGGAAGTCACTGGAAGTCTCAAGCAAAAGAGTGACATAATCACATTTGCATTTTGGTGGATCACCTTGACTAAGGATAAAGGATGGATTGGAGGGAGGCAAGGAAATTGGTTAGGAGACGATTTCACTAATCTTGGCAAGAGATGATGGTGATATAAAATAGGATGGTGACAGTAGAGGTTGAAAGAGAGAAGAGAACAAATCAAAAGTAGGATCCACTATATTTGATGGTTTCATGTGGTTTAGATTCAGGAAGGAGTCAAGAAGACTTCAGGTTTCTGGCTTGGACAATTGAATGGTGGCTAGGAAACATCAGAAAAGGCGCAGTTCAATTTGGAACTCTTGAGTTTGACGGCCTGGGAGAATTTCAAGTGGTTTGTTGGACGTACAGGTCTGGAACTCTGTAGAAATTAGTTGGAGACACCATGTATAAGCTGATTTACCACAAATATGTAATTAAACCCATGGGAGTGGATAGTCTAGGGAGAGAAGGAAAGGAAAAGGAAAGAGAAGGTGTCCTAGGATAAAGCACTCAGGAACACCAGCATTTAGGTAAAAAGGGTACAAGGAAGAGGAAAAATGAACTTTAGAAAATTAGGAAGAAAACCACAAGTGAGAGTTTGGTATTAGAGAAACAAAGGGAAGAGAATGTGTCAAGATGTCAATAATGTGAGATGGTACTGAGAGAGGCTGCCAAATGTCCATGGGCTTTAGCAGTTCATAGGTGATCTTGAGAGAGCAGCCCCAGTACAGCACAGAAAGCTGAGCCAGGTTGTAGTGGATGGAGTGGAGTGGGGGTGCAGGGAGAGACTGCAAATGCAGAAAACGCACCCAAGAAGTTCCATTTGGGGAGTGCCTGGCTGGTTCAGTCTGTTGAGCATCCGACTTGATTTTGGCTCAGGTCATGAGCTTGGTGTCGTGGGATGGAACTGTGGGCACGGTGTGGAGTCTGCTTGAGATTCTCTCTCCCTCTCCCTTTGCCCCTCTCCCCACTCGTACTTGGCGCTTGCTCTCTCTCTCTCTCTCAAATAAGTAAATAAATAAAATCTTAAAAAACAAAGTTCTATTTGGAAGGGGTGGGGAGAACTGGGACTTGGTGAAGGATGTAGAGGAAAGTGTCAGTATTGTTGTTGTCATTGTTTTAGCACTAGGAAAATCGTGGGCATGTTTTTGGTGCTGATGGGAAGAACCTAAGAAAAAGAAAGTAGATCATCAAGGGAGGAGATTGGGCTCTAGAGCACAAGTAGAGCAAGAGCCTTCAGCAAGAGAGATGCCCTGTCTAAGAGAGGGAAAGAGAAAACATGGATACAGTTATCCTGAATCCTAAGTGTCTAGAACAGTGCTTGGCACAGAATAGGCACTCTAGAAATCCTTGTTGAGTAAGATGGAGTTCTCATATAGCTGCAAGGAGCAGTTTAGCCAACCCCCCTTCTAGATAAGACATACTGTCAGAGGCAATTGAAGAACAGGTACAGAGTGCTCAGCTCTGGGATAATAGCATTGAATTTCCTGATTTTGAGAATGTTCTCTGTTTACCTAAGTTCTCGGGAAACACAGGGCTGAAGTATAGAAGTTGAAAGGGTCCAGAATAAGACTCTGTGGCATAAAAATTATTTTGAGCTGAAAACGTTTGAGTTCCTAAAATGCCTTATCTGCCTAAAAGCAGAGCTTCCCAAAGGAACTCAATTGTCATAAATCTCCTACCCAGGAGCACCTCTAATCTTCTCAAACAGGCATTGATACAAAACTATCATATCTCCCACCAGTTCTTCTAGGGGCCCATTCATCTTTCCAGAAATTTACTTGTTTTTTCATAAGTGCCCTTTCTTTCCTCCTTCTAAGAAGTCATTTATTCTCCCAGAAGTGACCTTCTGCCCCTACCCATCCCCTGTTAGATGCCAGATAAGCCCCAAATTCTGACTGCCTTGAGTCACATTTCTTAGTGAACTCCTGTGCTGTGTGTGTAAATAAATCTGTTTTTCCTCTTGTTCATCTGTCTTTTGTCAGTTTAATTTGCAGACATCAAGTCATTAACCTAAGAGAGTAGAGGAAGTTTTTTCTCTCTGATAGACTAAAGGGGCATGATGTGTGAAACTTACACTCACATGGTTCAGAGAGAGAGATAATAAAGCCAAAATGGCAAAATATGGGGGCGCCTGGGTGGCTCAGTCGGTTAAGCGTCTGCCTTTGGCTTGGGTCATGATCCCTGGGTCTTGGGATCGGCACATCGGCATGGGGCTCCCTGCTCCACAGGGAGCCTACTTTTCCCCTCTCCCTCTGCCTGCCACTCCCCTTACTTGTGTTCTCGCTCTCTCTGTCAAATAAATAAATAAATCTTTTTTTTAAAAAATGGCAAAATGTTAACAATTGTTGAATCTCGATGAAGGGCATGAGGGAGTCATTTGTATTCTTTTTTTTCCTTTGTATTCTTCTTGAAATTTTTGTTTGAAATTGCTTCAAAATAAAATGATTTTTTAAAAAAAGAACCAGCTTCTGCATTTATTGAATCTCCACTTTTTAACTTTCTATTTTATTTCCAATTTCAACACCTTTTATTTCCAGTTTCCTGTGAATGGCAAGCATGAGGAATTTTAAAGACAGAGCTGCTTTTTGGATTTGGGCAAATTATGTCTCTGTGTTTTAATTTCTTCTTTTTGAGAATAATACCTACAAAACTTTGCTATATTAACTGAAATAGTCACACAATCGGCACTCATAAATGTTTTTCCCTACCTTTCCAGGACCTGTTCAAATCACAGTGCCCTTATGAAACCTTCCCTCATCACCTCCATGATAAAACTTATTTTGTATTGCCCCATACATTTAATTAAGTGGCTTTTTCATACATTACATCTTTGAATTCTCCCAATAACCTTCCAATCATTTGCTTTGCCTTATAGATTAGGACATTTAATGAAGTTAAATGACTTGGCTAGGATCACACAGTCAGTAGACATGCAAGGATGAGAACTCAGGTTCTTTTAGTTCCAAGTCTTGTGTTCTTTGTTACACCATAATTTGATATTTCTCCTCAAGTGTTTTTTTTTTAATTGTGGTAAAATATACATAACATAAAATTTGCCATTTTAGCCATTTTAATTGTACAGTAGTAAGTACATTCACATTGTTGTGCAACCATCACTACTGTCCATCTCCACAACTCTTCATCCTGAAAAACTGAAACTCCATACCCATTAAGCAATAACTCCCCCCTTCCAACAGCCCCTGAAAACCACCATTTTACTTTGTGTCTCTATGAGTTTGACTATTCTGGGTACCTCATATGAGTGGAATCATAGTATATGGCCTTTTGTTACTGTCTTATTTAACTTAGCCTAATGTCCTCAAGGTTTATCCGTTTTGTAGCATGTGTTCTTCCCAAGTTTTATAAATATTTGTGCTCATGGCATTCACCTGTGACCCCATGTGTCCTTGAGGGCTGTGACTCTTTGCTTACCCTTGGTATGGCCACCCACCGTGCCTAGTTCATAACAGTAGTCAATGAGCTCTCTTGAGTGGATGGCTAAGGCCACTCTAAAGGAGAAAATGATCCTCCTCTTATACGGTATATTCCAATTTCACACCTACCCTCAGCTACTGGAGACAAGGAGATGGATGAGCATAATTGTTCTCTCTACTATTGCAGTGGAAGGCCAGACATTTAACATAAGAAGTTTCCCCGTGGTTGGAAGGATGGCAGGCACATAAATTTTAGTCATGTACAGTTAGCTCCCTGCTCACTGTAAAAATCATATATGCGGTAGTCTTTAAAAAGAGGGAAAAAAATCTTTTAGTAATATGAGTTGAGTGAGAGTTTGGTAATGTTTTTTTCCTCCCCTGAGAAAAATAAAAGTGACTCACCACATTATGGTAAGAATGAACTCTTTGGATGATTGGTCATCAATCTTTGATGTCATCTGAGTGTGCTGAAGATGCATTTGCCTTGTCATGCTATTTGATTATTACATAGTTCCTATACACATTAAAGGATAAAAAGAGGAGAAATGGAATAAGAAATATTTTGATATTTAGCTCTGCCACCTACTCGTGATTTCCGGAAGGGGAAGTCCCTTCTCACTAGCAGGCCCATGCCTCTGCCTCTGTGGAGCAGCAGAATTTCAAGGGCCAACCTGGCTTCAGAGCCAAGAGACAATGTAGCCTGGTCAGCAGCAGCCCCAAGAAACTCGAAGGTCTTCATCCCCTTGTCTAACAGCAGATTGCTGGACCACATGCCACCAGTCCCACTCCTGAAGCAGAACATTCAAGGAGGATGTCCAAAAAGCAGAGGCCACCTACTCCCCAGGAAGAAAGGCTATGCTTCAACCAGCCTAACTCTACTTCAAGAAAAGGCACCCAGAAGAGACGCAACCTGAGGGATTCATCCAAATGTTTCTGCCAGGACGTCTAGCACACTTTGGACACTGGAGGCATAAAGTAACTGGACGCAACCTGAAAAGTATAGTTGTTGAATATACTAAATGACTTCCCTCTGGGTGTCTACAAAAACACCAGTAGCACATTTTTCGAACATGCAAGCTCTGTGGAGATCAAGCAACACACAGGATCTCAAAGGATCTTCCTTACTAAAGGGAAATCAATCAGGCTTTTATTTTAGCAACCTACTTATAACCTTAATCTACTTGTGGTTGTTTTATGTAGTATTAAATATTTCTCATACTGGATTGGATTTCTTAAATCTCATTTTTTATTTTCAAATCAAAACGGGAAATATAGGGGTGCCTAGGTGGCTCAGTCAGTTAAGCATCTACCTTTGGCTCAGGTCATGATCCCAGGGTCCTACGATCGAGCCCCACATCAGGCTCTGTTCTCCCTCTCCCTCTGCCCTTACCCCCCCACTCATGTTCTCGCACACTCTCTCTCTCTCAAATAAATAAATAATCTTAAAAAAAAAATCTGCCTGAGCCAAGAGATAAGCCGGAAAACGAACCCAACTAGAAAGTTTGAGGTCAAAATGGAGGCAGCCAGTCTTTCGTTTTCAATTATGTCATATAATCCATGTTTCCAATTGTGTCCTGCTATAAGGAATATGGATTCTTATTGAATTTATGCAAATATATATTGCCATAAAAATATAAGAATACTCGGGATGCCTGGCTGGCTCAGTCGGTGGAGCATGTGACCCTTGATCTCAGGGTTGTGAGTTCAAGCCTCACGTTGGGTGTAGAGATTACTTAAAACTAAGATCTTTTAAAAAAAGTTAAAAATCTTAAAAAAAAGAACACTCACTGACAGTTTCTGAATTCTGGAGGGATCAGGTAGGGACAAAAGATAAATGTTTCAATTTGTTCACAAAGGTATATTTTATCAAATTGCTGTAAATCAATAAGCTTAAGAGTATTTTTTTTAATTTGGAAAAACAAAGCACTTTTTTAAAAGTCAGCAATGTTTTAAACAGAAAGTCATAAAAATTACATTTACCCTCTTCAGTTCATGCAGTTCCATGTTATTACTTTTTGTTCTGCTTAAATCCAGTTTTCCCCCTAGTTTTAGAAATTCTTAGTTCACTTTTAGGATCTTTTTTTTTTTAAGATTTTTTTATTTCTTTATTTGACAGAGAGAGACACAGCAAGAGAGGGAACACAAGCAGGGGGAGTGGGAGAGGGAGAAGCAGGCCTCCCGCGAAGCAGGGAGACCGATGCGGGGCTCGATCCCAGGACCCTGAGATCATGACCTGAGCTGAAGGCAGACGCCTAACGACTGAGCCACCCAGGCGCCCCTCACTTTTAGGATCTTAAGGTTATCAGGAACCTATACTCAGAGGTTTTCTATGAGTATCTTTTAATATGAAACACATTTGCAACAGCATCAGAGTAAAACAGTAACAGTAAATGAACATTTCAAGTTAATAACATACTGGACATCGGATTTCTAGGAGTTTTATACCATTTTTAGAACACTTATCTTAATAAGATATCTATACAAATATAATCTAAGAGGGTTTAGTACCACTTATTTGACAATGCTTCTCATGTAATTTAACATACCAAATAAGCCTAATTAGTTTAATGTCTCACAAAATCTTTGAAATGTTCCATGAGCCCTTTGTAACACCTCAGATTGTGGCCAAAAGACTATTTTAGAATTTGATTTTGTGGGGCGCCTAGGTGGCTCAGTCGGTTAGGTACCTGCCTTCGGCCCAGGTCGTGATCCCCGGGTCCTGTGTTGAGTTCCTTGCCCAGCGGGGAGTCTGCTTCTCCCTCTCCCTCTGCCTCTCCCTGCCTCTCGTGTGTTCTCTCTCTCTCTCTCTCTAATAAATAAATAAAATCTTTAAAAAAAATTTTATTTTGGGAAGTATGTTTAAAAAATATTAAAAGGTTTGAACATGTGATTAAATAGAATCATAAATTATTATGAAACAATATCCATTTAACCAAAGTGACAATAAAAGATATTAAAGGCAAATATAAAAGGTTACATAGTAGTGAGCAAAATTTAGCTTTTTTAATATTAAGACTCAGTTTTTGTTTTTATTTTTGTTTTGACTCAGTTTTTTTTTTTTTCTAAGTAATCAAAGACCTGACAAACAGGAAATTATTTTGGCAAAACATAGAATCCTTGTTTTTTAGGCAGATAAATTTATTTTATGTATGTATGTATGTATTTGACAGAGAGAGAGAGAGCGAGTGCACAAGAAGGGGGAGCAGCAGAGGAAGAGGGAACACCACTGAGCAGGGAGCCGGATGGGGGGCTCGATCCCAGGACCCTGAGATCATGACCTGAGCCGAAGGCAGATGCTTAACCGACTGAGCCACCCAGGTGCCCCTAGGCAGATAACTTTAAAGGTAAAGAAAAACTTCTGTTTACAATTTCTTATTAAGAGCAGACCAATAGTTCAAGAAAACTTTGTCCTTTTAATAAAGAGAAAACACTATTTTCATTTTTGGCATTAAAATTCATTTACTTACTGAAATTTATCTTAATCTTAGCCAGTATTGACCACACATAAATTCCTTTCAAAAGGTTCCTTTTGTATAAACCCTCTACAACTTTTTTTACATTCACATTTTGCCCTCAGTTTTCCCTCTTTAAATAACCAGCGTCATTTTAGGACAAAATCATTTTATTTTCCTCAACTGAATAAAAATGTATTTCTATTCCTTATACTACTTCTTACCAAAAACACGTCTTATTTTCCTTGCATACAGAGTTGTTCCCCTTATTTCCAGTATTCTCATTTACATTTATTAGAATTCATAACTTTTTAAAAACTTAATTTCTAGTGAAAACTAGTAAGCAGTTGTGAGCCATCTGTTATACCATTATTCTTTACATTAGCAAATTTATGGAATACATTTCATAATTTCTAGAAACGTGCTTTTTCATAGTATAATTTTTCAATAAAACATAAACCAAGTTTACTAATAGACCCATATTTATCTTTAGTTTCTCTGTGATAAGATAAAAACAGATAAACTTATGTTTAGTACTTGATGGTTTATTATTTTGTCTTATTTGGAAATGATTTAGGTATTCAATAAATTTAACTTAACTCATTATTTAACTTAGCAAAATTTTTAAAGTTTCAGGTTACCAAAGATTTTGAAACTACTTAGAAGTTTACTTATAAACCTTTTTACCTTATTTACATCTATTTAAACTACTTGTTCTTAACAATTACATTTAGATTACCCACAAAACTTTATGAGGCATCAGACAAAGTCAACCATTACTCTGGTTTTTTAGACAAATTCTGCAACAGAGATGACGGACTTATTTGACTTGCAGTGAACACAGGCAGACTACAAGTTAACTCTAAAAATGTGTATTTTAATTTAACTGACAACCTTAAATTAGCTTTCATATTGAATACTTTCCCAGATCATGTGAACTTGAAAAACATTTGGGTTAGTTTTTGTCTTTCTGAATTTTATATGCCCAATCTTACAAGCACTTGCCTTCAAACTGACTACATAGATCTCTTTTACAAGTTAATTTTAGCAATACTGTTAGGAGTTAGTTGAACAGTTAGGTAGTCAGGGCCAGGGTCCCCAACAAGAAAATATGGAGTCAGGACAGCTAAAATAAAACACTAACATCCTGTTTTATAGCTTACACAGGACCACATTAGTATTCTGCTTTGCAGCCTTTGCAGAAATGACTTCTGCAAAACGTCCTAAAATAAGGCAATTAACCACAAAGCATTTGTCACTATCACGGGCAAGGGGCAATTAAGACATAAGCCTCCAGATGTGAGCAAAAAAGACCATCAGCACAGAGACATTAACCTAATAGATAGACAGATATGTGACCAAAGCCCTGATTGCTTAAGAAAGTTCTGCAAAAGAGCTCATAAAAACCCCTAAACTTAGAAACTCCGAGGGCAACCCTCTCGGGCCCCCCTCCCTCTCCAGGAGCTTTATACTCTTGCTCAACAACTTTGCTTTGCTGCCCACCACTCTTCTTCTGGTCTACCTCTTCATTCTTCGAAGCAGCGTGACCAAGAACCTCAGGCACTAAAGGGACAAAAATCCTGTAACATTTACATGAGCAACCTGTATACTTTGAACCTAGAGATTAAGCTGCAGTGCTTCCTGTAAATCTTGTAGGGAAAGGGAAGTTACTACAGGCAGATGAAGCTGGGTTTTAAGAAGGGAAATTTACGTTGGATGTGGACATTTATTTTTTAAGTCGTAAGTCTAATTTCCGTTATTTCATCTTGTCAAGGTGGTCCCTAAGGCTAGCTAATCTACTAATAAGACAGTTGAGAGCTGTCTATTAAAAAAAAAAGTTTTTAATATAGTCAATTTAAAGTCTCCATCCTTCAGCCATTGAGTAGGATGTATTAATAAACCAGTAAGCCTTAATGGTTTAACCAGAGATGCAAGGCATCCAAAGAGGGGTTAGATGACACAGCATCCATGATTCAAAAGTTTACTCCCAAAATTCATCTGAGAAAGCAAAGGCCTTCCTTGCACATAAGGTAAAGATGGTGTAGGGAAAACTGTGTCTCTGGTCCTCACAAAATCGTGAGATGCCTCCAATTACAGACCTGCTCATCTGTGACACTGGGCGGGTGCTCCTGGAATAGGACTTTCCAGCACTCACAAGCAACGAAGGTTGAGATGATAAGGGTTCTTCTGGGCCAGAACCTCTCATGACAAACTTCCCACAGCCAGACAGAGAGAGCGAGCCTCGGATCTCAGTCTATTTGACTGGTCACCCAGTGCACTCGAGAAAGTGCACCCTCTGAATGGTAGAGACCAAAGAGAATATTCTCACTGGTCACAAAGCCAAGCTCTTGAAAGAGGACTTCAACTACCTCCATTTTGACCTCAAACTTTCTAATTGATTAAGTTTTTCTTTCTGGCTTATCTCTTAACTCAGGCAAAAGACCCTATGGGCAAAGCATCCCTGGATAGGAACCAAAACTACCCCTTCAAGCAATAAGGACTGCCCTGAGCCAGCAAGACCCTGCCTGTGCTTGACTTCAGGACAATGATCGACTTGACCTCCACGGCCCACCTGCAGGTACCCACCCACCTTTGCCCCACATTTTCCTGATATAAACCTGGAAGTATTTTTAGCACTTTGGAGACAGTCTCTGAGACGCTAGTCCACTGTCTTCTGGGTGTTGGCCTCACTGAAATAAATTCCTTTCTTGTTTCACCACCACTACCTTCTCTGCCTTTGGATTTTGTCAGTGGTGAGTGGCCAAACCTGTTCTGTTTGGGACCCCCGGAGCCAGGTGCTCTTGCTCTCCTGTGCCCCAGCTGTACTCTTAAGACATAGAACATGACTGGGTGCCTGGGTGGCTCAGTTGGTTAAGCATCCGACTCTTGATTTCAGCTCAGGTCATGATCTCAGGGTCATGGGATCAAGCCCCGTGTTAAGGCCCAAGTTGGGCTCCACACTCAGCGGGGAGTCTGCTTGGGATTCTCTCCCTCTCCCCCTCTCCCACTCGTGCTTTCTCTCTCAAATCTTAAAAAAAACCCACACAGAACAAGAGGAAAGGGCACGTCTTTTATATGCACATTACAAGCCTTGGCTAGGCCTTGGGTCTCTTGGAGCCACAGCCACACTAATACTTAGGAGGGAAGTGCAGCAGGGTTAGGGATTGTGTGTTGTTTTACAGTGTATCTCATTGCACGGAAGTTTTCTTGAGGTTCAGGGGTGACCTAGTGTCAATCTAACCTGTTCTGTGACCAACTTACCGTAACATGGGAGCCTTCTTGAGGTGGTGAGCACTCTAACAGCTTTTAAGTGTTCGACCTGTGCCCATCAATTTTGCAGCTTTGGCTTCCAACATGTTCCTTAGCAACAGCCTTACCTCATGTGGGGATTAAAGGACACCAAAGACAGACAAAGGAAAACAGAGACCATCTCTGGGAGGAAATGGATCAGTAACCAAAGAGCACTCTACCAAATGTAGCCAAAGTGTAACCTAGCCAAAGGAACTAGTTCCACAAGTATTTTCTCCTGCTAAATTCAGAAAGAGAGAAAAAGGCCTCTCACCACTATGGTTCCATTTGCCTCCACAGATAGAGATTCCAGGAGGCTGACATGGTAAGAAATCTTACCTGCTACTGGCTGAATGTCAGAAGTCCCAAGGATCTCTCAGCTGCAGCAGTGTCAGGGTAAGAGGTGTCCAGCGAATTCAAGTATCCTGTGGATTATATCATGTTGGGGAGAAAGAATTTCCTTTGCCCTTTAAGACCCGCTAGCTTGGAGGTGTGTGGGTGGTGCAGTTGATTAAGCATCCTACTCTTGGTTTTGGTTCAGGTCGTGATCTCATGGTTGTGAGATCAAGCCTGGCGTCTGGCTCCACACTCAGCGTGGAGTCTACTTGAGATTCTCTCTCCCTCTGCCCCTCTCCTCCACCCTCCTGCTCATGGTCTCTCTCTCAAATGAATAAATAAATCTTTAAAAAAAAAAAGACCCTCTAGCTGGACTAAGAGTCAAAATGACATGAGACAGATTAATAGAAGAAAATCAAATTTGGGGCACCTGGGTGGCTCAGTCCATTAAGCAGCTACCTTCGGCTCAGGTCATGATCCTGGGGTCTTGGGATCGAGCCCCACATCCGGCTCCCTGCTCAGCGGAGAGCCTGTTTCTCCCTCTCCATCTGCCTTCCACTCTGCCTACTTGTGCTCTCTCTCTCTCTCTCTCTCTGTCAAATAAATAAATAAAATCTTAAAAAAAAAAAAAAAGAAAATCAAATTTAATAGCAAACATACAAGGAATCCACATAGACTTAACATTTGAGTTGTTCCCACTTTTTTACTAAGAAACCATTAAAGTCGTTTATACTTATTTGCTTAGTGATTAATTTCCTTATACCAATCATTTCCCTAGGATCATCTCTTAGAAGTAGAATTTCTGGGTAAACAGCTTTGATTATATGAGTTTATAGAATTTTGCTTGATTTCTTTCTTTTCTTTTCTTTTCTATTCTTTTCTTTCCCTTTCTTTTCTCTTCTTTTCTTTCCTTTTTTTGGAGTCCATGGGTGGGCCCAAATGATTTCTTTTCTTATGCTATTATAATCATGCAGCAAATGAAGTTTCATATCCTGTTTTATTTTTAATGAAAATATTTCCCCATGTTATCACATGTGTTCTGTAAAGCAATTTTTAAGTTTATTTATTTTTTTTAGTAATCTCAACACCTAACATGGAGCCCAAACCCACAACCCAGAGATTAAGTCACATGTTCTTCCAACTGAGCCAGACAGGTCCCCCAATTTTTAATATTGTTATGTGGACATAAAGCTGAGTCAAGTTAGTCAATTTAATCTACTGTTTCGGTTGTGGTACTTTCTAGTTTTTCACTGGGTTAAATCACACTTTTAGTAATATCTCTTTGTAGAAAGCCTAGTGTACATTTAGGATGATTACTTCAGGATAAATTCTCAGAAAAGGAATTACTGCCTCAAAGGCCATGGACTTTTCTTTTCTCTCTCTCTCTCTTTTTTTTTTTTTTTTTTTAAGTAGGCTCCATGCCCAGTGTGGAGCCTAATGCGGGGCTTGAACTCAGGGCCCTGAGATCAAGACCTGAGCTGAGATCAACAGTCAGGTGCCTAACCGACTGAGCCACCCAGGCACCCTGGATGTTTCTGAGGTTAGTTGATAAATATTGCTAAATTGCTTTCTAAACTAGTTATATTAGTCTACATTGTAATGTGTCATGTCTTACATAGGTTAGATATTAGAACAACCTGATGGGCTGCAGAATAACTTTCCTTGGAGATCTTTAAAAAGAAAATAAATCTGGGGCACCTGGGTGGCTCAGTTGGTTAAGTGGCTGCCTTCAGCTCAGGTCATGATCCCAGGGTCCTGGGATTGAGCCCCATATTGGGCTCTCCATTCAGTGGCAAGTCTGCTTCTCCCTCTCCCTCTGTGATCTCTCTCCCTTTCACTCTCTCTCAAATAAATAAATAAAATCTTTAAAAAAAAGAAGAAGAAGAAATAAATTTCTTGGGGTGCCTGGGTGGCTCAGTCAGTTGGGCATGCGACTATTTGTTTTGGCTCAGATCATGATCTCGGGATTGTGGGATGGAGCCCCACATCAGGCTCCACACTCAGCGAGGAGTCTGCTTCTCCCTCTCCCTCTCCCTCTGCCCCTTCCCCTGCTTGCTCTCTCTCTCTCTCTCTCTCTCTCTGAAATAAATAAATAAACCTTAAAAAAAAAGAAAACAAATTTCCTTTTCTGTGTTCCAATTTAAACTTTCAAAGACATAAGAAAGTATGCCATCTCTCAATTAAAAAGAAAAGACATTTAGGGGCCCCTGGGTGGTTCAGTCAGTTAAATGTCTGACTCTTGGTTTTTGGCTCAAGTCACGATCTCAGGGTCCTGGGATCAAGCCCTGCCTCGGGCTCCCTGCTTAGTGGAGAGTCTGCTTGAGGTTTCTTTCTCTCCCTTTCCCTCTGCTCCTCCCCTCAACTTGTGTGTGTGCATGCACTCTCTCTCTCTCTCTCAAATAAATATATAAATCTTAAAAAAAAAAGACATTTAAATTATAAATACCGGGAAGGTTAACATGGACTTGGTATTCTTGACCTTCTCTCTTATATAAAATCTTAGATTCGGATGGTGACTTTCTTTCCAAGTAAAATGTTATCACATTCTCTGTACAAGCAAGGTAGGTATCTATTCTATGGACAAGGAAATACTGAGGCACAAAGAAAGTTTTTAAATTGACTTTCCTATAGCTATATAATTTATGCTAAATTCAAATCTATAGTTTCATGCCTTAGTAAGAACTCTTTGCAATGTTAGTAACATTCAGGTTCACCTCCAGACAGACTAGACAAACAACAATTTTTTTTCATAGATGGAATTCCAGGAAGGAAGGCTCCATCTAAGTTCCATCTTTACATGAAAGAAAATATTATAACATCAAAAGAAGGAATTTCTCATAGAAAACAAATAATACAGGGGCCCTGGCTGACTCAGTCAGTGGAGCATCTGAGTCTTGATCTTGGGGTCATAAGTTTGAGCCCCACAATGGGTGTAGAGATTACTTAAAAAAAAACTACACAACCCCCCCCAAAAAACAAATAATACATACAAGCTAGACTTCAACCTAATATTTTGCAGTTTGTAAGAATCAAGGTTTCCCCTGACAGTCTCTTGAGATGACTTTAAAATGATAATTATTTCCTTATCAAGAACCATTTTGTGTTATATTTAATTTAATTTTTTATTTTTAATTTTATTTATTAAAAATTTTTATCTTTATTTATTTTAGAGAGAGAGCTGGGGAGGGGCAGAGGGAGAGGGAGAGAGAGAATCTTAAACAGACTCCCCCCTGAGCCCAGAGCCCAACGCGGGGCTGGATCCCACAACCCTGATATCATGACCTAAGCTGAAATCAAGAGTCAGACCCTTAACTGACTGAGCCACCCACGCACCCCTTATTTATTTTTTTAACTAAACTCTAACCCCAACGTGGGGCTTGAACTCATGACCCCAAGGTCAAGAGTCACACACTCTACTGACTGAGCCAGCCAGGCACCCCTGTATTATATTTTAAATATCAAGGTGCTTGGTGTAGACCAGACATTTGGGGTCTGGATCATTCTTTCTTTTGGGGAGCTGTCCTGTACATTGTGGGATGTTTAGCAGCATCCCTGGCCTCTACCCCCCAGGATGCCAGCAGCACCGTGCCCCCTTCCCAGTAGTGACAATCAAAAGTGTCTCCAGGACGCCTGGGTGGCTCAGTTGGGTAAGTGTCTGCCTTCAGCTCTGGTCATGATCCCAGGGTCCTGGGATCCAGTCCCGCATCGGGCTCCCTGCTCGACGGGGAGCCTGCTTCTCCCTCTCCCTCTGCCCCTCCCCCTGCTTGTGCTCTCTCTGTCTCTCTCTAAATAAATAAATAAAATCTTAAAAAATAAAAAAGTGTCTCCAGACATTGCCAAATGTTCCCTGGGGGACACAATCATCCTGGTTGTGGTACATATAGTATATTTAATAAACTCTGGTTACGTCTACATGACTGACAGATGGAAAAGGTGGACAGCTTGGATAGTAACATCCTTTAATAGATATTTTCATATTAATTTCATTTTTCAACTTGATCTAATACATTTTGGGAAAATTGTATGCCTTATCACAGCAAATAAATGGAAAAGGAAAATGGGAATCAATTGCTATGTGTTCCAAATCTCTAAATAGAATGTGTGTGTTCCATATAAATTATAGTAAATCTAGAGTTTTTTTAAGGATTTTATTTATTTATTTGAGAGAGAGTGAGCACAGCAGGGGGAAGGGGCAGAGGGAAGGGCTGAGCAGGGTGCCCGACATGGGGCTCGATCCCAGGACCCCGGGATCATGACCTGAGACAAAGGCAGATGCTAAATCTAAATTTTTATGAAGAGAGTTTTCTAGCAAAATGCTAGGTAAAAACAATGTAATTCATAATATAATTATCTGTAATTCATAATGTAATTATATGTGAATAACAATATTTTTTTAGCAAATGGCCTTTTCTATTTTATTAGGTAAAATGCAAGGTCAGATATCTGAGTTTTCTAAGACATTACAGAAACAATTTTGAAGCTGCTTTGTTTATGAATTCTACTTTCAATCTTGAGAATTTATATGGCATTTCAAATAGGACAATTTAAAATTCCCATTACAATCAGAATAAATGACATATTTGAATTAAATCCTTAAGAAGAATCTCGAATAACTAAGATTGGCAGTCATATCTTTGCTCTTAAAGTTTAAACTTTTTGAGTTGTATTCTAATAACTGTGCCAATAAATTTGGCCAAAAATCTGTCCTCACATATATTTTCCCTGTTGTAGTGTCTTTTCTCAGACATTATGAACAACCCTTTTTGACACCGTAAAACCAGATGTCACCAGGTCAACCAGCAGGGCTCTATGCTGGGAGTCTCCCTTTATCCCAGTGTTATAAGGACTTTCTCATATGCTTATATTCAGTAATATGCCTTCCCAATATCTGAGGGAAAATTAGTAAATATTTGGTGTAAAATAGTTTCCTCTGGACTGTATTTAAAATCTTTTTTTCTTTTTTTTGTAAGATTTTATTTATTTACCTGACAGAGAGAGACAGCAAGAGAGGGAACACAAGCAGGGGGGGTGGGGGAGGGAGAAGCAGGCTTCCCTCCGAGCAGGGAGCCCGATGCAGGGCTGGATCCCAGGACCCTGGGATCATGACCTGGGCCGAAGGCTTAACGACTGAGCCACCCAGGCGCCCCTGTGTTTAAAATCTTCTTGAATCAGTTAAGATGCTTTTACCTGTGAATAAGAATATCCAACTAAAAGTGGCAGATATAACAGGAAGTTTCATTGTCTTACCTAACAAGAAGTTTAGAGGTAGATGGTCATCCCAGCTAAACAGTGTTGTCAGTGACCCAGGCTCTTTCCATCCCTATATGTTGTCATTCTCAGCATGTTCGCTTTTGTCTAGTGCTTAATGGCTGCAATATGGTCTCCACAGCTCCCATAGCCTATGAAATGACAGGAAGGAAGAAGTGGGAAAGAAAGCTCTCCTTGAATATCCTGCTTTCATCCGGATGGAAAATCTTTCTAGACGCATCTAAAGAAGAGTGCTGCTGAAGGGCTCGCTGACCAAACCTGGGCCACATGGCCAGCGCTACCAGCAAGGAGGGTGAGAGAGAGAGTATCTGGTATTTTTCGCCTCTATTATAAGAGGCAGACCCTGCCAGAAGGTAAAAGAGAGAGAGGAATAGCTTTTTGGTAAGCAACCAAACCTGTGTGCCGATTCATATTTTGGGAGAATGTTCCTCAATCTAAAAACCTGTGATGTTACCAAAGTTCTATGAGCATTCTAAATAGCTATCTCTTCTCTATATTTCTCGTTTTTTAAAAAGATATTTTATCTATTTATTTGAAAGTGAGAGAGAGAGAAAGAGAGAGAGAGAGCACATGAACTGGGGGTGGGGAGGGGAAGAGCAGAGGGAGAGGGAGAAGCAGACTCCCTGATGAGCAGAGAGCCCGACTTCGGGCTCCATCCCAGGACCCTGGGATCATGACCTGAGCCGAAGGCAGACACTTAACCGACTGAGCCACAGTAGCTCACATATTGGCAATCTATATGTTTGTTGCTCTTTGGGCCATTCAAAAAGATCACCACGGGGCATCTGGCTGGCTGTCAGTAGAGCATGCGACTCTTGATGTCAGGGTTATGAGTTCAAGCCCCACATTGGGCTTGTAGTTCAAATGTTTGTGGTTTATAATGTGATCCAATCATTAACCATTCTTTTTCTTTTGTTTCCATAGAAATGTCTCTTATTTAAAACCTGATTGCTTGAACCATAGGCCTAACTTTGAGAACACAATTGCATCACTGCCTCCTGAAATGAATTTAACTGAACTAACTTATTGCAGGGGCTGGTTCAACAAGACAGAATGATCTACCTGGTTAACTTTTATATGTGAAACTTAAGGGAAGTTTCAGAGGAGGAAACTGTAGGGGCCAAGGGCAGTATGCCCCAAGATGGGCCACTTTGGCATGAACATTATTTTGAGTCAAAAGCAATCAAAACCCAGCATATTCAAGAAAAGCTCTTTACCTCCCCCTCAACTGCTTGTTGGTTCCAGGAAGAGAGCTATTTACAGAGATTCCTCTCTACCCAAGAAACTTACCCACGTAATAGGGCAACTTTGTTTTTCAAACACCTCCTCTCACCTTCCTGCTAATGATCTTTCTCCCCTTTGTATCCTCAGACCCCTATCCTGCTCCTGAGCTCATATAAACCTCATGTTGTTTGACTATCTTTGGGATTTGCATGTCTGTTGATTCCATACTTATGAAATTAAATTTGATTTATTCCTGTCAATCTTTCTCATGTCAGTTTGATTCTTGGTCCAGTTAGAAGGACCTGGAAGAGCAGAAGAAATTTTTCCTCCCTGACACAACCTTTCCAATTTACTCATGATATACTCAGCTGGGCTAAAAATGTAGCTTTCTTATTTCTCTAAGTCTGCCCTGATCTACCTTACAAGCTCCCATATTCTGGGTGGAAGCTGGGAGGAGGGACAAGATCAAGTCTAATTTATTAACCTGAATTCAAGCCTATAAAATGTCTTTGTAGGTAAACAGTCTCTACTTGGATGACTCTGTGAAGAACTCAGCCAGTCAGATTTCTACCCTCCCTCTACTCCTCTCCAAGAAGACATCCAGGTGTGTGAGGGAGGGATGTGGCTTTTATGACCTCAAAGTGGCAAAGGGCATATGTTAATCCTCCCAAAGAAAAGCAGAATCCAGACCACCCCACTTCTTTTTTTTTTTTTTTTTTTAAAGAATTTATTTATTTATTTGACAGAGAGAGACACAGTGAGAGAGGGAACACAAGCAGGAGGAATGGGAGAGGGAGAAGCAGGCTTCCCGCGGAGCAGAGAGCCCGATGTGGGGCTCGATCCCAGGACGCTGGGATCATGACCTGAGCCGAAGGCAGACGCTTAACGACTGAGCCACCCAGGCGCCCCCAGACCGCCCCACTTCTGTCTTCTGCTTTCCCAGCAGCCTAGCTAACCTACTTCCTTCCCCAGTACTTCAGCCTGGAAGGAAGAGATCAGGACAACTGTGTCTTGTGACCTTCCTCCCAAACACCACTCCCCCGTTTCCCTGTAACTGATCCAGAATTGCTTTTCCCCTCATTCTTTACAGCCTGGAGGAGTCTCCCTTCTATTCTACACACAGGCCCTATGTATTAAAAAGGAAGCTTTGTCATTTAGAAATCCCTTTCTCCAAAAAGCCTGGGTTTTATGTACATTGTCTTACTAAAAAGTTAGGTGAAGAAAATCAGCTTTGAAATCGGCCTCTCTCTTATGAGCAGCACCTGTCTGTCCTTCCTTTCTTGGGACAGTAAGCTTGATGACTCTGTCAGAAGGCTAATAGGACATGGGATTTAAAGGGGGGGGGAATCAAAATGCATTGATTTAATTCCTATAAAATATGTTCCCCAGAGAAGTGAAATTGGATGAACTAAAGAAAAGAGATTCATTTTCTTGGGTGCTTGTGAGCTCCATCTCTTTTTCTTCATAGAGACAAAGTATAACTTTCAAAAACATGACCCTAATGAAAATATAGAATGAATACATGTCACAGGTTTTATGCATTAATGAGGGAAGCAGGAGAATGGTAAATAAGGTACAAAGGAGAATTTGAAAGACAGATTTATAGGTTCATAAAGGAAAAGGATGCTGAAATAAGTTTGCTAAATTAGAAGCAAAATAGGACAATAAATCCAGAACCTCTGCACAGAAATCTTTGGCATCTCTCCTGGACAAAAACCTACAAGTTAACATGTCTGAGCTTTAACCAAGCAACAGTGCATTCCTCTGAAGAACTAAATATTCCTTTGGTGGGCCTGTTAGATAAAGGTCTTGAAATAAAGCTTTAGTCCAAGGTTCAAAGGACAAGCAGTCATCCTTTTGCTTTGGTTCCAAGTGTTAAGTAACTTTTCTTAACATAATCAAATGTTGCATACATCCCACCCACCTTAAGGTAACCTTTGTAACCTTAAGGGTTACAAACCCAGTATGGTGGGAGTTGATGAAATAAAGGGCCGTGAATGGATTTATAAAGAGCCTATAGAAATAAAAGATGTGGTTTAAAGCAAGGCCAGTTTTCTACCTTAGAGATACAAGTGAATAGGTATCTTTAAAAACCTAAAATTGTGATGTTGCTCCAAACCTGCAGATTTTAGAGATATCTTTTTACTCACAGATTACCCTTTCCTGAGAATCATAATCTAGATATATTTAATTAAGCATAAATGATTCCATTACCAAAGCAGATTAATCTGGTAAATGAAACCATAAGGGCATGTGATTATTTTTCAATCATAGGTTACATAGGTTACTACAGCCCATGTAGTGTATGCTAGCCTATTCGTTTACTGAAGTGACAAACATTATTTCATCAATCAGGCATATTCAGAGTTGGCTTAAGTTTAAGGAATTTAGCATAGTTCACATATAAACCACTCTCCAACTGATAGTAGTTTCCAAAACAGATCTGATTTTTAAAAATTTCGTAACAGCTCATTTGTAATACCATCCTCCCTATTCAGATGGTTATTGAAGTATCCTCTTGGTTGGAGAGCAATGAAAGGAAATGAATATTATAAAAGAACAAAGCCTACTCTGAGTAGCAGTTTCCCCATGGAATTTCATTTTCTGAGTAGAGCCCAAGATCATCTGATTAAAAAGCTCAAATTTTCTAAAACTTTCTCTTGATGTCTGCGGTGTGTGTAACATGAGCACGTTTCCATATTAAGGTTATTCAGCTGTGGAAAACACAAGAACTCACACAAAGCTTTCCCTTTAAAAGTTGGAGATATCTAAGACGGCACGTTGGTGTAGCAATGAGAAATCTTTAAATGTTGGTCACCAACTGTTTGGCAGTGGGTTTTGTTTGTTTTGTTTTGTTTTGTTTTTCTTTTTGTCCTGCAAGAAAGCAAAGACAAACATTTTGGAAAGCACTGTAACTTAAAGGCATGACCAAAGCTAAGAAATTTAAGTAAGCGTGTCACAGAAACACAGGAACATAGATTTTGTTGGCTAATCCAAACAGATAATTAATCATGTTCCTGACAGTGTGGAATGCAGATTTGCCTGCTTTTTGCAGAAACTTTAGCAGGCAGGCCAAGAGCTTTCTTGGAATCTGGAGTGGCTTGAGGAGCTATAAGACAGTGATTTCAAGATCTACAGATTTCTTGGACCAGTAAAATTTCAAAATAATGTTGCAGACCAACACGGTGTTAACTTATTTTGGCAAATAATAATATTGGGGGGAAAATCTTAATATTTGTAATTGACATCCAGTTATGAACTGGTCTCAAAAAACCCGTTTTGGGGTTGGGTTTGGGTGTTTTGTTTTGTTTTGAGGGCAGTTCATAATTGGATTCACCAGTAGATATGGGGTCAAGATATCTTTAGGGTAACTTAGCTTCTTTCTCAAACCTTTCATTAGTGACTAACAAGCACATTGAAGTACCTGCCATCCATGGCTGATCAAAATGAATGCTACTCCTGAGAAGGGGGAGTGTGACAGGATTAGACTTTGGCTCTAGATAAGGTCTTGGTTCTTGAGAGTTCTTCTTAGAGATCATCTTGTCTTAAGGAGGATTTTTTTCAAATGGTGAGGAGATAGGGGATTTAAACATTGACCGGATTCTGACTGGGGCATTTATTCAGCTTTCTTCTGACCTACATGACCTTTAAACAAAAATCAAGTCAAATTCCTTGAATGTCTATTACTAAGAGTATTGTGCTAAGCTCTGGGGCAAAATTTCTCAAACTTAAAGTCTTAATAAATAGAGCCTCAGAACTTATGAAAAGGGCAGACTTCTGTGTTTCAGGACCGAATGATGTCTGAGATGGCAGCCCTGGAATCCCAATTTTTAACACGTATAATGTGATTTTGATGCACATGGTCCATGGACCCCATCTTGAGAAACATTGTTCTAGGAACTCTAAGGAAGTCAGTAACGGCACACTAGCTAATTCAGATCACCCCTCCTGCTGAACATAATTTACTAAAAATTTAGAAGCATCAAAACGCTAACAAAATATTGACAAATTCCAAGGGTGAGACCCAGAAGAGAATGGAAATCCAGAGGAGTGAGCCTGGTCATTTTTGGACATGTTCACCTTACAGTCATTAGCTGATCCTAAAGAGACAATTGAGAGGGTTAGCTGTCTTTTTAGCATCCTTGTGGGATTAGGGGGACAAAAGTCAGATCAGGACCTGACAAGGGTGGAGACCTGGTAAACCATTCCCCATTCCACATGCACACACTCCCCCCAGGAGTAAGGGTGAACTGGAAGAGGCTTGCTTGAAAAAAATCTCAAATCTTGAACTTGAACTAAAGTGATCCTGGAAAAAGCAAATGACTATTCTGTCTAGGAGAAAACCTATGAAATTCAATGATAAAAATTATCAATCCAAAAGGAGGCAAGGAAGGAAAGAAAACAGAACACAGGACAGAAGAAGAGTCGTGCATAAGAAGATGGTAGATTTGAATACAATTATACCAGCAATTACATTGAATATAAGTGGAAGGAATTTTCCAGTGAAAAAACAAAGATTGTGAGATGGAAAACAAACAAACAAAATCCAACTATGTGTTGTTTAAAGAGCTACATTTAAAACATAAGAATAAAGAAAGATAGAAAGTAATGACAAACATTTTCCCCACAATTACTAATGAAAAGATATAGCTATATTAATATCACACAAAATAGACTTCAAAGCAAAAGGCATTATTAGAAATAAAGCAAGTCATTTCTTTTTTTTAACATATTTATTTATTTATTTATTTAAGATTTTATTTATTTGAGAGAGAGACAGACATAGTGAGATTGAGCAAGAGCAAAGAGGAGAGGGAGAAACAAGCTCCCCGCTGAGCAGGGAGCCCGATGCAGGGCTCAATCCCAGGACCCTGGGATCATGAGCCAAGTCGAAGGCAGACGCTTAAGCGACTGAGCCACCCAGGCACCCCAAAGCAAGTCATTTCTTTTTTTTTTCTTAAGAAAAGATTCAATTTACCAGAAAGATAGAACAATTTTAAATTTCTATGTAGATAATAACATGACTTTAAAATACATTAAATAAAAATTGATAATACAAAAAGGAGAAGGCAGTTCTCAGTTATAGTGGGAGATTTTAATACAACTTTCTTATTAACAAGTAAACCAACAGACAAAAAGACCAGGATACTCTCCACAACCTACTTCAGGTATGACCATGGAGAATAATGAACAAGGACAAAGCTAAAGTCCAGAGAGGACCAGGTCTAGGGCATTCCTCCCAGAATGCATAACCAAGGTCTGACACAAGGATTCCTTTACCCCAAGACAGGGAATCTGCATTTCTTGTTCAACACAGTATATCATTTCTATGCACCTGTGACTGCTAAATGCTTTCCATTCTTCCCCTTCCAAAATGGGAATTCTCACTGTAGGTAACCTGTTCCCACTCCACATTATATACTGAAAGCTGAGTAATGGTGGAGGAATTACATTCTGTTATTATATATACTGCTGGAGCTAGACCTGATGGAGAGGAGTACACACTACCCAGAGATGCTAGACTTTA
Organism: Halichoerus grypus; assembly: GCF_964656455.1. Lineage (NCBI taxonomy): Eukaryota > Metazoa > Chordata > Mammalia > Carnivora > Phocidae > Halichoerus > Halichoerus grypus. The sequence goes on along the minus strand of NC_135727.1, from coordinate 114,415,794 downwards.
TTTTATATTCAGTGAATGGATTATACTTTGGGCTGTCTCTTGAGGGGAGATAGGAATGCATTCTATGTGTGTAAATAAGGGTATGCATGAATATTTAGATGGCCAGGGCTTTGGAAATGTCAGTTTGCTAATTGTTCCCTGTGTCCATTTTCCCTTTCTACATTTTAGTAACAGAGCCCCTCTGAGTGTGAGCTCATCACATGGTTGCCCAGCAAGATACTACATTTTCCAGTCTCCCTTGAAGGTATGTGTGGTCACATGACTGAGTTTGGACCAATGGGATATGAGCAGAAGTGATGTGTATTTATCTTTAATAAAGATGAAGCTTTCTTGGAGTGCCTGGCTCATTCCTTTGGTAGAGCACTCTCGGGGTTGTGAGTTCGAGCCTCACATTAGGTGTAGAGATTACTTAAAAAATTAAAAAATTAAAAAAAAAAACTTCAAAAAAGATGAAGCTTCTTGCCTGGATTCGCACCACCACCACCCCCTGCTGCCCCAGTTGGGAAATAACAATGATTGGAACAATTCCTCGAGTCCTAAGAGGGATGCTGAGAATGGCAGAACTGAGAACGGCTATCAGCCTAGGTTCCTATGTACCTTAATGCAACAGAGCTGCCCTGCAGGCCCTGAACTGTTATATAAGAAAGAAAGAAGTTCATGACATGTATCAGCTATTGTGCTTTGGGGTTCCTTCGCTACAGCGGTTTTGCTTGTATCCTAACTAACACAGAGACGTGTTTCGGAGTAACAAAGGTCAGTGGGAAAGGTGAGAAACAAGTAAACCAACAGACAAAAGACCAGGATACTCTCCACAACCTACTTCAGGTATGACCATGGAGAATAGTCCATGGTCATACCTGAAGTCCAATATGACCATGGAAAGGGTCACCTTTCCCACCGACCTTTGTTACTCCGAAACACGTCTCTGTGTTAGTTAGGATACAAGCAAAGTTGGGATCCTTAATAGCAAGCTCAGGAGTCAGGATTTGAGGGGTTTGGGGAGGTGAAACACTGCAGAGGGACCGGGCAGGTGGTGCTATTGCTGGGGGGTGGGGAGGGAAGCTAATTAAATGGCTTTAGCTACCTCATGTGGTTTTTATAATTCTTTATCTCCAGGAAAAAAATAATTCTGTATCTCCAGGCATATCTTTCTCCAGAATTCCATGCTCTTATTTCCAAGGGCTGGCCAGAATTTCTCTCTGGAGGTCTAATAGGCTCCTCAAACTCAACATTTCAAAGCCTAGCTTTCTTCCCCAGAGAGCCTTTTCTTCTTGTATTCCCTATTCTGGTTAATCATTGCTCCCTTCCATACCACTCTTCACTTAGTTGTCCTCACTAGAAGCTAGGGTAACCCTAGATTCCTCCATCATCATACCCAGTTTCTCATAGAGAAAGTTTACTTCCGTTCTTTTTACTCATTTGACTATTCTCATTGCCAATGCCTTGATTTGGGTCTCCATTATCTCTTACCTCAAATGTTGCAGTATCCTCCTTTCTAACTGATCCTTTCTAACTGATCTTTCTGATTTCAGTTCCCCCCATGCTTCACATTGCTCTCAGGGCTGTTTACCCAAAACACAAACTTGACCGTGTCACTTCACCTGTTTGTACACTTTCTCCCATTTCCTATAAGCCAAGGAGCCCAGGCTTATAGGAAATGTACTGTACAGATGAGTACAGATCTGGTCCCCTTTGAACCCCTATCAAGCCCCTCAGTGCACTGTAGGCCCTGAGCACATTGGGCCTTGGCAGTGTTCTCTGCCTGGAAAGTTCTTGTCCTGTCCTTACTTAATGGACTCATACTCAGCCTTCAAAACTCAGCTTAAATATGGCTCATTGGAAAATTTTTCCAGGACCCTCTGGCTTAGTTGCTTAGTTATTCCCATCTCAGTAACTGATAAGTGAATGAATTAATTAAGGATAGAATACTAAGAACTGAATCCCAAAGAACACACCTAGCAGAAAAGCAGACAATTTTAGAAGTATAGAATTTTACAACTGGAAAGGGAACTTATAGATTTTTTTTTTAAGATTTTATTTATTTATTTGAGAGAGACAGAGAGTGAGAGAGAGAGAGCACGAGCCAGAGGAGGAGGGGCAGCGGAAGAGGGAGAAGCAAACTGCCCATGGAGCAGGGAGCCCTATGTGCTAGGGCTTGATCCTGTGACCCTGAGATCATGACCTGAGCCAAAGGGAGATGCTTAACCAACTAAGCCACCCAGTTGCCTCAGGAACTTATAGATTTTAAAGATTATCTAAATGTGTTTATAGATAGGGTTCAGAAAAATTACATGACTTTCCCAGGATCAGAGAGCAGAACTAAAAGTAAGACATGGGTTTTCTGGTTCCATTTCTGGTGCTATTTTCCCACATTTTGCTGTGAAAGTGTTAGAGAATAATTGAATAGAAGGGTTTGTGTGGAAGATTGAGTTCAAAGGTTTGGACGTTTTGGCTTGTGGACTAGGTTGTATTTGAAGTCAGATATGGAATGATCAAAATGTCAGTGTAACCTTGTCACAGAGATAATTATCTAAATTATGGGCCGTTTTCCCAGAGAAACAGATAGAGATCCTGTGTACATACCAATGTGGACATAAAAAACCAGTGTCCAGTTCAAGGGCTCTAAATATTTTTTTTGACCCAGGGGCCCTTTCAGTCTGGCTTCTCAGAATAATGTCTGTTTTTTGTTTTTATTTTTTTAAAGATTTTATTTTTAAGTAATCTCTGCACCCAATGTGGAGCTCGAAATTACAACCCTGAGATCAAGAGTTGCATGTTCCACTGACTGAGCCAACCAGGTGCCCCAGAACAATGTTTTTGAATGCATAAAACATCATACATAGGAAAACAAAGGAAACCAATTACACTGAAAATATGGTTACTAAAGTATAAAAATGTATAAATGTGTGATATAGGTAGTTCTTAATTTAATCTACTAAATACAAGATCTAACAGCAGTCTAATAACTGCCATGTAACAATGAGCATGAACGGTATTTTAAGATATCTGCAACAACAGTAATGTGATGTGAAAGTATTTGTGATTTCTATTAGTGACAAGCCACAGATCCTGCTAACAGGATTGTGGTTGGATACTTATATTTGCAGTTGAAGGAAACACTTTTGTTAGGGATCACTGAAAATGAAGAGCAGATGTTTTTCTCTCACAGTCACTGATCTGCTAAACCTCAGGTTGAGAACCCCTGGGTTAGTCCCATCTCTTCATTTTAAAGGTGAGGAATCTTTTATCTGAAATATGTACAATGAGTTCAAATAAAATTAATTCAAAGGAAACCATGGGTCATGATCTCAGGGTCCTGGGATGGAGCCTCACGTTGTGTCGGGCTCCCTGCTCAGCAGGGAGTCTGCTTCTCCCTCTCCCTTTGCTTGTGTTCTCTCTCTCTCAAATAAATAAATAAAATCTAAAAAAAAAAAAAATTAATTGGGGCACCTGGGTGGCTCAGTCGGTTAAGCGTCTGTCTTTGGCTCGGGTCATGCTCCCCGGGTCCTGGGATTGAGTCCTGTATAGGGCTCCCTGCTCAGCGGGAAGCCTGCTTCTCCCTCTCCCTCTGCCTGCCGCTCCCCCTGCTTGTGCTCTCTCTCTCTCTCTGTCAAATAAATAAATAAATCTTTAAAAAAAATTTAAAAAAAAAGAAAGCCATTGGTAGAGTCTATGCAGTTGGCCTCTATCAACTCAGCATACCTCCTTTAAGGAACTTGGGTTAAAACAAACACTTGGAAAAGGGAAGTTGCCCTTAAACCATTTCAGCTTTTTTAAAAATTGAAGTATATTAACATATAATGTTGCATTACTTTCATGTGTACAACATAATGACTCAACAATTCTATACATGGCTCAGTGCTCGTCACAGTAAGTGTGGTCACCATCTGTCACCAAATAACATTATTACAATACTATTGACTATATTCCCCATGCTGTACTTTAAATTTCCATGACTTATTTATTTTATAACTGGAAGTTTGTACCTCTTAATCCCCTTTATCTATTTCACCATTCCCTCTCCCCCTCTCCCCTCTGGCAACCACCAGTTTGTTCTCTGTATTTAAGCGTCTGTTTTTTGTTTGTTTGTTTCGTTCTTTCTTTTTTTAAAGATTTTATTTATTTATTTGAGAGAGAGAGATAGCACAAGCGGGGAGAGAGGCAGAAGGAGAGGGAGAAGCAGGCTCAGCTGGGCAAGGAGCCCAATGCAGGGCTCAATCCCAGGACCCTGGGATCATGACCTGAGCCGAAGGCAGACGCTTAACCAACTGAGCCACCCAGGTGCCCCATGTTTGTTTGTTTCTTTCTTTGTTCACTGGTTTTGTTTTTAGATTCCACATGTAAGCTAAATCATACGGTATTTGTCTTTCTCTGTCTGACTTACTTCATTTACCGTAATAACCTTGAGGTCCATCCATGTTGCCACAAAAACCATTTCTGCTTCCTGTTCCCTGTTTCTGGTCCCTAAGGCCTGCTTGGCACAAAGGACCCTGGGGAGGGGAGATAAAAGAACTAAACTCAACTTAGTATCTCAATGAATTATGCTGCCACCATACTAAGATCAATAAGAAAGATGACACAATTAATTATTTAATTTTTTAATAAATGCCAACAATTGGATAAGTGATATACACAAATATCAAATCATTATGTTGTACACCTACAACTAATATTATGTCATATGTCAATTATGTCTCAATATAAAAAAAGAAATAATGTGACTATAGGTTTGGGATGTAAATTCCCCTGAACTGTATTTTGTTTTAATTAGATTCCATTCTGGGTTACTTTGTGCTCCTATTCTGGTTATTTTTAATTTGACTTTTTAAAAATACATTTTCAGGGCACCTGGGTGGCTCAGTTGGTTAAGTGTCTGCCTTTGGCTCTGGTCATGATCTTGGGGTCCTGGGATAGAACCATGCTTCGGCCTCCCTGCTCAGCGGGGAGTCTGCTTCTTCTTCTGCCCCTCCCCCACTTGTTCTCTCTCTCTCTCTCTCTCTCTCTCTCTCTTTCGGGCATGCGCGCGTGCACGCACGTATGAGCGCTCTCTCTCTCTCAAATAAATAAAATATTTAAAAATAAATAAAATAAAAATACACTTTGTAAGGTATGGAGTAAGGCTGTAAAACATTTTTAAACCAAATAATTGACTAAATGTGGCAGAACAACTTATTGAATTCATGTCTCTACCATTGATTTATGATATCTCCTTTATCATGTATTAGATTATTAAATATACTAGTATCTACTTCTTGAGTACATAATTCTTTTATTCTTGTGCCACTCCACTCTTGTGCTATACATAGACCCATCTAATTACGTCTCTGAAATTTTGGACATTTGAACAATAATAATAACAATAAAATAATAATAATATTTAAAAAGAAGTGTTCAAAAATGCCCTGTTAAAGAACAGAATGCCTAACCTTAAACTGAACTGTTGTCATCCAGAGATCCTGAGCAGCTGTATCTTTCAAACCTTTTTGAGTACCACCAACAGTAAGAAATATATTTTTATTTTTTTAAAGATTTTATTTATTTATTTGACAGAGAGAGACACAGCATGAGAGGGAACACAGCAGAGGGGAGTGGGAGAGGGAAAGCAGGCCTCCCGCGGAGCAGGGAGCCAGACACGGGGCTGGATCCCAGAACCCTGATCATGACGGGAGCTGAAGGCAGATGCTTAACGACTGAGCCACCCAGGCGCTCCAGTAAGAAATATATTTTTGCCTTGGAACTTATCACACACATATTTATTTACTTGTGGTTTTTCTGTTCAGTCATTTTAATGTGGATTCATATATTCTTACATTATTCAATAAAATATAACCCTTAATGTTATTTATGTTTATGCTCAAATTGTTCCAGGGTTTTTCAGCCTGGCTTCTGTGACCTTTTACCATGTCCCCACCATTTCTTGAGCACTCCCTTCCTTTTTAGCGCAAGATGATCCAGGCTTATCCTGTCCTGAAGTCAGCCATTTCTCCAAGGATCCCTGGTTCCTTTTAGTGGAGAATGTTATTTAGAAACCAAGATCTGAGTCCTGGGTATACTTATCATTACTGTGGTTTCATTACTTCTAGACCCTCTCAGCAGACAGAGCTGGGAAATAGACGTATAGATGTATATATACATATGTGTGTATATATACACGCACACACATGTGTATTGAATACACACGTAACACTCACACATATCTGTACCATTTCTATATCTAGCTGTCTCTACATATTAAAACCTATACCTTGGTTCCAATCCAACACAGCAGTGTTCAATCTATTCCTCCTCCTTTCCATAATTGTAACTACCTTCTCCAGCAATGAAAATCTGGATCCCACCACTCACAATATATTGACTTACTCGATTAACCCTAGAATGCGTAGAAAGTAGTTTCAGAATTGTGATCTCATGCCTATGCTAAAAAAGCTTTCTTAATTTAGCTTGAGAGCATGTAGTCCAAATTCTGGATATCAAAATTACTTGGACTAATGCCCCCTTCCCTGATGTGACTATGTTATGCATTTGAAAAATGCTTCTGTTCATTTGTTTGTATTCAACTTGAAGATCCCCTAAATTGTTATTTTAAGCCACTAAATTCTGAAGTAGTTTATGTCGCAACAATGGATAACCAGACACCGTGGCATCACACCATGAGGCACGTGATGTCAGTTTGTCCTGTTATCAGTGTTGAAAAGTTGGATCATTTGGTTAAGGTCTCATCTCCCAGATCACTCCATTATAATTAATAAGTTATCAGTGGGGTGTCTCATCTTGCTCCATGAACATAAGACCACCATAACTATGATCAAGGGACCCTACTTCAGAGTTACATTTTTCTCTGTGGAAATAGCTGCCTTGATGCCACAGGAATACAGAGAGAAAGCGAGCACCTATTGGCTGATTACCCAGCAGGTGGACTCCACAGCTTGCAGAGAAGGTGGAAGTCCAGCTGTGATGAAAACACTTGATTCTATTTGTAGTTCAACAGAGTCTGTGCTTGAAACAGAATGCTACAAACTCTGTGTAGGTTTGCCAACTTGTGATTCTGATCCCAAATCACAAGATCTGGAGAAAGAAAAGCAGCAAAGAGCTGTCCTTTTATTTTAGGCTTTTCATAAGGAGTTCGGATCGGATGCCCACTGAGAAAGAAGTCTATTAAGGACACTGCTTCTCACTTTCAGAGTGATGCAGTTGTTTCCTAGATAGGATGAAGGTCCCACTTTATAAAGCTAGTCTGGTCTATGTTGCCTTCTTGGTTATGTCTTTTGATTTCTGCTTTTAAGTATATTGTCTGATCATGGTACTTTTATATTCCAAACTTACAAATGTCCATGGCTTTATCCCTGGCGCCTAGGCTGGCACACAGTAGGGGCTGTGTGCATGCATGCATGAATGAATACGTGGGGATTCTCATTCGTCCACTCATTCCTCACAGATTATAGCCTGCCCACTCTCCTGTTATATGCCAGGAATTATCCTAGGCATTGAACCACAGAGGTTAATAAAACAGAGCCCCTGCTTCAAGGGCTCACAGACTAGAGGGCAAGAGAGGAACATCAACAGTGAATTATAAAATTTGGGAGGGGGCAGGCACTGAAAGAAATATGCACTGAGTTTGTTGTTGTATTTATAAGGCATTGTCAGTCAATGTATTCATAATTTAGGCACATTGAAGTATTGTTCACAGGGAAGTGCAAAAAACCCACAGCGTCTCAGTAAGCAGTGCAAAGAACATATCGCAGTTATAGAAATGAGTGGAAGACCGCACAGTCTTGTATACATATTTATCAAAGTCATCACCATCATCATCATTTTTTTAAAAGTATCAGTTGAATTAGCTGACAAGTACCTGGGATAACCAGAGTTGCTCAACTGTTTCAGAATATTGCCCTGAGTTTTATAGCAACAGAGAAGAGGGCGGTAAGAAAAGCCCTCCTGCACTTAACCTGCGGTAAAATTATAAAATACTTTCATGAGATTTTTCTTAGTATAAATTATACTTTTAAAAATGAAGATGGGGGCGCCTGGGTGGCTCAGTCGTTGAGCGTCTGCCTTCCGCTCAGGTCATGGTCCCAGGGTCCTGGGATCGAGCCCCGCATCGGGCTCCCTGCTCTGCAGGAGGCCTGCTTCTCCCTCTCCCACTCCCCTGCTTGTGTCCCCTCTCTCGCTGTGTCTCTCTCTGTCAAATGGATAAATAAAATCTTTAAAAATAAATTAAAAAATAAATAAAAATGAAGATAGTTGGGGGGAAAAATGAAGACAATCAGGGTGCCTGGCTGACTCAGTCCGTAGAGCACGCAACTCTTGATCTCGGGGTCATGAGTTCAGGACCCACATTGGGCCCAGAGTTTACTTAAAAAAAAAAATTAAAGGGTACCTGGGTGGCTCAGTTGTTTAGCGTCTGCCTTCAACTCAGGCCATTATCCCAGGGTCCTGGGATTGAGTCTTGCATTGGGCTCCCTGCTCCAGGGGAGCCTGCTTCTCCCTCTGTCTCCTTCTCTCTCTCTCATGAATAAATAAAATCTTAAAAAAATTTTTTTTTAAAGTTTTAAAAAAATTAAAAATGAAAAGTCAGAAAAGGGAAAATATTTAAAAATTATGCATAAGTGACCCATAGGTAATAATAAACATCTTTATTTCTTTATTTTTCTAGAACATATATACTTTAAAATAAACAAAAATAGAATTAATCTGTATATTCTCTTTTGTGACCTGCTCTTTCTCACTTAACAATACTCTGTGAATATTTTTCCACATCCACAAATATTCTCCTGTGATCGCAAAGTTAAGGGCAGTACTATATGGAAAGAGAGAATGTTGGAATATAATTGCTGACTAAGCTACAGAGTTAGATGCAAATGCAACTATTAGTGTTGTCATTTTTACCAGGCAGAAATCATTTGCAGTTCTACCAGACAGAAGAAATCATGCACAATCTTATCAATCTTTTCTTTTTTTTTAAAGATTTTATTTATTTATTTGAGAGAGAGAGAGAAACAGAGAGAGCACAAGCAGGGGGAGCAGCAGAGGGAGAGGGAGAAGCACGGTCCCCGCTGAGCAGGAAGCCCAACTCAGGGCTCGATCCCAGGACCCTGGGATTATGACCTGAGCCGAAGGCAGACGCTTAACTGACTGAGCCACCCAGGCGCCCTATCTTATCAATCTTTTCTACAAGTTAACATGTATATATGTAACTTCAGGGAGTCTGGGCCTCAATCAATAGTAATCATTAAGTTAAAGTTACATTTCTCTAGATGTACACTATCCAGTATGGTAGCCACTGGCCACATGTGGCTACTGAGCACTTGAAAGGCTAGTGTGACTGAGAATCTGAAGTTTTTTGGTTTTGTTTTTTGGGTTTTTTTTATATCATGCATGTGCCTCTCACCATAAATGATTTATTTATTTTTATTCAAATATAATTAACATACAGTGTTTTATTAATTATAGGTGTACAATATGATTTGACAATTCTATACATTTCTCAGTGCTCATCATGGTAAGTGTACTCGTAATCCCCTTTATCTATTTCATCCATCCCCCCACCCACCTCTCCTCTGGCAACCACCAGTTTCTTCTCTGTAGTTAACAGTCTGGGGTTTTGTTTGTTGGTTGGTTTGGTTTTGGTTTTGGTTTCTCTCTTTTTTTCTTTGTTCATTTGTTTTGTTTCTTAAATTCCACATATGAGTGAAATTACATGTTGTCTTTCTCTGACTGACTTACTTCACTTAGAATTATACCCTCTAGATCCATGGTGTTACACATGGCAAGATTTCATTCTTTTTTTTTTTTCAAGATTTTATTTATGCATTTGACAGAGAGAGAGAGAGCACAAGCAGGGGGAGAGGCAGGCAGAGGGAGAGGGAGAAGCAGACTCCCCACTGAGCAGGGAGCCTGATGTGGGGCTCGACCCCAGGACCCTGGGATCATGACCTGAGCCAAAGGCAGATGCTTAACCAACTGAGCCACCCAGGTGCCCCTTCTTAGTTTTTCTTACAGTGTGTTCAGGAAGTTTTTTAAATTTTATTTTAAAACTGAAACGGTGTAAAACATTTTTCCATTAAACTCAACTGTATTGTTTAAGTAGGACTATATTTCACTTTAACTGTTGCAACTCATAGATATTGCTGCACTGTAGGCCTGCACTGAGTACATGAGTCATCTCCAGTATTACACATAAACACATTATCACTCTAGTTAGTATCAAAGATTGATTCAATTCAGTAATTCAGTAAATTTCTATGCACTAATTTAACACTGAAATGTGTTTACTTGAACCTTTTGTACAGATTGTACCATTTACAGGCATACCTGTATGAATCATATTTTATAACTAAACTGAATTCTTTTTTTTTTAAGAGAGGGAGAGAGAGAGAGGGGAGGGGAGGGGCAGAGGAAGAGGGAGAGGGAGAATCTTAAACAGGCTCCACGCTGACAAGGAGCTCAATCTCACAACCCCAAGATCATGACCTGAGCTGAAATCAAGAGCTGGACACTTAACCGACTGAGCCACCCAGGTGCCCCTAAACTGAAACACTTTTTTTTTTTTTTTAGATTTTATTTATTTATTTGCCAGAGAGAGAGAGAGCGCACAAGCAGGGGGAGCGGCAGGCAGAGGGAGAGGGAGAAGCAGGCTCCCCGCTGAGCAGGGAGCCCGATGCGGGGCTCGATCCCAGGACCCTGGGATCATGACCTGAGCCGAAGGCAGACGCTTAACAACTGAGCCACCCAGGCGTCCCTAAACTGAAATACTTCTTATGCTTTAAATTATAATAGAATTAAACTATTTTTAAAATAAGAAATAAGTATGGACTAATTTTTAAGTTTAAAATGAAAGCATACTACTGAGGCAGAATTGAGTGGAGATACAGAAGAAGGAAAAAACAGAGATTAGAAGTATGTTGTGTCATACAATTTGCTGCAGCCGACCAAAACAGAAAAGCTGTTTGTTGTGTAAAAATTGAGTAAAGATAATAAAGTGGACAATTAATAAGGGACATTTTTGGCAGATACAGAGTGAATTTGATGAGAATAGTCAAGAAAAAAAATCGATAAAATTAGTTGCCTGCATTCAAAATTGAATGTGCAACAAAAATTGTTTCAAAAATGATAACAGGTTCTGAACTTGCAACTTTGGCTGCTTGATAATGGCTTGGATTTCTGCACACAAAAGAAAACCAGTTTCAGATTGCTCAGTTCTCTGAAACAAACTATGAAACCGTCATGGATACAGTTGTTAAAACTGTTCAGCAGATACGTGCAAATGCTGTGACTCATCACCAGTGGTTATGGAACCATTGAAAGAAGTAGACAATGATTTTAATGATCTTGTGTTTGTTGCCAGTGCTCTTTGGTTGAGCCACAAAAAGTTTTACCAAGTTTTACTGTGCTGTTGACTGCAATTCAAGATTTTCTTGAAACAAAAAGAATGCTTGCTAAATATTAATTAATTTTAAAAATGGCATTGTGATTTACATGTTTTCTCATGGATAAGTTTGAAGCTCCAAGGAAGAGAAAGCTTATTTGTGATTTAACTAGAGAGGTATAAGAATTTATGTTAAAATTGACACTTTTCATGATTCAAATCAATAATAATAATATTATACCTTTTTCTAACATGAATCAACATGGGGAAGATTTTAATTGTAATAGACAGTGTTATGTACATTGGTTGTAAAAACTAAGAAAAAAATTGAAGAATCCTTTGTTTATATTGATAAATTTAGCATTGCTTTTCAAATACCCCTTTGAAACTAATACTGAGTTGACACAAATTAATGAATTTACATTGCTTGGACAGACGTAGTTTTTTTTTAATAGATTTTTATTTATTTGAGAGAGAGAATGAGAGAGAGCATGAGAAGGGGGAGGGTTAGAGGGAGAAGCAGACTCCCTGCTGAGCAGGGAGCCCGATGCGGGACTCGAGGATCATGACCTGAGCTGAATGCAGTCGCTTAACCAACTGAGCCACCCAGGCGCCCCAGACAGACATAGTTTTGAAACTGACATCCCTTTTACTTCAAAGTCAAATCACTTCTTCCAAAAAATCAACTAGTTTTGTAAATGTGGATGTAAATATTAAAGGAAAATGATTTTTGGTACTCAATTTAGTTACTGGAAAATTTTTAGATATCTTAAAACAAGTTCTTTTATGAACTAACTTTTTTCAGCTGTAAATTGTATGAAATTTAAATGTAAATTAAATACTTCTCTTGCAAACATAGCATGCAAAGATGTGCTGTAAGAGTAAAATACATACTGAATTTCAGAAACTTAAGGTAAAAAAGAGAATCTAAAATATCTCATTAAGGAGCACCTGGGTGGCTCAGTTGTTAGGCGTCTACCTTCAGCTCAGGTCATGATCCCAGGGTCCTGGGATCGAGCCCCGCATCGGGCTCCCAGCTCAGTGGGGAGCCTGCTTCTCCCTCTCCCGCTCCCCCTGCTTGTGCGCTGGCACGCTCTCTCTGTCAAATAAATAAATAAAATCTTTTAAAAAATAAAATAAAATAAAATATCTCATTAACAATTTTGTTGGGGAGCCTGGCTGGCCCAGTCAGTAGAGCACGTGACTCTTAGTCTTGAGGTTGTAAGTTCAAGCCCCACATTGGGTGCAGAGATTACTTAAAAAAAATTTTTTTTAATTAAAAACAATAATTTTGTTACACACTGAAAGGATAATATTTTGAATATATTGGGTAAAATAATATGCACTAGTAGCATCAATTTCTCCAGTTTCTTTTTATTTCCTTTTTTAATGTGGCTACTGGAACATTTAAAATTGCCTATGTGGCTCCACTGGACAGTACTGCTCTGCATCAGGTAACACAGGTCTAGTATGGCATTGAAAGAGCATGGACTAATCTTTTTATTATTTGATAAGTAATCTTATTACCAAATTTTGGATAATGTTTCTTTACATTACTGGCTCCTGAAAGACCATGCAGTAGCTGACACAAAGGCTAAGACCAGATTGTGGTGTATCTTTAAATTATAGGTGGCACTTGATCTTTATTCTGTAGGCATTTAGCAGCCATCAAAGGGTTTTAGCAAGAGGGTTATTGTATCATTAGATTTGTATTCTGGAAAGATAACAATTGAAGCCAGTGGGGCATGAATTGCAGGGATCCACTTATTACTGTGCAAGATAGTAGGAATAAAGTCCTAAATTTAGGTAATGGGAGATAGGGGATGGGGGAAATGATGAGACAGATTTAAGAAAGATTTGATGGGGGGGAGCGCCTGGGTGGCTCAGTTGGTTAAGCATCCAGCTCTTGGTGTCTGCTCAGGTCATGATCTTAGGGCCCTGGGATCAAGTTCTGCTTTGGCCTCGACACTCAGCACGGAGTCTGCTTGAGGATTTTCTCCCTCTTCCTCTGCCCCTCCCCCTGTGCACTCTCTCTCTTTCTCTCTCTCTCTAAAATAAATAAATAAATCTTTAAAAAAAAAAAAAAAGATTTGATGTTTGGTAGAGAGGGAAGGGAAGGGAAAGACTCAAGAATGAGTCCAAAGTTTCTGATGTGGTCAGCTCGGTGGGTGGTGGTGCAGTCTGTTTTTATTCTCCATTTACTAACATGTAAATATCCTAGGTTTGGGATTACATGAGAACCATCATGTTGGTGAGGAAGGTAAAGCGTTCAGTTTGGTCATTTGACTTTGACTCTGTAGGGGTAAATATAACCAGAGACAGGTGCAAAGCTCAGGGGAAAAGGGGGGAGCCAGAGACAGAGATATGGGAATCTTCTGCATATAGGTGGCTAGAATTGTAGGAGTAGATGAGATCACCTGGACAAAGAAGTTCTCCACCTTTGCTGCACCTTACAGTCCCTTGGAGGGATTGAAAAACCCCAATGCCCAGGCCATACCGCTGACCAATCAAATCAGGGATGAGGACTCAGGAATGACCCTTTTTTTAAAGCTTCCCAGGTGATTCTAATATGCAGCCAGGTTTGAAAACCATTGGTACATGATAAGAAGAGCAGACAAGGCAAGGATGGAATCCTGCAGAAGCTCAGCACTGGGAGAGAAGACAGAGGAACCTATGAAGAAGTTAGTGAAGTAGCAGGAGTCCGAAGACAGTGATGTCATAGCAGCCACAGGAAAAAGAGGTGTCAAAGACACAAAATAGTGAAGAAAAGATCAAATGACAAAAGAACCAAAAAAAAAGCAAAGATTGCCAAATGTGGTGAGAGCCCAGCGTCGGGGGTAAAGGAACACACACACACGCACACACGCACACACATGCACACCTACACACACATGTGTGTGTGTACCAGTCAGCACCATTGTGAGGTTTGCCTCGTTATCCTGAGCAACAAGTGGAAAGGACAGGAGGAGGCCCGAAGCTGGATTGATCCAGGGCTGGGAGTGCACAGGGACAAAGAACTAGGGCTTGAGGGGTTGGGGATGTGAGGACCAACCATAGGGAGGGAATGGAGATGAGGTGAGTGAGAGAGGGAGCAGGAATAGTGTGGGGTCCAGGGACTGAAGGTCCTGGTGTGATCAAAGATCGGGGACAGCACACATATCTGAGTGGCCCTTGGCCTGTCCCTGGAGCTGCCTCCTCCTTCACCCCGCCCCAGGGACCCAGAATTACTGGAGCTCAGGTGATCAAGGAACTGACAACAGGGCGTTGGCCGAAATCTTCCACCCAGAAGCCCAGCTCCACCCAGGAGGAGGCAGGCACGGAACTGAGGTCATACACGTATCCAAGTTGGCAGTGAAGGTGAGCTGCCACCCGGAGGCCTAATAGAGTGGCTGGATGAGGCACCAACCTACTGGGGATTTTTATTAAATCGTGAGCAATGGGCTGAAAGTATCAAAAAGGAGACCTTCCTGTTTTCCTCAACACTGCACTTTATTTTTTTTTAAGATATTTATTTATTTGTCAGAGAGAGAGAGAGAGCACACACAAGCAGGGGAAGCAGCCGGCAGAGGGAGAAGCAGACTCTCAGGACCTCGGGACCATGACCCGAGCCGAAGGCAGATGCTTAACCGACTGAGCCACGCAGGCGCCCCTCAACCCTGCACTTTAAAAGGCAGACTGTTTCCCTTAAGTCAAGCTTGCCTGTTACCAAGAGATTCAAGCGTGTCTTAGACACTGCTATGTCATCTACACTTCAGGAGCCTTAGGGGTTCTTTTCCTTCTTCTTTGTAGCATTCTTATGTTTTCTATACAGTCACTGTTTTGGGTAACTCTATTTTTTTTAAGATTTATTTATTTACTTTATTTACTTTAGAGAGAGGGTTGGGGGGGGCAGAGGAAGAGGAAGAGAACCTTCAAGCTGACTCCCCACTGAACAGGCAGCCCAACTCCGGCTCGATCCCAAGACCCTGAGATCATGACCTGAGCTGAAACCAAGAGCCAGGGCTTAACTGACTGAGACATCCAGGCACCCCTTTGGAAACCTTATTTTGATGATTATTTTATTTTATTTTAAAGACTTATTTGAGAGAGAGAGAGAGCTCGCATGTGCACGAGTGTGGGGGAGGGGCAGAGGGAGAGAGGAGAAGGAGAAGCAAACTCCCAGCTGAGTGGGAGCCCAACGTGGGGCTCCATCCCAGGACCCCGGGATCACAACTGACCAGAGCCGGAAGCAGACGCTTCACTGACTGAGCCATCCAAGCGCCCCTGATAATAATTTTAAATGCCCGCACAGAAAAGTTGCAAAGAGAGTACAAGGAGCTCTTGTTTATCTTTACTCAGTTTCAACCATCATTGACATTTTATCCCATTGGCATGATCGTCTCTCTCTCTCTCTCTCCCTACATGCAAATATGCATATACGTATTTACACATGCATCTATAATTTTTTTCCAAACCATGAGTTAATTGGAGACATTATGCCCCTTTACCCAAAATGCCTCAAGGTGTAATTCCTAAGAACAAGGGCATTCGGTTATGCAACCACAGTACACTGATCAAAGTCAGGAAATTTAACATTGCTGCAGAGCAATTGTTCAATCCACAGTCCCTGTTCCACTTTGTCATTTGTCCCAATAATGTTTCCTATGGCTATTTTCCTTTCCTGGTCCAGGATCCAATCCAGAATCACACGTTGTGATTTAATTGTCATATCTTCTTAGTTTCTTTTCATCTGGAACAGTTCCTCCACTTTTCATTGTATTTTTTGACCTTGACATTTTTTGAAGAACATGGGCCATTCATTTTGTGGAAGGTCCCTTAGTTTGAGTTGGTCTGATGGTTCTTCACGATTAGATTCAGGTTGTGCAGTTTTGGCAAGAAGACCACAGAAGGGACTTCGGGTCCTTCTCAGTGTCTCACAGTGGGAGGCACATGAGGTCAGTTTGGCCCAATTGCCGATCTTACCTTTGCTTTGTAACAGCAATGGAATGTTCTTTTAGCTGTATTTTTCCCATTTGGCAGACATCTTGCATTGCAATACAATTTTCTTTTTTGCACAAGCATGATAATGCGAAGTTTCTGAACTATTTTTAATTAATTGCAAATAACCAAAATGCAATAAACTGGCGTTTTTTAAGGAAGCATGTTTAAAATAACATGTTAATTTTTACTTGTGGAGTTTTAATGTCAACTGGTATACACAGATTGAAACAAAATCTATTTCAGACAAGAATGAGAAAACTACGTATTTGTAAATAATTTTGAAAATGTGCCAGTTAAGATTAAGAAAAAAAAACTTCCTGGGGCGTCTGGGTGGCTCAGTCGTTAGGCGTCTGCCTTCGGCTCGGGTCATGATCCCTGGGTCCTGGGATCAAGCCCCACATCGGGCTCCCTGCTCGGCGAGGAGTCTGCTTCTCCCCCTCCTACTCCCCCTGCTTGTGTTCCCTCTCTCACTGTGTCTCTCTCTGTCAAATAAATAAATAACATCTTTTTTTTTTTTTAAAGATTTTTTTATTTATTTATTTGAGAGAGAGAGAATGAGAGAGCAAGCACATGAGAGGGGGGAGGGTCAGAGGGAGAAGCAGACTCCCTGCCGAGCAGGGAGCCCGATGCGGGACTCGATCCCGGGACTCCAGGATCATGACCTGAGCCGAAGGCAGTCGCTTAACCACCTGAGCCACCCAGGCGCCCTAAATAAATAACATCTTTAAAAAAAAAAAAACTTCCTGGGCGCCTGGGTGGCTCAGTTGGTTAAGCGACTGCCTTCGGCTCAGGTCATGATCCTGGAGTCCCAGGATCGAGTCCCGCATCGGGCTCCCTGCTCGGCAGGGAGTCTGCTTCTCCCTCTGACCCTCCCCCCTCTCATGTGCTCTCTCTCTCAAATAAATAAATAAAATCTTAAAAAAAAATAAAAATAAAAATAAAAAATAAAAAATAAAAACTTCCTGACATAATGAACTTATTTTTTAAATAGTAATGTTAGTATATCCTTAAAGTGCAAGACTTCTGTGAGTAACATGTTGATGTGCCGGGCAATATAGTATGAAACCAAAAGAAACTCATGGCTTAGTGGGGAGGAGTGAAGTATCATTTGCAGTGTTGATCTTAACAGTAATTGCTGTATAAGGATTTAGGTAGATTCTCAGAGCCTGACAGAGGGGAGTCATGGGACTGCTTGTGCCAAAGGGAAGAAGCTGAATGCGGAGCCAAAGAAGATTTTAAAATAAGAGCTGTGTCAACATGCATAAATTCACTGCTTTGAAGAAGCTGCAGTGGGATCCAGGAACAGGAAAAAGAATATTTATTGTTTCGCCATTGCATGCCAAAATGTAATCTCTCTTTTTCTTCTACCCTTTCCTTAAAACAACAATTGTCTGCATGTAAAACGAGTATATTTTAAATGAACCATTCAGTGCTTTTATGTGCTCTCATTTTTAGTACTGAGGGCAACATGATAGATGAGAAATTCTCCTGACTTTGGAGTCAAACTGACCCACATTCCAAACCTCGCTCTGCCACAGATTGACATGTGGCCTTGAGCAGTTCCCTTGGCCTCAGTGTCTATGTCTTTAAAGATTTTATTTTTAAGTAATCTCTATACCCAATGTGGGGCTCGGAACTTACAACCCCCGAGATCAGGAGTTGCATGCTCTACCGACTGAGCCAGCCAGGCGCCCCACTATGTCTTTAAACAGGGAATAAATTTTGCTGGATTGGAAGGATTAGAAATGACATACTTTACGAATACTGTGGCCCATAGTGAACAACATTCAATAATAGAAGTTGGACATAAGAGCAATATAGTTTTTGTTTATTTTTTTAAAAGACCATTTTAATTTAATTTTATTTTTTCTTAAAGATTTATTTATTTATTTGACACAGAGAGAAACAGCCCAAGCAGGGGGAGTGGCAGACAGAGGGAGAGGGAGAAACAGGCTCCAAGCCGAGCCGGGAGCCCGATGCGGGGCTCGATCCCAGGACCCTGGGATCATGACCTGAGCCGAAGGCAGACGCTTAACTGACTGAGCCACCCAGGCATCCCAAGGGCATTATAGTTTAAAGAAAAGAGCCCTGGCCTGCAAACTGGGGCACCAGGATCCTGGTCCTTGAGCCTTCATTTTACTAACAAGCACCTGACCTTGGGCTGGTCACTCAGACTTTCTGGATTTTAGTCCCAATAAGGAAGGAGTGTTGGTTGGAGAGACACAGGTCAAGTACGAGGGGCACTAGCCTGCTGCCACTAATGCAAGGTGGAAAGTTCTTCATTGGAGAGCTGACTGCTGTGCTGTGGGAACCCAGCTTAGCAAATGAGCGGGCTGTGGTTGGCACTCGATCTGGGCCGCGAATGCTCATGGGTGGGCTTCTCCACTGGACAAAGGAGGTGTTTCAGGTGAGGACAAAGACCCAAAGGTCCAGTAGGTGAAAGGGCAAAGCCCAGGGGCACCTGGGTGGTTCAGTCGGTGAAGCATCCGACTCTAGATCTCAGCTCAGATTTTGATTGCAGGGTCGTGAGTTCAAGTGCCGCCCTGGGCTCATGCTGAGCGTAGAGCCTACTTCAAAAAAGGTGGGGGCAGGGCGGGAAGGGGCTACCATGCTACAAAATGGCAGCTTCACTCCAATCCCACTGCAACTGGCTTCTGGGACTACCTCTGGCTGTTGAATTATATCAAATACATTTTAAGACAAGTGGCCCCTCTGCGGGCTTTGGAAATCTTTTAGCTCTGCTGCAGGGAAATGGCAGCTGAAATGGGAGTGCTCTGTACATGCCCAGGCACTCACCATTTGGACCGGGCCAAAGGAAACTACCAGTTAAACGTCAATTGTGGGGCGCCTGGGTGGTTCAGTTGGTTAAGCGACTGCCTTCGGCTCAGGTCATGATCCTGGAGTCCCTGGATCGAGTTCCGCATCGGGCTCCCTGCTCGGCAGGGAGTCTGCTTCTCCCTCTGACCCTCCCCCCTCTCATGTGCTTGCTCTCTCTCATTCTCTCTCTCTCAAATAAATAAATAAAAAATCTTTAAAAATAAAAAAAAAAATAAATAAATAAACGTCAATCGTAACTCATTAGTAATTAGTAACTAATCCTTCTGGGGGGCTTTTTACACACTAGGCACTGTTCTAAGTGCTGTACTTCTATGAATTCACTTAATTCTCAGGCACAATTGTGTAAAAGAGGTGCTGTTACGGTACGCCCTTCACAGAAAGATGAGAGCATTTGTCAAAGATCACCTGCAAGTTAATGGAAGAATCAAGGTTAGGATCCAGGCTGGCTGACAAAGGCCCTGACCCTAACTATTCTCTGAACTGCTTCTCTAGAGACTTTAGGCAGTAAGGAGTCATTCTTACAGAAAAAATATATATTTAAGTAGCACTAATAGTTGAAAATTTAGTCACATCTTCAAGTACAGCTGTAGGAGGTGCTGTATTCAGCCAAGAAGCCAGGCATTACTTTTTGGACCCAAAAACACTCTATTATTTTCTTTATTAACACTTTTGATTATGTCATTATTTGGGCATAGGCACTGAAGCAACACATTGCAATAATTAAGTCTCCCCTCCCCCTAATGCTGTTCTTTGCTGGAAGTGAGAGGAAAGGAGGAAGTGGAATGGGTTGGACAGCGTTTCACGTGGGGGCTTTGTGTCAAGTGGAGGTTCTCCCTCTCTCTCTCTCTCTCTCCCTCTCTCTCTTTTACTTATTTAAGTAATCTCTACATCCAACATGGGGCTCAAACTCACAACCCCAAGATCAAGAGTCACAAGCTCTTCCAACTGAGCCAGCCAGGCATCCCTCATGTGGAGGTTCTCTTAAAAAGGCTGGCCCAGTGTGTCTTCTTGGGGCTGTATGACAGAGGCTCAGGTTGGCAGTTTTCCATCTAAGTCAGGCTTTCTCAAACTGGAGGAACCGGGTGTTCGGACACATCTCAGGGCACTGTGAGTCGCAGGAGTCAAGAAAGTGGTTGCAGGGTAATAGCAAGAAGTGACTCTTCATGTCTTTGTGTTCTACATGCTAGTTCTAAAAGGGTCAGCAGAGGGGCGCCTGGGTGGCTCAGTTGCTTAAGCGTCTGCCTTCGGTTCAGGTCGTGATCCCAGGGTCCTGGGATCGAGCCCCGCATCGGGAGGAGCCTGCTTATCCCTCTCCCTCCGCCGCTACCCCTGCTTCTGCTCTCTCTCTCTCTCTCTCAAATAAATAAAATCTTAGAAAAAAGAGATGTGTTTAAGAAATAAATAAAAAGGGGCGCCTGGGTGGCTCAGTCAGTTAAGCATCTGTCTTCGGCTCAGGTCATGATCCCAGGGTCCTATGATCGAGTCCTGCATCGGGCTCCCTGCTCAGCAGGGAGCCTGCTTGTCTCTCTCTCTCTCTCTGCCTGCTGATCCCCCTGCTTGTGCTTGCTCTCTGTCAAATAGATAAAATATTAAAAAATAATAAATAATAGATTAATAAATTAAAAATAAATGCATAAATAAAAAATAAAAGGGTCAGCAAGGACACAAATAAGGATTATGGCTGATACCCAGAGTGCTGGCTTGAAATGTCTTGAGGAAAACCTATTTTGTCATTTACCTTTCTTAAATAATTATCCAGAGAGTTCTACCAACAAACTTTTAGAGGCTTCTGAATGGGCAGTGGACTACCTGGCACCCTGGGGGTTGGGAATATGACTCAAATGATGGGGAACAGAGTGGGGAAATTGTACGGGTTGCCTGTCATCCTCATCTCCCTTCTCCAGCATCTGGACTCGGAGAACCTGGTCCCTGCTGGGAGTCCTTCGGGGTGGCAATCATGACGTTCTATTCCTCAGTCCATTTCAAAGACACAGATGTTGAAGGCCTACTGTGTGCAGGCACTGTGCCAAGCACTGGGAGCGTAGAGGTGAAAACTCAGGCATCCCGAAGGAGCTGGTGCCTTATTAAGACTGTGCCTTAATAATGATATCAACAGGGGTGCCTGGGTGGCTCAGTCGGTTAAGTGACTGTCTACGGCTCAGGTCATGATCCCAGGGTCCTGGGATCGAGCCCCGCATCTCAGCATCGGGCTCCCTGCTTAGCGGGGAGCCTGCTTCTCCCTCTTCTGCTCCCCCTGCTTGTGCACTCTCTCTCTCTCAAATAAATAAATAAAATCTTTAAAAAAATGATATCAACATCCTCCTCATCACTGCTACCTACCATTTACTGAATGCTTGTTATGTGTCAGATATTGCCCTCTGTGCTTGTCATATATTTACTCATTTAATTTTCACAACAGTTCTATGAGGTGGGTACTATTATTAGCTCATTTTACAGAGGTGGGGAAGGAGGCACAGAGAACTTGATGAACCTGTTGACGGTCACATAGCTAGTAAGAGGTGGGCTAGGAATTCACCCCAGACATTGTTTGGTGGAGATAGGCAGTAGCTGCAGAGAGGCAGAACACCCTCTCAGTTACATACACACCCTGCTGGGGAGGCAGGCAGACTCAAACACCTTGGCTTTGGGGAGCTGTAAGGAAGCACAGACACCTCGAGCCCGCAGGCAGCGCAATCACAGGGGTGAACAGCCGGACTCTGGAGCCACCTGCCTGGCTTCTAGTCTTGGCTTTACCATTTTCTAGCCCTTGAACCTCTTCATGCCTCAGTTAACTTGTTTGTAAAATAGCAATAATTACACCTACTTCTTAGGGCTGTTGTAAGGATTAAGTAAGTTAGCATCTGAGGCTGAAGAATGTTTTTCTGTGGGAAAACCACAACCATGAGGATGGTTTCCTAGCAGCCTTCAATTTTGCTCTTTTTTTGTAAACACCTCACTTCAACTCCATCTGATTGGGCATGTACTAGAAATTTGCTTCAGGTAATGAAGTTCACTTAAAAATTCCTTTACAGCAGGGGTGCCTGGCTGGCTCAGTCCAGAGAGTTGGCGACTCTTGATCTTAGGGTCTTGAGTTCAATCCCCACATTAGGCATGGAGCCTACTTAAAAAAAAATTTAAAAATTTCTGTATGGGGCGCCTGGGTGGCGCAGTTGGTTGGGCATCTGCCTTTGGCTCGGATCATGATCCCGGGGTCCTGGGATCGAGCCCCGTGTCGGGCTCCCTGCTCAGCGGGGAGCCTGCTTCTCCCTCTTCTCCCAACTTGTGCTCTCTCTTGCTATCTCTGTCTCTCAAATAAATAAAAATAAAGTCTTTAAAGAAATTTTCTGTATAGGGGCGCCTGGGTGGCTCAGTCATTAAGCATCTGCCTTCGGCTCAGGTCATGATCCCAGGGTCCTGGGATCGAGCCCCACGTCCGGCTCCCTGCTCAGCAGAAGCCTGCTTCTCCCTCTCCCACTCCCCCTGCTTGTGTTCCCTCTCTCTGTCTCTCTCTGTCAAAAAATAAATAAAAAAATCTTTAAAAAATTTTTTTCTGTATAGTTTTACCTTATAAACTTGGTTCAGCTACAAGTCTTTTTTTTTTTTTTTTCAGTTGAGGTAAAATTTACATAACATAGAATTAGCTATCTTACAGTGAAAAACTCACTGGCACTTAGTACATTTGCAGTGTTGGGCAACCACCACTTGCATCTAATTCCAAGATACTGCATCACCCCAAAAGGAAACCCCATACCTATTAATCAGTCACACCTCCCACTCAAATATTAACCTGATTTCTACCTCTGTGGAGTTGCCTATTCTAGACATTTCATGTGGAATCATACAGTATTTGTCCTTTTGTCTGGCCTCTTGCACTCAGCATAAAGTTTTTGAGATTCATTTATGTTGGAGCATGAGTCAGTACTTCATTCCTTTTTATGGCTGAATAATCTTTTGTTTATCCATTCATTGATCAATGGAAATTTGGTTGTTTCTACTTTTTGGCGATTATAAATACAATTGTGTACAAGTTTTTGTTTGGACACCTGTTTTCCATTCTTTGAGGCACATACCCAAGAGTGGAATTGCTGGGTCATATGGTAACTGTCTAAGTTTTTGAGGAATCGCCAAACTGTTTTCCACAGTGGCGGCACCATTTTACATTTCCACCAGCAATTTCTCCACATCCTTGCTGACCCTTGTTATTTTCTGGCTTTCAAAATCTATTTACTTATATCAGAGCTAGCCTTGGGGGTGTGGAGTTGTATCTCCCGTAGTTCACATTGCTTTTTGGCTTTGCAGTGGCACACTTGGTTTCACGTTGGAATCTCCTGGGTTTTTATTTTTGGTAACAATCCCAATGTTAGGGCTGCACCCCTGGCAGCAGGATTTAAGGCTCCCGAGGTGATTCCACTACGCGGGCAAAGTTGAGAATAACTGTGTCAAAGATTCCGGGATGCTCTCAGTTACATGGTCTTTTTACTCAGAAATTCAAATCATGTTTAACTGACTGGGCCAGGCCCACATTTATCTGAAAAATGGCAGGGGAGTGATACAGATTTCTGTCAGCCATTCCAACCCTAATAGCTAAGGCCAGGTTTTTTTTTTCTTTTTTTAAGAGAGGAAGTGATTTCACCACAGCTGCACACAGGGGGCAGGGAGGCGGAGTGTCTCCAAGGGTCCAAGTGAACTGCTGAAAACAGAAAAAACAAAACAGTAAAACAAAAGGCCACTGGCTTTGATGGCAGGTGCAGCTGCTAAGGGCTGCTGGTCCCCACCCCGCCCACCACCTCCCTTCACAAGGAAGGTTTGGAAAAGCAGCACTGTTGGTGGCCTCTGGGTTCTTACACCCTGGGGAGGTTTCCAAGTAGCACCTTGCCTCCCTGCCACCACCTTCCCCTCTCTGACGGACAGCCTTTTTCCATTTTCCACTTCCTTCTTACCACTAGGTGCTTACTGTTGCTGAGCTGGACAGACAATGTGGCTATTCCTCTGAGTTTATAAAGATTTTATTTATCTATTAGAGAGAGGGAGAGCTAGCGGGGGTGGGGGTGGGGGGGTGGGAGGGAGAGGAGAGGGATAAGCAGACTCCTAGCCAAGCGCAGAGCCCAGCGTGGGGCTCAGTCTCACGTCCCTGAGATCATGACCTGAGCCGAAATCGAGAGTCAGAAGCTCAGCCAACTGAGCCACCCAGGCGCCCCTATTCCTCTGGATTTATAAAAACTCTGCTGCAGACGTCCAAGTTGGCCCGACTGCGAAGAAACAGGTGGGCCCATGTGAAGGTGAGTTTCCGATAAGAGTAATACGTAACATCAGTAACATTTTGCTATAGAGGATCACCTACGGTTTTTCACTCTAAGCACTGACTTCATGTTATTGTCACTATTGTTACCACCCTCCTGCCACGGCCCCTCCCCGCCCCCAGGCCCACACCTGGTGTGGAACAGGGGGTTCTCCTCTCGTGACAGCGACGGACCACGCGGAGGACTGCGCCTGTGGCAGGGGCTTTAGGGGAGCGTTTAAGGAAGCTGGGTGCTGCTCTGGATTGGATGCTGGCCGGAAGCGAGGTAATTCCATGACTGGGGGTCCTCATCAATCTTACCTAGAAGCAGGGAAGACCAGACAGAGGCTGTGATTGGTAACGAAGCCGCAGTCCCTCCTGTTAGCCGGGATGCGGGGATGTGTGGGGCCGTTTGTGATTTGGACAAGGTTCACTTGTTCTCCGTGTTCAGCCAGGATTACAGAGTGGTCTTGTTTTTGTCTTGTCCCATGCTGGCCACAGAGTGGCCTTGTCTGATGTTGGTGTCCTGGGGAATTATTTATGTTCAGTGGAAGCCTGCCCGGCCTGCTCCCGGATGGCAGGGGCTGCTTTTCTGTCTCAGGCCTCACTTTTGGCCAAGAGCAGACAAGGTCAGGATGTGAATCCATGAATATCCACATTTTCACCATTGCCAAGATTCTGTTGATTAGGAGGTTGTTTCAAGAGTGCAGGCTGTAGTTGGGTAAATTTCTCCTGCTTCTCTGTTGCAGGATAGGTCACTGAATTATCTGGTGTGACAAAAGCTGCACAGGATACACTGGTCAACTGTAACACAAGCAATTCCCACAAACAAAATGATTATTCATCCTGTAACAGGCCTTGAAGCCAGGGGCCTGGATTATAAAACCCAGACAATGAGAACACATTCCAGAATCCAAACAGGTACTCACAGCCCAGCTGGAGGTGTTTAAAGAGGCCTCAAGACCTTGGTTCCTGTCCATGACTTACCTTTAACAATTTTGCCAGGATTCCGTCCTTGGTAGGTAATGCACAATACTGCGAACACCTTTACAGTAACTCCTAAAATTACCTCAACGGTGTGGGCTCCATTTCGAGGCCCATTGATCTCTGATGTTGTGCTGATGTCATGAAGCCTTTTTGTTAAACTCCACTTTTGTTACTGCTATCTGATTAGCGAATGACAAAGCCTCTTAAGGAATTCCACCTCTATTTTCCACCTTGCAGAAGTAAGGGGAGGCACTTTTGCAGGCCACTGCTGCCTGCACTGCAGGACACGAGCTGCTGAGCAGGACTGGCTACATAATTTTCAGGCTCAGTGCAAAATGAAAACCCGGGGTCCCTTGTTCAAAATGGTTAAGAATTTCAAGAAAGAGCCGAGAAACCAAGTTCAGGGCCATTCTGAGCCCGGGGACCCTGTGCCATTGCGCAGGTCACATGCCCTAGAGGCCCACCCTGCGACACTTGAGACCTCTGGAGTCCTGCTGTCCATGTAGCGCAACAAGGGACAACTGTGTCCCCCTGACCGGACTCCGGAGGAGTGGCAAGAACTGGAGGATGTCCAAGGACGAGAGCAGGCACTGCAATCTAAGGTAGCTGGACCGAAGGCTGAGATAACAGAATAGCTCGTGAAATTGAGACTCTGGGATCCAGGAAGAAAGGAAAACACGCAGAGCAAGTGCTAAAAAGGAGATCCAGTTCTTAACAGGATGGCCTGTTAAAAAACACTTGGGAAGATACTGCCCAGTTCTTGTAGAATGGTGAAGGACTCAGGAAAACAGCCAGTGGGGACTGCTCTTGGGAGAGGCGAGTTTAATACGTAGTTTCTTCATGCTTTTATGAGGGTACAGAAGGTCAGATTTAAACTTTGTCCGGCCATTATAGCGATTCCTGCGGAGCTTCCGGACCCTGAGAGACGCACAGAAGACTGACGGGATGATGGAAGCATTTGCCTAGTGAGACTGTCAGTGGAATAAAGGAGGGCTTTAGGGCGCACTGATGTTCTCTCCTTTGCCACATCGTGTTGAATAGCAGCCATAAGCCCAAAGTCAAAGAGAAGCCCACAGCGGAAAGGTTCACCGCCTCGAACAGGGGCATCTGTAATGGAGGAGCAACTCTGGAATCTGTAATTTCCCAAATCAACATTAACCTTATCCTCTGACTTGCTTCTCCACCATTCCCATTTTTCATGCAAACGTAGGTAACTTAAATACGCAAGAGGTTTTTATTTGGTCCCGAAATGCAAGCCGACCCTTGCTAATAATAATGGCAATAATTCTGATGGGTTTAACTGTAGCATTTGAAGAGTTAAGGAAAAGGCGGCAGTACTTTTGGACTACAGGGTGGATCCTAGCATTTGATTTTCTTGACTTAGCCAGGAAATAAGAGGGGCCCTGGCTTGGGGGATGGTCTGGGGACGTGTGGATGTGTAGGGGGTGGGCCCCCCGGAAGTCGTGCTGCGCTGTTCAAACCTAAGGTGACCTAACGGATGGCGGGAGCGCCCGCCCGATCCTCGGCGCGGGAGCGGCCATTGGTGACGCACGGCGGGGAGCACGGCGCCCACGTTTCCACCATTACATTAGCGAGGCCCCACACCCTGCGCTCTAAGTTCGGGGCTGCGGGCGTCCTCGCTTCCTCCCTCCCGGAGGCGGGCCCGACCCCGCCCCCGCGCCCCGGATCGCTCCCGGCGGTCCCTCCCACCTCCTACCCTCGGCCTCCCCGGCGCGGCTCACTCCCCGCCGGCCGCAGCCCGACACGCCGTGCGGCCCCCCAGTCTCCCGCGGCCGCCTCCCCCAGGCATGGCACAGGGCCTCGCCTCACTATGGCAGCAGTACGGCACAGCACGCTCGACTTCAAGCTCGGCGCCAAAGGTGAGGGCGCGCGGCCGCCACCTGCCCGGCCGCCCGCGCCGCCCGCCGGGCTGGGGCCAGCGGGGACCGGGCGGGGCGCGCGCCGCGGGCCGAACAATGCGGACGGCCCGCGCGGCCCCGGCGTCTCTCCGGCTGCCGCGCCGAGCGCGCTGCGGGGCCGCGTGCACCGGCGGCCGGGGCGGAGGCCGCGCTCCAGTCGGTCCCCGCCGCAGCGCGGGGCCTGGAGGGGCCGCTTTCCCCCACAGCCCTCCTCCGGCGGCGCCGCCCTTCGAGGCCCGGGTCGCCCACCCGCGCCCCGTGCGGGCGTGGCCGCCCTTGCGAGGGTCCCCTTCGCGCCGCGCGGCTCGGGAGGAACACCCCCCCAACGTCCGCGGGCCCCCCCTTAGGGCGGGAGTGCAGGGGCGGGGGGCGTGCGCCGCGCGGGGCCGCCCGCGTGACCTTTTCCTGTTCTCGGAGGCGGGTAAATTCCCTCCACCCTGGGGCGGGGGCTCCCCTCGTGGGAGCCGGGGCTGGGGCAGGAGCGCGCCGCGCTTGCAGAATTCTTAGCCGACTGCGTAGGAGACGGGTCCCGCGGAAAGGGACGGGGGGCGGGAAAGGAAACGTTGATTATGGGGGGGGGAGGTGAGGTCTGGGCGCGGGAACTAAAACTCCCCGAGTCTTGGAGGCTCGGAACACAGCCGGCCAGAACAGAGGGCTGGAAAGTCGGAACTGTGTGCAGGAATTACGAAGGGGAAGGGTATTTTGCATGCTTTTCTTTGGGTGTTTCTAACGTGGGGGGGGGAGGGGTAGGGCTGCCAGCCTTTTTTTCTGGTGGCTTTTAAACCTATAAGTGCTGCAGACTTGAATCTGCGCTTCCTGTACATCCCACTTGGAGCATCTCATCCATATCTTGCCTTTTCACCGTTTTCCTTGAATTGGATGGAGCAACCTTTTCTGTTCCCACTTAAAACCATGACTTTTTCACTTTCTGTCTTTCTCTTCTCCTTTCTTGAAGTTCTGAAATCTCATTTTGCATTTTTCTCCCCCAAGCTTAAAGGCTCTCCGAAGGCAAAGATTTAATTAAAAACAAAACAAAACTTTGAGGATTTGAAGCAAGACCTTGTCTTTCTTGATTGGCTCTGCATGGGACTTTGGCCTTAACGTCTCAACCTTTCTGAGTATTATCCTCCCGGTGGTTAAAAAAAAAAAAACAAGGAAGGACGGTGCACACTTAATAGGGCTTAATTTTAAGGGAGTTGCCCTAAAACACCAAAAGGTTCTTAAGTAATGTCGGTGTATTCGGTGGTTGGGAAGTGACTGAGAAAACAAAGCATTTTTTAGTTCCCACATTTCTTAGTTGAGGATAGAGAGAAGGGAGATGACTGGGAGAGTCAGGAAATAAAATGGTGATTGGGGCGTGCAGCTAGTGTTGGGTGTGAGATGGCTAAGGTTTTGTTGAGTAATTATCCTGCCAACTTTACGGATTAGTGCTTAGTGAAGGTTCTTGCATACTGAATTTAGAGGTGAGGAGGATGAGGCTTGAGGAAGAACTAGTGGTTCAGGGTCACCTAGCTGCTAAGAGGTGAGTCTAGGAAGTGTCCTTGGTGGAAGCATGTGTGAACATTGACCTGTACTTATTGAACATGGGTTTTCTAGGCTCTAAGGAGGGTAGTATCAGGATGAGGCTTGGAAGATTCTGGCACTTCTCTCAGTCTGTGTCGGTGCCTGAAGCCTTAAACAGCTTTCAGCTTAATTCAGGTGTGGTATGTTGAAATGATGGCTCACAATGGGCTTCTATGTTCTGTTGTAAAAGTGCGGGGCAACCTTCACTTTATGAAGAAAAGGAGAGAGAACTTTATTTTTTAAATTTTTAAAAAAGATTTATTAATTTGATGGGGCGCCTGGGTGGCTCAGATGGTTGGGCGTCTGCCTTTGGCTCAGGTCATGATCTCAGGGTCCTGGGATCCTTAGTCCCACATCGGGCTCCTTGCTCAGCGAGGAGCCTGCTTCTCCCTCTGCCTGCCGCTCCCCCTGCTTATACTCTCCCTCTCTCTCTCTCTCTGGCAAATAAATAAATAAAATCTTTTAAAAAAAATCTTTATTTGAGAGAGCGCACACAAGCGCAGAGGGAGAGAAGGGGGCTCCCTGCTGAGCAAGGAGCCTGGCGCGGGGCTCTGTTCCAGAACCCCAGGATCATGATCTGAGCCGAAGGCCGACGCTTAAGCGACTGAGCCACCCAGGCGCCCCTAATTTTTTTTTTTCTTTTAAGTAATCTCTGTGCTCAGCGCAGGGCTTGAACTCATGTCAGGGAGATCAAGAGTCACATGCTCTTCAGACTTGAGCCAGCCAGGTGCCCCAAGCAAGAGAACTTTAACACTTGGGGCTGACATTGGCCAGAGAGGGAGAGAACCATAGACACATAGTTTAGAGGAGAGCAGGAGAAACTGGCAGATTCTAAGCTGGCAAGGTGTGGAAGTGGTATCTAAATAATTCAGTTGGGCAAGGAGAAAATAAAAAAACAAACATTCCCAGCCAATTATCCTTAATTCTCAGCCTGTTAATCTTTTTTTTAAAACTTTTTATGATTTTATTTATTTGAGAGAGATCATGAGCAGAGAGGAGCGGTAGAGGGAGAAGCAGACTCCTTCGCTGAGTGGGGAGCCCGATGCGGGACTGGATCTCAGGACCCCGGGATCACGATCTGAGCTGAAGGCAGATGCTTAACCGACTGAGCCACCCAGGCGCCCCTTTCAGCCTGTTAACCTTAAAGATGAGAAAATTTTGATGGTGAGCTGAGGAACATTCTAGGAAGAAATAATACTAAGGAGGGGGATGTGTATACATTCATCTTTGTTAGTTCTTGAGACCCTACAAAAGTGTTTTGGGAGTAAGATTTTTTTTTTTTAGTATTTATTTATTTTAGTATTTATTTTTTTTAAAAAAGATTTTATTTATTAGAGAGCACGAGCAGGGGTAGAGGGAGAGGGAGGCTCCCCGCTGAGCAGGGCACCCCAGGTGGGGCTTGATCCCAGGACCCTGGGATCATGACCTGAGCCGAAGGCAGACGCTTAAATCGACTGAGCCACCCAGGCACCCCGAGAACTCTGATTCTTACTGTGTTCCCCCATTACTTAATTTGGGGAGACATGTTACCCTTGCTGTCAGTAGGTGTCTACACTTGGAAAATAAGGGAATCTGGCTAGATGGGGATCTTGTAAGTTCTTCGAAGTTTCAGTTAGGGGCACTTGGTGAGAAATCTACCACCTGTGTGTGAGGTCTCCAAAAACATTTATTTTAATTGATAATAATGAGTCAAAAGGCATTAGTCTTGGCATGGTGAGTACTGGATGTGACTCAGGGGTGAGTCAAATGCCTGTGGAGCCTGGATTCATGTTCTTTTTCCCATTTGTCAGTAATCCTTACTAATGCTCCAGTTCCATGATGTGATTTTAATGGAATTAAACTTGAACCACTTAGTTATGTTGTTATATTGCGATTCCATATAACTTAGTTACCAGTGCAAGCCAGCTAGTACCCAGCAGCCACTGGACCACTAAGGGCAATTATAGGTTGGGCCTGGTGGTGCCTGTTTAGTGTTGTGGCTGATGACATAACTCGGGAAATTTTAATTTTTGCTAAAAAACAAAACCTCATCTTTGGTCATCATGCAAGTGAAGTATTGGATTCTGAGGACTCCTGAACCCAGAAAACATTTTGTGATTTCTCAGCTGAGGCTAACAAGAATAAACATGTCCCTTGTTTGTATGGTTTGAGCATCTCTGGGCTGGTGGAGGACACACGATTTGTTCCTAGTCATATACACTAGGCAGCAAGCGGGCTGGGTATCCAGAGGGGAGTGTGGTGTGGTACGCACAGCCTCTGCCTGCCCTGTTAGAGCAAACAAGCCTCTGGCTAGTCAGCCCTCCAAAGCTTGAGCAGTCCTCCTCTCCCTGTCTCATTTCTTCCCCCGGGCTGGGAGTATCTGCGAAGGCCGGCCTCCAGTGTCTGTATCCTGGACACAATTCTGGTACCTCATAGATGTTTGATAAGTGCTGGTTAAAATGCACCTGATTGATGTTATGGTCAAGATGGAAAACTAGTTCAAGTACCCTAGGGGGAAAATGAGACACACATATACGGGTCCTGAGTGAGGAAACCTGCCTGATGCTCTTACGTTCGGGTTCTGGACCGCTGATCTATAGTTGATGTAGGGAAACAAAGTGACTTATGTTACTCCAATTCAGAAAGTAGTTTTCTTTTTTCTTTTCTTTCTTTTTTTTTTTTTTTAAGATTTTTATTTATTAGAGAGACAGCCAGAGAGGGAACACAAGCGGGGGGGCGGGAGAGGGAGAAGCAGGCTTCCCACTGAGCAGGGAGCCCGATGTGGAGCCTGGGGCTCGATGCGGGGCTCGGTCCCAGGACCCTGAGATCGTGACCTCAGCCGAAGGCAGACGCCCAACGACTGAGGCACCCCCAGAAAGTAGTTTTCTAACAAAGATCTTGTTTAATAAATTAATAGAAGGCTGCTTAGGAATTGGGCTTAACCAAAAAGATTTAGGATAGGGGTTCTAATTTTATGCCTTTGACCCTTATCAAGGAAGATTGTGGAGCCTCAGAGTAAGAATTTTACTTTTTTTTTTTTTTTGGAGTGGAGTGGGGGAGGAGAAGAGGGGGAGAGAATTTTAAGCAGGCTTCAAGCCCAGCACGTGAGCCCGGTGAGCCCGAAGCGGGCTCATCTCAAACCCTGAGGTCATGACTTGAGCCGAAGTCGAGTCGGACGCTTAACCAACTGAGCCACCCAGGTGCCCCTCAGAGTAAGAATTTTAAATGCATAAAGTAACCCAATTACTTTAAAACACAATTTTCAAAATAAACAAGAAAGTCCCAAATATGTAGACTAGTAATATGTGCTTCTTCAGTAGCACATTAAATAACATGATTCTAGCATCAGGCCTAATAACTTCCACAATTTCGAAGTAGAGCTGAGAAAATCGTATTTCAGCTGTGTTGTAAGAAAAAGCTGTGAGATTTTATTGGTGACGATAGCCACCATAGTTGATGTGTGGTTTTACAAGCATAACTGAAGAAAATGCTAAATTTCAATTAGTGAAAATAAGGATGTGTATTTTTTTTTTCCCATCTGAGTTCACAGACCCCCCTGAATTGTATCCACTGGCCCCTGGGAATCACTGGCCCCTGGGAAGTCCATGGACCCCTGGTTCAGACCCCCTACCTGGACAGGGAAGGGAGAGTGCCATTTCTGTATATTGTTTCTTTTAGGCCCAGTAGGTTTCCAGTCAAGGCCAGAGCTGTAAGCAAATGTCTCTGGTTCCTCTTCAAGACAGACGTCTCTTTGAAAACATGAAAGCCGGTATTTATTAGTTGCCTCCTGGGCTAGGCATTGCCCTAAGCGCATTACACGTTATTTTACGTAATCCTCACAACAACCCTGTGGTAGGTCCTGTTATCCCCATTTTAAAGATGAATAAATAGGCCCATTGAAGCTTTTCACCTAATAAATGGGGTAGCTGGGATTCAAAGCTTTGTCTATTTGATTCCAAGGCCTTTGTTAATTCCACAACTGCGAAGCCTCTTAGTTTAAGGCAGTGATTCTCAACGACTCTGTCTCCCTTCCTCCCCCTTCCTGGGGACATTTGGCAGTATCTGGGAACATTTTTGGTTATCATAAGTGGGGAGGTGCTACTAGCATTTCGTAGGTCAGGGGTGCTTGCTCAACACCCTCCATTGCACAGGACAGGCCCCCCACAGCGTTGACAGCCCAAGATGTCAATAGTGCTGGGGCAGAGAATCCCCGGGGTAAGTTCTAGCTAAGCCGATGCTCTAATGCAGATGACAGATCATCAGCGAAATTTCCCTGGTTCTTTTTGGAAGTCTCCATTATGCATAAATCAATAGTCATAGAGGGAGGGTGGGCCTTACCTTCCTCCTAGGTTTGCCCTGGGGTCGGTTAGGAGCAGAGGGCTTGGCCAGCACTGGCTTCTGGTGACCCTCCCTCCCTGATTTCCTGAGCCTTCCTCCCATCCTCAGAGCTCCCACTGTTTTCGTGTTATTTGTTGAGCTGCTTTCTGGTAGAAGCATATCGTCTTTGTGCGATTCATAGCTATAAGCACAAAACCTAAAAAAATCCAGTTTTGATCGCATCGAGTGTTTTGTTGTTCAAGAGGAGAAAAAGCTTTCCCCTTTGTCTCAGCATTATCATCCCTTGTTGTAACACTTTACCATTGTGATAACACCCCCCGCCCCCACGTACCGGCTTTAACAATGTAGCCTTAAGGGGGCGGATGCCTGGGAAGGGGGAAATGCATGCTTGGGTCCTTTTCTAGATTGACTGAATCACGGTCTGGGCTGGAGGAGTTTCTGGAATTTGCATTTTTAACCAGCTTCCTCCCAGTAATTCTGATGCTAATTAAGTACGAGAATCAGTATAGTAGGATCCTCATTAAAAACAAAAAACCCTTGTATCAGGAACGTGGGGCGTCCCCCTACCCCAAGTACCAGGCAGCCAGTCCTTAAGTCCTGCACATTGTGCTTGCTACGCTCTCAGATTCCTTGCTCACCTTTTTCCTGGCTACACTTCTTGGCCACAGTCTCCCAGTGTCTCCATTTTGGGGAAGGGCTCGATCACCACAAACTCAACAGATTCCTCCTATCCCTTTTCTCATTTAAAAAGCCTCCTGTGTGTCCTCATCACCTTGTCAGCCCCTCCTGGGGCCATTTCTGCCCAGCTGTCCCTACCCTTGCGCACATTTGAGTCTCACACTCCCTGTGCTTCCAAGTAGCTGGGAGGCACCCAGACTCAGAATTTAACAGCTCTGGGGCAGGCATTTTTCGTCCTTTAGGTATTCTCTCGTACTTGAATGCTGTTTGCAAATGTTTTATGGGCTGTTTGGGGGAGGTCTCAATGGAATCTCCCTTCATTTGGCACACTCTTTTGCTTTTTTTTTTTTAACTCTTTCCCCCAACTCTGCAAAAGATTCTTAATTGCACGAATCAGGCTGTATTTGACTGCAGGCTGAGTAATTGCACATTGCTGGGAATTAGTTTTGTGAGCTTGCCATTAAAAAATTGTATAAACCATAATCTTTTTAAGAGTGTAGTCCCAAAGTTACACCCATTTCTTTAAACCTGTGGAGGTAGCGTATGGTAAAACGAATTTGTGCTTTATCTCAAGAAGCCTCATCTAGTTATTTGGTCGTTCTCTGTCGTTATTTTAAGTGCTGTGGAAGGGATAACAGCTGTTTAAGAAATTGACTCCATCATCCAGGCATTAAGAACAATCTCTACCCCAGCTAATGAGAGAGGTGCATTTTCAAGTAATCTGAAGCCCTGCATGTGACATTTCTTCAGGATAGCATTTTCCAACTGCATAACCAGCTAGTAGACACTTTGCCGTGTGTGTGTATATGTGTGTGTTTGGGGGGGGGAGGTGCTTTTAAGTTGGCTAAAATTAAAAAGACGAGATAGAAAATGTATGTATCATGTGTGGCAACAATTTAGTATTTTTAACAGCAAGCCAGAAGGTCTTATGAATAGAAACCGGTATACCCTTAAAAACAAAAGCTTATGATTAGGTAATGTAGGAGAGAAAAACATACCAGCTGCGGCAATAGAGGTATACATAAAGGTCTTCAACCTAACAAGGAGAGAAGCAAATAAAAATAGAATGGTCTTAACTTCTCAGATTGGAAACTGAAAAAGTACTTAAGATACTAAGCGATATTTAGAGCGTGAGGAAATCGTCTACACATAATGGAAGGTTTTGCAGTGGAGGAGTTAAACCACTTTCGAAATCTTCTTTGCATCTTAATTGTGTCATGAAATGGGCTGTATCTGAATGGCCGCCCAGGCCTTTGTTACCTTGTTGGGAGACGACCGAGGTGCAGGGGCTCCGAGCTTGGGAAAGTTAGAGCTGCTGGCGTCAGGCGTGGTACCCGGTACAGTTTGGAATGACGGGCTTTGTAATGTGAATTGAGACGGGCGCGGTTGTACTGCTCCTCGGCAGGTAAGGATCGGTTCGGAAGTGCCTGGGCTGTGGTTGGGCATCTGTTGAAAAGCGTGTTCAGGAAAGCTGTGAGTGAGTTGAGTTTCTGGAGTCCTGCACACGGCAGGCGTTTGCCTCCAGCGGTTGTAACCCGGGCCGTGCCGGCCACCATTTCATGGGACTTTGCTTCCACGCCCAGTTCTTGTGAAGAGTCAGGAAGCCTCCTCAATTGAATCTTTAAAGCAAGTATGTAAACCATTGCATGAATGCTCTTTGAAACCCTTACGACTAGGCACTTATCCAGACCCCAGGAAAAACAACTCTGGGGCCCTAAGTTGTGGTGGGCCTGGATTTCATTAAACTGATACTGTCATCTGTGTTCCGGAA
Source organism: Halichoerus grypus (assembly GCF_964656455.1). Classification (NCBI taxonomy): domain Eukaryota; kingdom Metazoa; phylum Chordata; class Mammalia; order Carnivora; family Phocidae; genus Halichoerus; species Halichoerus grypus. Next base: position 114,380,098 of record NC_135727.1, on the reverse strand, counting down.
GGAGCCACTGAGCTAGTGGCCATACTTGGGATCAGATGTGTTTATGTGCTAAGCAGCAAACCCAAAAGGAGCTGCTAAGAACCGGTAGCATCTTCTAGATGACCCTCCGGGTAGTTTCACATGCGCCTTACTTTCTCCCTCTGCATGAAGGTGCTAATGATCCCCAGATCCCACACACTGTGTTGTTGGGTGGGATGTCCAATAAAATGTTTGGAAGAGTGTCAAATGATACATAAAACACTTAGCACTAATTGCAGTACTTAGGGCTGAGTACTTTGAGATTGTGCCAGTGGATAAAGACGCTCAGTTATAAAGAGGGGTGAATTTAACTTACTGAAAGATAAGGAAAGTTCTGCTGGCAAAAGAAGAGGCAGAAAATAATGCAATGGCATGCGATTTGAAGGTTGGTCTTCCTTTATTTAAAGGAGCTCTTTAAGTGAAAGCAGAATTTTTTTTTTTTTTAAAGACTTTATTTGACGGAGAGAGAGCACAAGCAGGGAAACAGCAGAGGGAGAGGGAGAAGCAGACTCCCCGCTGAGCAGGGAGCAGAGCAGGGAGTCTGAGGCCGGGGCTCCATCCCAGGACGCTGGGATCCTGACCTGAGCCGAAGGCAAGAGGCTTAATCAAAGGCAGAGGCTTAACGGACTGAGCCACCCAGGCGCCCCTATTGCTGAATTCTTATTTGTTAAGGATTTGCAAAGGACTTTTGTGTTTATATATTCACGAGGGATACTGGTCTGTAGGTTTCTCTTTGTGGACTGTCTTTTTCTGGTTTTGGTATTAGGACAATGGTTTCATAAAATGAATTAGGCATTCCTTTTCTGTTTTCTGCAAGAGATTTTGTATAGAAGTGTGTTATTCTTCTTTAAATGTTTGGTAGAACTCTCCAGTGAAACCCATCTGGCCCTCAAGATTTCTATTTGGGGAGTTTTTAGATTATGGATTCAATTTCTTTGGTAGTTATAGGGCTCTTCAGATTACTTCTTATTGGTAAGTTGTGGTAGTTTGTGTTTTTTGAGGAATTGGCCCATTTCCTTTTAAGTCGCTAAATTTATGTGTAGAGTTGTTTGTAGAATTCCTTTATTATCCTTTTGGTGTCTACTGGGGTCCTGGTTATATGGGTTATTAGCTGTTATTTTGTCCCCCCGCATTTAATAAATTGCTAACTTGAATGGAGGAAGTATTCCTCAGATTATTCTAGTCCCAAATGCTAAGAATGTCACTTCTGGAAATTCAGGTTGTAGAATTACAGCTGAGCGTCCCTGTGCCTGTTGGTTAGGAATTTAGAGCTGGAAAAGACCTTAGACGGGGGGTCAACAAACTTGGGCCCTTGGGCCACATCCTGTTCTTTGGCCTCCTTTGTATGGCCTTCTGGTAGCTGACAGGGCCCTGATTTGGCCTGCCAAATCCTGAAATCTTTACTGTGTGGCCCTTTAAGGAACAAGTTTGTCCACCCATGCCTTCAGACTAAGTCCAGTGTGGCTTGCTTTAGAGCCATCTGGAAAGACATTCAAGTACAGATTCCCAGGCCCCCACATGGCCTTTTTCTCATCTGGAATCCATCATAGTATACATTTCTCCCTCTGTACGGGGAGTTTTGACTTGTGTCCTTTGACTTTCATCTCTGTGGCACTTAACTTTTCCAGTACTTCCTGGGTGCTGAGTAATCTCCGTGGAGGTTCATTCTGAAGGGCGCAGTCCTGAATGTTGACTTCGCTGAGTCTGCCTTGGCCAAAGCTGGAAGAAGAGAAGGTGCAGGGGGTCACCTCAGGGATGGCTTGATAAAAATGTGACTTTTGACGACACAAAGTCCAAACTGCTTTATCTCTGGAAATATTATTTCATTGTTGATTTGCAGCCTGGCAGAGAAGCTTGGGCACAAACCCTAGAATTGTTTGCAGAAACACAAGTGGTCAATAGATCTGAACCCGTAGGGTATTCTGCCCACCTAAAGGCAGTGGGAAGAGAGCTGGATGTTCATGATACTGGTTAAGCGCTCCTGGACAGTAAAAGTGGCGATCCCGCAGTTTCTACTTTGGTAAAGAAACCTGGTTTTCTTCTGCATGGAGCTGAGGGAAGCCATGGCCGTCTGACCTTGGGCCAGCCTGTAACCTGATTGCATCCCACTGCTTTGTGAGATGAAGGGGAGGTGGCAGTCGGCAGCTGGGATGCTTTTCACTCCTCACAGTGGACAGTGGAGGGCAGTTGTGAACTAAAGGTGTAAGGGCTGGTTAGTTTTCCTGGTCCAGGTGCCTTAGGTCTTCTCCTTTCCTCTCACCTCAGACCCTGTCAGTTCCCTCTTACCACTTTGCTCATCCCTTTTCTGCAGCTGCTGGGTCTGGTTTCACCTCATTTCTTGGGCTTCTTCCTATTGGGTTGAGTACAGCGCCCAGAGAGGGCTTTTTGTGGTCCTGGCCTCTACAGTGTCTTCTGCGTTGGTGGTCTTCTGCTCTCTTCCACAGCTCTAGCCCGAGTTTACTACTTCCTCTTCTGGAAACATGGATCTTGAACCCGTGGAGTCTAGGCACACCTTATGTTGCTCAGAAGACGCCTTCTGGGAGAGTTCAGGTGGCCAGATGTCCAGCTTCTCAGGGCCACAATTCGTTATCTTCTCCCCAAGCGAAAGCCAGGCTTCTTGCATGATCTCCCCTTTCTGTGCCTTTCTTTATAATTCTTGGTTAGCCTCCCATGTGGACTAGGTCAGAATGTGAGGACTGGATAGTTTGAGCTACATGAGCACTCCGTGGAGGTGCCTCCCTCTCTGTGCTGACTGAGGCTTGTGGGTTGTGGCTGCTTTGAAGACTCCCGTAGCCTTGTGGGGGTGACGGGTTTACCAGGAAGAAGAGGGTACAATACTGCATTACTGTTTGGGTTCCAGACTAAAGAGGGGTTAGGGTTGTGTCTCATAAATTCTCTTTTTGTGAGCCCTTCTTTAATGTCATAAGGAGATTGGCTCATGGAGAGACCTAGGTGGTTATATTAGAGTAGAGTGAGGCTCTTCCCCCTTTTCAGTAGCTGTTGGGGGTGACGGGAAATGCCTTTCTAACTGTTCTCTTGCAGTGGGAAAGGGAAGGCAGGGCAATGAAATAATTAGCAACACATTTACTGTATGCCTAGGGTACTGTAATGTGAGTTTTAAGAAATAGTCCCTGTGGTTGGTACTGTAAACAGCCCCATGTGGTTTTCTTTAATGCACACTTGCATGAAAAGAGCTTGGGTGTTATTTCTGTGTTGTGTTGTATGGCTGTCAATCCAATTCAGCAGGTCTTTTTCTTTCTTTCTGTAGCTAATTTTTCCTGGTTTGGTTGTTCTTCTGTATGAACATCAGAAACTGCTCTGGGGGGTGCCTGCGTGGCTCGGTTGGTTAAGCGTCTGACTCTCGATTTCAGCGTGGGTCTGATTTCTCAGGGTCGTGAGATCGAGCCCTGTATCTGGCTCTGTGCCCGGCGGGGGTCTGCCTGGGATTCTCTCTCTCCCTCTGCCCCTCTTCTCGCTGTCACGCACACCTGCGCTCGCGTGCCCGCACGCTCTCAAAAGAGAAAGAGGAGGAGCTGTGCTCTGAAAACAAGCCCACCAAATTGTCATTTGTCCCTCTCTATGTTTTGTGGCCCCATCTCAGTGCTATGATTTTTAAATTCAAAAAATTTAAAAGAATTTTTTTGTTGAAATATATAATGGACATAAAGCATTAGATTTAGCTGTACAACATGATGATTTGATATTTGTATATCTTGTGAAATGATCACCACAGGAAGGCTAGTTAAGATCCGTCGCCACACATAGTTAAATAATTTTTTTCCTTGTGATGAGAACTTATAAGATTCAATCTCCCGGCAACTTTCAAATATATGCTACAGTTCCTAACTGTAGCGGCTACGCTGTACATTGCCGCCGTGAACGAACTGAGGCTGAGCCTGGCTGCAGGGCTGCATCCGTCCGGTGCCCGGGACAGTGCACACAGCAGCTGCTCGGATACTCCTTTTTCTGTGACACGTCTGTGGCGCGGGGGGGGGGGGGGAGGGCAGAGGAGACCGCCCCTGCCAGCCCCTTTAATCTGCTGCCTCGGGCCTGGCTTATGGTTGGTTGAAAGGGAGCAACCCACTTCTGGAACTTTCTGTTGCCTTGATTACCTCACAGTAGCTGAGAATCTAAAAGTGGAGCTTGTATGTTTGGATTTTTGGGGACAGATTTATTGAGAAGACTTCTATGCCACACCGTTCCCCCATTTAAAGTATACACTTAAATGATTTTCAGTACATTCAGAGTTGGGTGACCATCACCACAATTTTAGAACATTTTCATCACCCCGGAAAGAAACTTCTACCCCTTAGCCATCATCCCCATTCCTCCTAGCCTCCAGTTGCTCCCAGTCCCTGGCATACACTAATTTGCTTTTTATGTCTAGGGATTTGCCTTTTCTGGCTCTGTCATACAAATGGAATCCTACAACATGTGACCCTTTGTGACTGGCTTCTTTCATTTAGCATTATGCCATCCATGTCCCAGCATATATCAGTACTGCATTCCTTTTATGGCTGAATAAATAGTCCATGGTATGGATAGACCACAGCTTGCTTATCCAGTCAGAGTTTCACGGACAGTTTGGGTTTCCACTTTTTGATTAATGTGAAACCTGCTGCTCTGAACGTTGCCATTGTCTTGGGTGTTGTGTGATGAGATTAATCATCTTGCAGCTGTTGTAAAAAGAACTGGACACGGGAATTGAAGACAAAGCTGTCGAAGTAAGATAGCCCAGGCAACCACCTGCTTGACCTTCACTTTAATCTCTGGGAATTTATTAGGCTTCTGTATGTCTGAGATGTCTCCTGATACACAGACCCTCTTTGTTAACATTTAAAAATAAAACAAATTTTTAAATAATTGTAAGTGCTAAGCTCTTTTTAATTGTGAAATATGAAGGCTTTCCCTGTATATCACTTGATTTCGGTAATCTGGACTTGCTGCCTATCAGCATTGATTTTTTTTTTTTTTTAAAGATTTTATTTATTTATTTGACAGAGAGAGAGTTGAGAGAGGGAACACAAGCAGGGGGAGTGGGAGAGGGAGAAGCAGGCTTCCCGCGGAGCAGGGAGCCCGATGCGGGGCTCCATCCCAGGATCCTGGGATCATGACCTGAGCCGAAGGCAGACGCCTAGCAACTGAGCCACCCAGGCGCCCCTGGAATAGATTTTTAAAAACTTTATATAATTTACATCGAGGAAATTTTGTGTACAGTTCTGAGTTTCGACCAATGCATACAGTCATGTAAGCACCACCACTGTCAAGATTAGGACATCTGAGTGGATGCTTAAAGCAGGTACTTGAATGGCTTCAAACTGTGTTGGAGTCCAGTTTTCCTTTCTTCTTTAGGTTTAGAGGAAGCCTAAGAGCCTATCAGGGTAACCCGAAAGCTGGTCTGTGTGTGAAGGGAAACCACACAACCCAAACCTGGCTCTTCGCTTCTCTGACACCAGGGTGTCTCAGGTTTGGGGGAAAGGATGCCCGCCTTGATGCTTCCCCTTGCTGTGAGCTGCTAGTGTACGTGCTGCCACTCCCCCCCCCTTTAGGGGGGTCCAGCTCTCAGGAGGAGGGTGGCGTGGGGGTGGCCCCTGACCTGGATGGAAAGTGGAAGTGGGAGGGGGAGGCAGCTGGTGGGATCAGAGGATGGAGGAGAGTTAAGGGCACCGGGCTCTGGAGATGCCAGGCTCTGTGGAGGAGGGGCGAGCTGGGAGGAGGCCGGGCGTTAGGCCCCACCACTTGGGCATGGTGCCATGACGGCGATCATCAACCCCTCGCGACGGACTAGCTTGAGCCATCGCGGGGGAGAACTAGGAAGCAAAGTAACGGGACAGGGCCTTGATGGGGAGGTGTGGAATTTCCAGGGCTCGTAATTAAAGATACGCTTGGCAAGGATAGCAGTTCGTCTCCTAATTTCACGAGCCGGATGCTGCTAGCATGGGAGCGACTCGCCCGGTCCAGCCCCCTGACTTTGCGGAGGAGGCCAGGGCGGCTCTGGCCCAAGGCCGGGCAGGCTGAAGGTCCTGCACGAGGGGCGCCTGCCACACACTCTGTCCCGAGTTTTCTTTGCTCAAGTGTTCGAAGTTGAAAGGACTTCAAGATGCAAGTTGAGGTCTGCAGGTGTTTTCTGGAAGTAAGAGAACTGCTTATTCCCTCAGGGCAGCCGCTACTGGAATTCGCCTTGTTGAGGAGGTTACAGGATCTTAGCCGTTACTTAAAATGGAAGAAAGTGGGCATGGGTCTAACTGAAGGATGTTTTCCCCCCTTTTTGCCAGGGTGCCGGGTGTCTTAGGTGTTTATTCAGCACAAATCCCTCCACTTCTTGGGCTGGTCAGCCTGGGTGAGTGCAGTTGCTCAACTGAACGTCCACTTGGGGCTGCCCACCTTATGGAGCGCCGATTACAGGGCAGCCCCAGACCACGAGGGATGGAGGGAAGGGACACTGCAAAGTGGTGTCCCCATCTTGAGGGTTGAGGGCGTGATGCCTGTTGGGGGCGGTGCCTGGCCAGTGAGTTTGGAGGGACAGAGAGGCTGCGGTGGGTGATTTGTGTAAGAAGCTTCAAGGGGAGCATCCTGGGGGATTTTAAGTGGCAAGGGTATTAACATCTGGGGGAGGGAATAGAGAAGTCCAAGCCTTATTTCAGACTTGACTGGGACAGTGTGTTGAGCAGTTAGGCAGAAAGCAGTTTCCATTTGGGTATAAGGATTTGGGATTCAGCCATCTGGATGGAGCTGACGGTCAGAGTCAGAGTGCTCCAAGAGCGGCCTCTAAAAATGGATCTCTGGGAGAAAATGAGGCAGGGAGATGAAACTTGGGCCTTCATGCCTTGCCCCTGCCCCCCCACCCCACTTTTCATCCTCTCTTCCTTTCTTTTGGTAGTGATGTATTTAATTTGGACCAGACCTCCAAGTTGATTCTTTCTAAGTTATTGTTGAATAAACACAAAGTGGGCAGTGGTCTGGAAACGGGGACATTGAGTTGTCTAGTGGACAAAGGACACATTTTGCCCTGGGACAGGTCACTGTGTTGCTGCGCACTTTGGAGTGCTGAGTCGTCTACGAGTTGCACATCATTCTTGCCTGGCCAGAGTTTTCTAAGAACTTCTGCCAAACATTTTGTTAGCCTAGTTTGGATTACCATGCGTCCTTGAAAGCCGTGTGATTATATCTCTTTTAGCATTTGAATTTGCTTTCAAATTTTCTGATTTTGTAGCCACTTATGACATTGCAGTCTTGTGTTCCCACATTTGGGCATGCTCTGAGCCCAGGCTTATTTTCACTCCTATGGAGCATCTAGTAGTTCTCAAGGGACTGTATTGCCTGCCCCACTTCTGTCCCTGGGCAGTGGGAGTGTGGGGTCTTTTTTTTTTTCTCTTCAGACAAAGTGGGGGACTACCCACATGTAATGTGTATGACTGGGATTGCCAAAGTCCTGTGAGGGACAAGACTGTCCTTCACACCATATGTTGTCAACCCCAGTTGAGGAACCCCGATACAGCCAAGTACATTTTGCTTGGTCATATTACATGTTTCTTACTAGACAGGCATGAAGGTTGAAATTGGATAACTGCAAAGCATTTTCTGGGACATGTCCTAGGCTGCCTGTTAGTAAGGAGTTCAGGCTTTTTTCAGACCTTTTTCAACATTTTCTATAACCTTTTGGTGACTCGACTAATTAGTTTGAAAATAGTGGGGTTTTCTTGTTCTTTCTTTTATCTAGTGGTTTAGCTCGGTGGTTCTCAACCATGGCTGTGTATTGGAATTTCCCAGGGAGCCCTGAAAAATACCGATGCCTGGTTCTCACCCGTAGATTTTTATTTAATTGGTCTAGGATGTGACGTACCACTTTTAAAAACTCCCCAGGTAATTATGCACTGCTGGGATTGAAAACCACTGGTTTAGATATTCTAGAAACTCTGCAAAGATACAGCAATATAGATGATTAATTTAGGCAACTGAAATAAATTTTCATTTACCCACAAAGCATTTATTGAGCCCCTGAGATCAAGATGACCAAGCGAGCCTCATCGTTGAACCTAGTGGAGCTCATGTCTTTGGCTTTGTTTTCATTTTCAAACCTTGGTTCTGGAAAAGAGTTGCTGGGCAGTTGTTTCAGCTCTGGAGCCCCTTTCTGGAATCGTCTCCAAGGGCTGGGAGCAATGTGGAGGACGAGAAGACAGGAGGAAAGTGCAGAAAGGCGCACGGTCATTCAGTGCCCACAAGGGACCAGGCGGTGGTGACCGCCAGAAATAACATTCAGACCTGGCAGATTTCTTCTAAACTGAGGGGCAAGCCCATAGTATAGACATAAGTAACACTCACCATTGGGTTTCTTTCGTAATATGTTTTCCTTCAGTTTGAAACCTGGTTGGAGGGCCTCCATTAGCCCCCTCAGTACCTTTCCACTGATGGTGCCAGCTAGAAAAAGGGGGGCGGTTGCCGTGCTGCATTTGGCCGGCAGTCAAGGGTTTTAGGTGTTTTATTTTTATTTTTATTTTTATTTTTTTAAGATTTTATTTATTTTTTGACAGAGAGAGACACAGCGAGAGAGGGAACACAAGCAGGGAGAGCGGGAGAGGGAGAAGCAGGCTCCCGGCTGAGCAGGGAACCCGATGCAGGGCTCGATCCCAGGACCCTGGGATCATGACCTGAGCTGAAGGCAGACACTTAACGACTGAGCCACCCAGGCGCCCCGGGTTTTAGGTGTTTTAGACAAAGACACCCCTTTCCCTGGCCCAAGAGAGAGTTTGCCCCGGCTCAGCCCTGGGGCCGAGGTCCTCCTATCCTGCGCAGCCTGGCCAGTGATGCACAGGGTGGCCCTGTCTGGATCGTCCCCTTCACCAGCATATAGGGGATTTGTGTTCTGTTTTGTAATGTGCCAACAGAACCCAGTCTTGAGGCCATTTACCAGGAGTGATGATTTGTTTTATGCACTTTCAAAACAGAAAACGTGTATTCTAGCCAAGGAGGGATTGAATAATGACATAGTGGCTCTCCTGTTGAGGGCAAGTAGTTCTGGGCTATGCGGGCCTCGGGGCCGTGCTGGGCACATTGTCCTTCCCGCCCTGCAGCTCAGTCACTTCCGCGGTAGCTTGACCCCACCAGGCTTCAGTGACAAACAGACTGAACGAGGGCCCTTCTTTTGATGAAGTTTGAAATCGGAATTTTTTTAGGGGGTGGATTTCAGTCTTAAAACCGAATATCATTCAGAGGATATAATTCAGGCTTCCCCCTTTTAATTTCCAATTTCAGAATAGTGAAGCCAGCTATTTTCTTCCAAACGAGTTTCCCAAAGGCACAGTTTTTGCTGGGAATGAGCGAGACTAATGAGACATGAGGTCACCACCCGTGTTGCCTGATGCTTGTGTTGCGATGGGTGTGTGGTGTGCTTTCCGCTCCAGGAGTCTTTCCCTGATGAGGGGCTTTTTCCTGGATGCAGCCTCAGTTCAGCTGGCTCTCATCGGGCTTGGCCACGCTGACATTCTCTGGCTCTACCCAGGTCCCTGCTCCCTCCTGGGTGCTGCTGTCTCAGAGGAGGAGACGCCTTCCTTGTGGGTGAACCCCAGCTGGTATTTTTATGAGAAGTGTGAAGTCCCTTTGCTTTCTGATTTCCTCTCACACAGTTGCTGGTGAACACACTTGTGCCCACCTGCTCCTGTTTGGGGGCTTGGGGCTGCACACTCATGTAGTTGTGTTTTTAAATGCTGTCCGTGAGTTTTGGTTGTGCTATCCTAATAGCTCTGTCTGTGTTCGGGAACTCAAAAGATTAGAAGGTGGATGCCCTCACGGCCATTTTTGCTACGCTATTTGCTATCGTTTGTTAAGTGAAGTTGAAAGTACCTGTTTTGGTGGGTGTATCCGTCTGCCAGAGCTGCCCTAACAAAGTGCTACAGATCGGGCAGTTTAAAACAACAGACACATTCTCTCCCAGTTCTGGAGGCCAGAAGTTCAAAACTGTGTTGGCAGGGCCGTGGACCTTCTAAAGGCTCTAGGGGACAGCCCTTGCTTGCCTCTTCCAGCTGCGGGCGGCTCCTGGTGTTCTTGGCCTGTGGCTGTTACCAGTATCACCTGCTCCTCTTTGTCCCCGTCTCTCCTCTTCTGTCTGTCATGAGGGCACTTGTCCTTGGATTTAGGTCCCACCTGCATAATCCAGGATGATCTCATCTCTAGATCCATAATTACATCTGCAAAGACCTTTTTCCAAATCAGGTCACCCTTCCAGGTTCTGGGGGTTAGGATGTGGACATATCTTTTTGGGGGCCACCATTCCACCCACTACAGTGTGGGTAGGTGAAATCTTTTTTTTTTTTTTTTTAAGATTTTATTTATTTGAGAGAGAGAGAACGAGCATGGAGAGGGACAGAGGGAAAGGGAGAAGCCGATTCCCCGCTGAGCAGGGAACCTGATGTAGTTCTCAGTCTGATCCCGGGACTCTGGGACCATGACCTGAGCCAAAGGCAGACGCTTAACCGACTGAGCCACCCAGGTGCCCTGAAATCTGGTTTTTAAGTGGCAACTGACTTTAAATTTTTTGAAAAGTCTGTGCCTGCTAGAATAAGACACATTTGCTGCCCAATTTGGCCTCTGAACCCAGTTTGTGGTCTTCATTCTTAACTGTGCTCTGGAAGGTCTTGGGAACAAAGTTCCAGACATGGCTGGAGATAGATTCTAAGTAGGGTGAAAAAAATCCTTAACGTCTAGTCCAAACGTTGGCACTACTTAGTTTATGGAAGGAATTCTAGTGTGATTTTTCTGGTGAAACCTTTTCAGCTGTGAATCTTTTTGTTTTTTTCTTTTGCCTTGGTTCAGGTCGCAGACGTACTCTTCGTACATACTCTGTTTTGACGCTTTGCAGCCTACACTGTTTTTTCTGTCATGTGGAAAAAACACCAGCCCATGGAGGGCTCGTGGGACAGTACAGAGTAATTCCTTTTGTCTCATCTCGGTGCTTTACCTTACCCTTCTCAGGCAATGAGTGCTTAGCAGATCGAACTAGAGGAGAATAAATTGCATTTTGCCTTTTCTCTTAGGCGTCATAATGTTGGATGTTCCTGAAGATTCTGGCATCAAGTGAACCTGCAGAGATTAATGCAATTTCTATAACCTTGACCGAAGTCCTACCTGGGGATACCACTTGGGAAGTGGGTGGGGAGGGAGAGGGGAAGATGGGCCCCTGGCCAAGGATAGGGTCAGTACATAGCAGGTTGTTCCATAAGGAATTGTTCAGTCGCTACTGTATAGAAATATGTTACTGAGTGGCCCCATTTAATTTCTTTTTCCCTATTATAATAGCAACCCATGCTTATTGTGAGACACCTGGAACATAAAGGCAAAAGTTTTGAAGTCCTTTATGATACCCATCAGGAGTGGGTGGACATCCCCTTTCTAGCACTGTATAGGCTCATTAATTTATATACCCTAAAATGGAAGCTCATTTATTTGCATCTCTTTGATTTCTGGTTAGGCTAAACATTGTGTTGTGTCATCTCTGGTTGGCTGAAGACCTGTCTGCATCCTTGGTGCAGTGACTTTGTGGTTGGTGTTTTTGTGTCTGTCTTGTGTTACCCGGTAATCCGTGTAGCCTCTCCTCACGGGGTTGAGAACCTTCATAGCTCCTGACAACGGGCGTGACGCCGGCAAATCTTTGTTCAGGTTTTCTTCCAAAGTTCAGTCGTCAAACTGCGCCTCGCTGGCTTTCCTTTGGAATGTGTTTCATCCTGACCACCTTGCCTTCTCTCCCTTGTTCTCCAGCTGATGGCGAGACCATTCTAAAAGGCCTCCGGTCCATTTTCCAGGAGCAAGGGATGACAGAGTCGGTGCACAACTGGCAAGACCACGGTTATCTAGCGACCTACATCAACAAAAACGGCAGGTGAGGTGGCCTTCAGATCTGAGCACTTCAGCTGGTGGGGCTTGGGGGCGGATGACAAAGTGGGGAGGGGTAGCGTCCAGGTTATTTTTTATTTCCTCCTGTGACATCTTGTTAGGGGGGCTAGAATTCAGTGCTTCACAGCCCTAGCTGCACAGTAGAATCGCCCGGGAGTGCTTTCACAAGACGCCATTACTCCAGTCACTCTCCCAGAGATTGAGGCCAGTGGGCATCAGTATTTTTCCAAAGTACCCCCCCGGCCAGGTGATTCTGCTATGTGGCCAGGACCCAGAACCCCTGGGAAGCAGAAGCAGTGTGAACTGCAGGCCACGATTCACACGTGGTTAAAGCAGATTCCCGGGCCCCGCTCCAAGAGTTTCTGATGTAGCCGCTCTGGGGTAGCACCGGAAATCCCATTTTCAGCAAGCTCCCAGGGGACACCGATGCTGTTGGTCGGCTGACCCCACTGTGAGTAGCACTGTTATAAGTTATTAGCAATTAATGCAGACCATCATCAAATGCGGAATGAGAATGTCTACGGGGAGGTTGACAGGAAGCTGAGGGGACCCAAGATTTCAAGTTGGGTTTTTTTTTCTTTTCCTTAAGACCTTTATAGACTATCCAGACTTTACCTAATCAATATGTAGATGAGAGCCAATATGTTCTGGGAATAGGGAAGGAAACCTAAATTAAGAACTGACCGAGAACAGAAGACCCCAGCATGTTGAGCTCTTTGTGCTTTCCTAAGTCTAGGTTTGTATCCTATCTAGACTGGTTTAGTATGCAAAACTAGTAAGAGTCTTCGTAATTTGCACTATTAATTTTAAAATGTGAACTCCTGGGTATTTTCAATGGCTTTAATTCCATTTCCCCCAATGGGTACAAAGTACTAGAATTCCACATGGTTTCATTAATGTCCCACATTCTGTCCCTTGTTTCTCTATTAAAAGGAAAAATAACCACCCCCACGACCTCAGAGGCCCAGAAGGCAATGCTGGGAGATCAGGAAACTTTGACTTCTTAGTGCCCCCTTCGGTTACTCTCTTTCTAAGTCAACATGCTCCACCCCATGGGGGTTACTGGTCTTCCCTCTCTTGATGCCTCTCAAGGACTTCCCAGCTCCTCTCTCCCTAAGCCCAGATTTGTATTTCTAACTATGCAGCAAATCTCCACATAAGTGTTTAGCAGATACCTCAGATGTATCTAAAATCATTTCTTCTCTAGGGTGATCCCAAATCAACGCCACCACCAAACTCTCCTACCTTCCCTCCTCCGTGCCCGGCCCAGTTAATAGCACGTTTCCTGCAAGTAGAGATTTGCAGCTGTCCTTGATCCTTTCAGCTCCTGCAGGCTTGGGTTCAGCCTCTCTCTGTCCTAGCCTCTTTTCTCCACCTTCCCCGCCACGGTCTCTTGCTATCCTGGATGTGGTCCATCCTTTGGGGGGACCACAGCAAATGGAACCATGTCACCTTGCCACCCCGTAAGTTCTTTGAAGCCTTGATTCTCTTAGAATCTCCTAACTGCCTTTGCATCCAGGCACTTCTCTGCCTCACTTCTTGAATCTTCTACCATACACACCATTTCCAGTTGTCTGGGGGGCCTAGAATTCTTCCCAGAAGGGAATTTTTAATGACAAGAGCTGTTTAGAAATTGCTTCTGAAAGCAGAAAAAATGAAAATTGACATGCTTAGTTTAAAAACGTATTTTCAACATTGGTCTCCCTCTTCTCTCACTTGCTCTACTGGGACCCATCCCCATGGTGCCTGTCCTGAAACCTCACTGCTCCCACCCGTGCCTGGGCGACCAGGCACCAGCTCAGGGGGACCATACCCAGCTTCTGGCCTGACTTCTGGTTAATAGCCACTTTGTGATGCTGAAGTCCTGGTCCTCAGCCTGGTTTTAATCCCTTGAGCTTTTTGTACTAACTTCCAGCATTGTCTGTGCTCCTGTGTTCCTTCAGTTCCATTGGCCGAGGACTGCACTAGAACCACCCAGCTGGTTAGGGGTGAGGTTTTTCTACCCTTTCCCTTCTCCAGCCCCTCTCCTTTGTGCTGTGGGTGGTGGAGGGGGAAAAAAATGATAGGCGCATTCAGGTGTAAATGATTTGTGGTTTCCTGGACCTGAACTTGATTTGGGGGCCATTTAAAGGCTGAAGGTGAAATTAACTAGTAGTGTTTAGTTTTTAATCCAATGTTTCTTTAACCACGACTTTTAGTAAATAGTAGTTTTATTTTTTATTTTATTTATTTTTTAAAAGATTTTATTTATTTATTTGACAGAGAGAGAGAGATAGCAAGGGCAGGAACACAAGTGGGGGAGCGGGAGAGGGAGGAGCAGGCTTCCCGCTGAGCAGGGAGCCCGATGCGGGGCTCGATCCCAGGACCCTGGGATCATGACCTGAGCCGAAGGCAGACACTTAACGACTGAGCCACCCAGGCGCCCCGAGAAGTAGTTTTATATCATAACCCCATACATAGTCATCTGTGTCTAGACAGTACAGATACACGTATGATCAAAACAGAAATTTCTCCACATCATTGACTTTTATTGCATGTGATACACTCTGATATTTTAAGAAAAATGAGCAGATCCCCTAAATTAGGGGTCAGAAAGCTTGTTCCGTAAGGAGCCACATAGAGTCTCTGTCACATTCTCTCTCTCCTGTTTTTTTAAACAACTCCTTAAAAATGTAAAAACCATTCTTAGTCTGCAGGCTCTACAAAAAAAAGTCTTGCAGGCTGGATCTGGTGGTTTGCAGTGTGTAGGCTGGAGTGTGCCAACCCCGAACTAAATCAGTTTAACCACCACCCGCTTGCAGTCGGAAAACCACGGCTCTGTTTTGAACTCTCTGAAGGTTAATTGGGAGGACCCAGTTTGTCCTTCCTACCCTCCCTTCATTTGAGGGCCATGGTCACTAAACTTGGCCGAATCACGTGCCAGGGAACCTTCTTAAAAATCAGGTTCACAGGGGCACCTGGCTGGCTCAGTTGGTAGAGTATGCGACTCTTGATTTCGGGGTCGTGAGTTGGGTGGAGTTTACTTAAAAAAAAAAAAAAAAATCCGGTTCACAGAACTGCTACTGAATCACTTTCTGGGCCCAAGAACCCGTTATCTGAAAACGTTAGCATCTGGTGACTGTCTAAATCTTCCCTAAATGATTGGTGGGCTTCCCACCCCCAAGAAGAGGTTCTCATAAGAAAGCAAAAGTGTTAACCATGTAACTTAGGAAAAAAAGAGCAATGGTCTTTGCTTTTAGTTGGGTGGGTTGGTGTCTTTTCTTCTTTTGAATGCCATGATACAATTCCTAACCTTAAAATTATGCTTTCCTTTGTAGCTTTGCCAGTTTGAGAATTTACCCACATGGATTGGTGTTGTTGGATCTTCAGAGTTATGACGGTGATTCGCAAGGCCAAGAAGTTGACAGTGTTGGTTTTTCACTTTTATTTACTTTTATTTAATTATTGTTTTGTTTATTTGTAATTACAAGTATTTGAGGATCATCAAATCTCATATTTTTATTTATTTTTATTTATTTATTTTTTAAATTTTATTATGTTATGTTAGTCACCGTACAATACATCATTAGTTTTTGATGTAGTGATCCACGATCCATTGTTTTCGTATAACACCCAGTGCTCCATGCAGTACGTGCCCTCCTTAATACCCATCACCGGGCTAACCCATCCCCCCTCCCCCCTCCCCTCGAAAACCCTGTTTGTTTCTCAGGTCCATAGTCTCTCATGGTTCATCTCTCCTTCCAATTCCCCCCCCCCCATTTTTCCCTTCCTTCTCCTAATGTCCTCCATGTTATTCCTTATGTTCCACAAATAAGTGAAACCATATGAAAATCTCATATTTTTAATGATAAAATTATTTTATGTAATTGCTGATCTCCCAGTTAACTTTAAATTTCCTCCCTCCAGATAAGTGATTTTAGAAGAAAAATAGTGGTTCCTCAGTTGTTGTTAGGAACCTGGCTTGTCCTCATTCCCTTGACTGCTTAAAAACTGAGAGTTTTACTTTCCATGATGAAATGTAAACCTTTGAGCAGGATGTTATATCTGCATTATCCATGTGCTCTCCCCTTTCCCATTATCTTGCTGGTGACTTGCACTGAGGGTAGCACCATGAGGGCTGGTTGGTGTGGGTGTGTGGAACTGGGCCAGGCCTGGAGGCTGCTGAAGGGATGGGGGAGGTCAGGAATATCACACAGCTGTCACCACGGCCTCAGCCTCCTGGAAACTTAGCTGTTGCACTCACCTTATTCTATAAGCCCATTGACTTCTTTTCTTTTAATTGTAGTTTTTCTTTTAATTGTAGCTTTTGAACAAAGTAGAAGAAAGAATGAAAGAATTGAGTCAGGACAGTGCTGTGCGGGTGAAGCGGTAAGTCCACTCCCGAATGTCCTTTTATATTTGTTTAACTGGTAAAATTGGAATGGTGGTGTTGTCCCCGAGCAGTGTCTGCTTCTGGCAACATGGGTAGACTGAGCTAATGGATGCCTCACATCCAAACAAGACAAAATGTATGAACACACACACACACACACACACACACAAACGCGTGCATGCTGTGTAAAATGAAACAAAGGTAGAAAGGAGATAATGGGGCGAATCTCAGGAGCTGGAACTGTATAAAGCAGAGAGCTGGGGGGGGGGCGCTTCCGTCTCAGTCAAAAGAGAGTGAGAGAACTCCCCAACGTGGTCCAGTAAAGTGAAAAGGTTGCTGTCTCTGCTCAGAGCTCTGGGCTCCGAAGTGGAATTCACTTCTAAGATTTATGACAAGATGAGGTGATAGAAAATTTGCCTCAAAGCTTTCAAGTAAGGTGACTTTGCAAGATACTAAGAATTGAGAGGCCACCTACCTTGAGCAGCCACCGGTTGGTTCTTTTCAAATGATACTAAAGACAGTTAAGCTTCCCCTGTCCTGACTATGGCTATTTAAACTTCAGTAAATAAAGATAGTTCCATTCCTCAGTTTCACTAGCCTCCTGTCAGTAGCTAATGGCTAGTGACTATCACAGTGTACCATGCAGATATGGAACATTTCTTTTGAACAGTGCAGCAGTATTTGTCCATGGTAACAGATGTTAAAAGAGCCTTAATAGATGTAACAGCTTTGGCATTTGTTGGAATGGATAGAGTCTTGTGTGAGTCCTGGGAATTAAGAATAGGAGTTAATCATGGATACCCAACAGGTAATTCTCACCAGTTTGCTCCTGTCCTGTCTGGGTGGATCCTTATCAGGCCCCCAAAAGTAGGAGGCCTGTCCCTTACTCACAACAGCAAACACAGAGAGACCTAGAGGGACTTTATCAAGGTCACGCCATCACTGATGGAAGCGACCAGAATACAGATGTCTCTAGTTGACAGCACTTTGTAGAAGCGTGCATTCATTTTGGCAAGACCTAGGATGTGAGGGACTTACTAGCTCAGCATGCTAAATTTCATCAGCCCATAGGAAAGCTCCAGGGTTGGTGTAAGGTTAACTAGAAGGTTGGTTAATCTCTGGTAGGGTAGAAAGCAGGGAACTGCCGGTAAATGAACGTAACCGTGTACAACTTGCCCACGTGGTTGAAATCTGTCAGAGCACCTAGATTTGTTTACCCCACCTAAGTTCAGTGTACATCTCCTCAGCCATATTTCCCTCTTCCCAGTCCTTAAAAGCATGTCCACACCCACACACTTTTCTGGACTTTCCACCTTTCCCTGCTTGCAGAGGTTTTCAGCATTCCTTCGACTGCTGCAGACCTATCTGCACCAACCTGAATTCAGCGGGTTCCCACTCTGTTCTAAAATGTATTAACTCCGTGATAATGAATTGGCCAACATCGAAATGCCTCTGAGTTTTATTGGTCTCACTTTTATTAGGGTTACTTCTAGGACTAAGTAAATAGATGGAATACATTTATGGGTTTCAGCACTCATGAGAAGTCTTTGTTTTGGATATAGGAGCTAAGTGAGAGTGGAGTTAAGCTTCATATTTTCAGTTCAAAATACAGACCTTGCTTTTGCTCGTCACTGCTTTTACAACTTTTCGTAAAATCAGGGTAGAGGGGTCCAGAAGTTATTGGGAGTACTTGGTGGCAGGCTTTTTTAATTGGCCTCAAAAGGAGAAGGATGGCGCCATTTTTCTGTCTGGTGAATGACATGGTTAGAAATTTAGTCATTAACAAGTAACTCATAACATTATCTGAAATCATTATTCCCCTGTGGCCAGTGAGTTAAATCTGAATTTTTAATTAAGAAGCCATGGGATGTATTAGATAATTTATTTTTATATTCTACCTTTCCAAAGAAAAGGAACAGGAAAACAAGCTTACGTCCGTTAAGTTTTGTTGGGGGTTAGAGGTGAGGGAGATATTGCAGTAGACACAGTGTACCGGAGACCCAGGACATACTCTGTCTGACTTTCTCTCTACGATCCATTTTCAATTTTCAGCAGTGAAAGTTGAAAGAAGAGTTGTGCTGGGCTCCAGAAGATCTCCTGTAGCCCATTACAAGGAGATGCACTTCATGCTAGGATGAGTATTTCATCAAGATAAATGGCTTCCTCATCCTGTTAGAGATCCTTGTTGTTTCTTTGCCAGTCTTTAAAAACCATTGTGTTTCGGGGTGCCTGGCTGCCTCAAGTCAGTGGAGCGTGCGACTCTTGATCTCCGGGTCGTGAGTTTGAGCCCCATTTTGGGTGTAGAGATTACTTAAATTAATCTTTAAAAAAAATTTTTTAAAAAATGAAAACCATTGTGTTGCAATTGAGGCAAGAGCTCTTTACTTTAGCCAAGGCACTTAGTGACACACTTGAGAATAGACATTTATTTTCATCGGGTTTGTGCAGTTTAGTAATTTCGTATAGCTGGCTGGCTGTCAACCAGGGGGTGGGTTTTCTCTCCTGAAAACCCATGACTTGATATTTGTCACCTTCATCTAATGTCACAGGTGGTTTACTCTCCCACCTCCGTCTACCCACCAACCATCAGCCAAGGGTGGAAGAGGCTTCCCCCAAGTCCTGTTTGCCTGCTCTGGGCCAGGCCAGGCTGGGCAGGGGACGGGGGAGGGGTGGTATTGTCTTGTTTGGGGCTGCACATTTTACAAGACAAACCTAGTCTGCAGACATTCCAGCAGCTGCATTTGTTCACTTGAACGGTGCAAGAAGTGGTTAAATCAGGAGTTGGTAGGATTAAATGAGAGTTCATGGGAATTTGCTTTGTAAATCTCAGTGTTCTTTTTTTTATATATAGATTTTATTTATTTATTGAGGGACAGAGAGCGCGTGCAGGCAGGGGGAGGGGCAGAGGCAGAGGAGAGAGAGAATGTCCAGCAGACTGCACACCCAGCACAGAGCCTGATGCAGGGCTGGATCCCACGACCCTGAGATCATGTCCTGAGCTGAAATCAAAAGTCGGACACTTAACCGACTAAGCCATCCAGGCGCCCCAATCTTAGTGTTCTTTATGGTTGTTAGTGTTTGCTCAGAGGAAGCTTCATTAAAAGAGGTTCAGACTGTATTCCTGGTAACAGGTGAGTGGGAGGGCAGAGACTCAGCAGAGCAAGTCAAGAGGTAGCATACCCCATCATCCAGCTGTTTTACTGTTGAATACCACTGTGTTTGAGAACACATGACTTGCACACAGTTGTGTTAGTATGCAGCGAGTTCTCACTTTGTGTTTCTGTTAGATTTGCCAAGCCCCTTTTCTGGCTCTGGTTTTCATTGTCATTTAGTGTCCTCTGCTGGTAGTTTCTAGTACATTCACGTTTTCTGAAATACGGAGCATTTGCAAAAGAATGGAATGGGAAAATCCTCAGTTTGCGGTCCTTCTAGTAATAATAATTGATACAGGCAAGAATCTTCTAGATGCCAAAACCACTACTGGAGGTTTGTTGAGAGCTCAGGGGCTTCACCCAGTTTGAGAGGGCTATCCCACAGCCTGCTTAGTAATTTCAAAGGGAAAAAAGGTACCTTTGTAAATGGAGGGATCTGGTGCCATTCACTTGAACCAACTGGTCACACTTAGCATCTCTAATAATAGGACAAGCACACATCTTTTGCCCCTGATGTGATGCTTCTGTAAATATCTACCACCCTGACTTTAATGAAGAAAGAGGTCTTCAGGCAAACCCACCTTAGGGATTTTCTGCAGAACACCTGGTCTGCATTTCCCTGAGATGTTATGAAACACATTGGGTGGAAAAACTTAACTAAAATAGACGAAATGAGGGTAAAAAAGGAAAAGAAAGTACAGCATATGATCCTTCATTCAAAAGCAGAACAGCTGTAAATGACATGATTGGGACGGTCTTGGGGGCATTTGAATGTGGATTGTGTACCAGATGATGGTATTACACCCCCGTGCACTTGCATGAACGTGGTGTGGAAGTGTGGTGGGGTAGGCGGTCTTAAGAGATTCCTGTTGAAGTATTTGGGGTGAGTGTGATGTCTGAGGTGGCCATTTTCTCCAACTTTTTTTTTTTTTTTAAACGATTTTATTTATTTATTTGACAGAGACATAGCGAGAGAGGGAACACAAGCAGGGGGAGCGGGAACGGGAGAGCGAGAAGCAGACTTCCCGCCGAGCAGGGAGCCTGATGCGGGGCTCCATCCCAGGACCCTGGGATCATGACCTGAGCCGAAGGCAGACGCTTAACCCACTGAGCCACCCAGGCACCCCTTCTCCAACATTTTTTTAGGAAAAATTGAAGGCATGCCAGAAAGGTTTATTAAAAAAGTAACCTCTTAATGTACAACAGTTGCTGAGATTTGGTAGTGGCCATATTTGTATATAAAGCTGAAAGCCCAAGCTTTAGATTTGTATACTATTCTGGAATTGGCTGGAGGGCACGTTGCTTGCTTTTGTACACTCACACTTCCGGGTTCACTTTTTTTTTTTTTTAAGTAATCAGTACACCCAACGTGGCGCTTGAGCTCACGACCCCAAGATCAGTAGTGGCATCGTCTGCTGACTAAGTCAACCAGGCGCCCCTCCAGGTTCACTTTTTTTTTTTTTTTAAGATTTTATTTATTTATTTGAGAGAGAGAGAGACACAGCAAGAGAGGGAACACAAGCAGGGGGAGCGGGAGACGGAGAAGCAGGCTTCCCGCGGAGCAGGGAGCCTGATGCGGGGCTCGATCCCAGGACCCCGGGACCACGACCTGAGCCGAAGGCAGACGCTTAACGACTGAGCCACCCAGGCGCCCCTGCAGGTTCACTTTTAAGGCAGCGGCACCATAAGCGGTGTTCCTGTAAAGGCTCATTCTTGTTTTCCCTTTTTCCAGATTACCACCCATAATTCGAGGAGGAGCTATCGACAGATACTGGCCCACTGCTGATGGTCGCCTGGTTGAGTATGACATAGATGAAGTGGTGTATGATGAAGATTCACCTTATCAGAACATTAAAATTCTACACTCGAAGCAATTTGGAAATATTCTCATCCTTAGTGGGGATGTTAGTAAGTATTCCATCCCTACCCCAATTGCATAGCAGAGTGACAGTGTTTTAGATAATGGTGCTTTTCTGACAAATAGCACCATTGTGGATTTGTCCTAGTTTGTCCTTGGCAGTGCTGTTTTTTTGAAAGGAATATTTATGTCATATTAACCTGTGGATTGTCTGGGCTTTCCTGTTTTATTTTTATTTTTTATTTTAAAGATTTTATTTTATTTATTTTAGAGAGAATGTGTGAGCGGGGGGGAGGGGCAGAGGGAGAGGGGAAGCAGACACCACTCAGGACAGAGCCCGACCAGGACCCGGGGTTCCATCCAACCCATGACCCTGAGATCATGACCTGAGTTGAAACCGAGAGCCAGACACTTAACCAACTGAGCTACCCAGGCGCCCTTAGGCTTTCATGTTTTATAGCAGAGCCATGAAAACTTTGTCTTGATGTTCCATTTTCTTAGTATTCTTAGTGCTGAGTATTTGAATTATGCTCATATAAAGAAAATATGATTCCTTATTTTTTAAGAAATTTTTTTGTTTCGGAAAATTTCAAAACTGAGTAGACAAAATAGTATGATGAACCCATGTATACTCACCATTGAGTGCTAACAATTAGAAACTCCTGGCCAATCTTGTTTCCCCTAAACCCTGGTTTACTTTGTCTCTCCTATTACTTGGAACAACTCTCAGATGCCGTATTTCATGTAATAAAAGATGATTGCTTTTAATTAGCATATCAGAACATTCTTAAGACTGAATTTTTTTTTTTCCACTGACCATGGTATATGTGTATGTAATATATTAGGTGTCAGATGAGTAGGGTTGATGAAAAAAAAAGTACCTCTGCACATTGTTGATAGTTTTTAAAGATCAAAAATGAAAAAAATTTGAATTTTAGACTAGATTCCAGCACTTTCTAGCATGGCAAGTCAGGTCTCTGTGTGGGTTTGGGTAGAATCACCATTTTGTACCTGTGTTTTTCCTCCCTAGATCTGGCAGAGAGTGATTTGGCGTATACCCAGGCCATCATGGGCAGTGGAAAAGAAGACTACAGTGGCAAAGACGTGCTGATTCTTGGGGGTGGAGATGGGGGCATATTATGTGAAATAGTCAAACTGAAACCAAAGATGGTCACTATGGTAGAGATATCCTTTGTTTGGAGATCAAGTTCAATTGGCTTCTGTTTTGTTCCTCTTTTTTTGTCTTAAGACTCCAGCTAATGTTATGAGGCAAATGCCTTTTAAATACTGCCTTGAACAAACATTTCCATTTAGTACCAATAGCCTTTTCATGTGGCTACAAACAAAGCAGCAGAGATCCTCTAGTTGAGAAAACGAGAAAGCAACCTTGGTACTGCGTCTGCTGCTTAGCACTTTGTGAAAGGGCTTCTTCATGAAAAGGGAAAATTCAGTTCTTTTTGAGTGACCTTGGTATAACAATGAAATCATTGTCTCATTCATCTTTTTTTTTTTTTTTTTTTTTGGTAAATCTGATACCCAAGTTTGTGTTATAAAATTCATGTTTGTCTTACCTTTATTTTTTTTTAAGATTTTATTTTACTTTATTAAGATTTTAATTTTACTTTATTAAGATTTTATTTATTTATTTGAGAAAGAGAGAGAGCATGGGGAGGGACAGAGGGATAGAGAATTTCAGACAGACTCCACACAGAGCTGGATGCTGGGCTCCCATCTCACAACCCTGAGATCATGACCTGAACTGAAATCAAGAGTCAGACGCTTCGGGCGCCTGGGTGGCTCAGTTGGTTAAGCGACTGCCTTCGGCTCAGGTCGTGATCCCGGAGTCCTGGGATCGAGTCCCGCATCGGGCTCCTGGCTCGGCGGGGAGCCTGCTTCTCCCTCTGACCCTATCCCCTCTCATGCTGTTTCTCTCTCTCTCTCAAATAAATAAATAAATAAAATCTTAAAAAAAAAAAAAAAAAAAAAAGAGTCAGACGCTTCACCGACTGAACCACCCAGGTGCCCCTACCTTTTCTTTAAAGTATTACTATTTCAGAATTCTTTGATAGATCAAATTCAGGATCAATTTCTCCTTGACCTGTTTGAACATTGACCAAATGGTGATTGATGGATGTAAGAAATACATGCGAAAAACATGTGGCAACGTCTTAGACAATCTTAAAGGAGACTGCTATCAGGTAATTATGTTTTCTAGATAACATTTTGAAGTCAACTAATAATATGTTATTGACTTGAATTGTACCTTCCTAAAACAGCTCTTAAGGGTAGTTGGTTAAGAAGATAAATAGATCATCTTGGAGGGAAGGATAATTTTTCCCTCTACTGTTAGAAGGTGGAGGAGGGACAGTAAAGTATCCCCCCAAACTGAGAAGGCACTTGGTGACCGGAAAGCGAAGTGGGCCACTCCATAGAGTTTACACCGAGTTTTACTCAGGGACACCTAACTGACAGGCGGGATTGGGCGGAGGATGGTCCGTGGCAGCTGCGTAGTTACTCTCTGCAAAGTCCAGACTGTAGTCCCCGGATTTTATAGAGGGAGAGGACATGCAGGAAGGGCACTGGAGTGAGATCATACCATTCCCATGTACCTCAGAGGGTATGCGTGCACTAATTGACCTTTAATCAAGCTAACCTTTCATTAGCTTTTATGGCACGACCTGTGTATGAGGATGGGGAAAGACCGTTATCTCTAACAGATTGATGGGAAACCAAAATGCCAGCCTTCCTTGGCAGGCATTTTTGACGTACGTGTATTAATCTCTAAGGTGCCAGAACACGTAGTCCCAAGAGAGGTCATTGAGCAAACATGAACAAGATAAGAGGGCCAAAGATGGACTCAGTATTATCAGCACCCTTACCCTCTGCCCTTCTAGTTCTTGGCTAAGACTCCTGTAATAAAAGACAGATTAACGAGAAATACAGAAGTCGAGTAACATATATACCTCATGTGTACTTGGGAGAGACCCAGAGATCAGTGAGTAACTCAGAGGTAGCTTTAAAATTTAGGCTTAAATACCAACTTAATAGGGAAAGGGGTCATAGGTGTCTTAGGGAGAGTGAGTGACTTTTAAGGAAAGATAATGGGCCCTTGGAAGAATAGATGGGGTAGGTATGATACTTGTGACTAAGTTTGTCTGGATGTGGTATCCATTTCCTGTCTTGTGATAGAGGTCATCCGTCCCTGGTTGAACCCACTAGGGAGGGGATCTTGGACAATTGAGTTTCTTTCGGAGGATCTATCTTAGGTAGATTGAAGGGGAGTTCGGAGAAAGCTGCCTTCTGCATTTGCTGTTTTTCAAGTGCCTATACAGCTCAAAATAATACACCAAAGTGGCATACTTTGAGGTGGCATCTTCTGCTACTCTTCAGACTCTGTGTGAGTTACGTGTACATCTCAGCAGTTGCTTCTTGCTAAGCAAATTCGCTTCTGTCCTAAATTGTACTGTACTTCCAAGTTGACCAATCATTACAGTTTGTTGGATGTTTTGTATTGTATTTTAAACATGCACGTGTTCAGTGCTTACATCTACAATACTTGTTAGAACAAGATAACCAAGCAAATACATTTTATTTGAACAGAATCTTAAATGTGTCTTCAAAAAAAAAAGTATTACTCTAGATTTATAAACAATTTAGACGAGTGCTTTCATTTGTTGATCTGTAAATTGCTTATCCCTACCCCATCTTCCCTAATGTGTTTGCATCCAAATTTGATTTCATGGTGCATGCATGTTAATTTTTTAAGCTGAAAGAGAATTCTGTCTATATTGACATGTAGGTGTGATTGTTTTGTGGGCAAAAGAGAAAGAAGGATATATGTATTTCACATGTACTGTTTGAGAGTTTTAATAAGGGACGCGGGGAAGGGGAGTTAGGTTCATCAGAGCATGACAGGTTTGTTTCACTCATTTGTTTCATGGAGCTAAAAGTTACCATTGTTGTCAAATAATGTTTGCATTGTTAGCCAGACTCTCTGCCTAAGGTGTTTTAACCTGTAATCCTCAACCCTGCACCAAGCATCTATTATTTCTCTTTTATGGTTGAAGAAGATTCAACTTTGAGAGTTCGAAGGACATGTATTCAAGGTTATAGGGTAACTTCAGAAGAGTGATTTCACTCCGATACCCGGCTCCCTGGCTCCTTCTGGAACTTCCTTATATGGATTCGGAAAAACAATTGAAGCATAAGCAGAACTGCAAACCCAAACCTGCAGTACTGTGGAGTTGTAGATTCTTGTAATTAGAGGCTGGATGTACGTGGGACGATTTACTAATGGCTTTGGAAAACAACTCTTGCATGTCTGTCTGAAAGCAGAGCACCAAAGGCAGGTGGTGACATTGACAGTGGGACAGTCTAGGGAATGGAAAAGTAGTATTTTATTTGAAATGGCTCTGCTTTTGAGGAAGTTGGGTGTCTGAATACATCCGCCCACCCCTTCTGTCTTCTTGCTGGATTAGAACAACCATTGGGGGAGCCTGGAAAATTCTTCTGAGGTTGAGGGTTTTCTGAGTGCTCTCAAGGGGTGGGGGGTTCCTCGTCTGGGGGTATTCACAGGCAAGCCCCTTAGCCATTAAAATACTACCATTAAAAAAACACCAGGTCTTTGCAAATGTTTATTTCAAAAACACATGGTTACTCTGTTAACCGTGTTTAGAAAAGTAGAAAATGTTCCAAAGTGCTCCCCATTCCTTTTATAATGATTGAGTAGCTTTAATACTAGAATCCTTAAGGTAGTACAAAAAGAAAACTAAAGATTGGTTTTGATGAGTATACAAGATTTTCAAGTAAAAGAGTAAATTAAATCTAGCAGTTTATTTAAAGAACTCTATTAGACCCAAGAAAGATTTAGTTCAGAAACATAAAGATGGGAATCTTAAGAAGTCTGTCAACATGATTTATTATATGAATTATTTAAAAGAGAAAATAATGTACTAACAGATGACAAAGCATTTGGGGGATATTTAGCAGTCATTCTTAATAAAAAGTCTTTTAAGTAAGATAAAATTGCAATAGAAGGGAAACTACCCAAACGTAACAAACTGTCAGAAACTTAATGTTATATAAAAAGGCAAAATACATTAAGGCATTTCCAGTAAAACTGGAAATAAGGTCGAAGATGCTTGTTAACTTTATTCAACATTGTTTTTGAGGCATTAGCTAATACAGTAAGGTAGGAAAATGAAAACAGTATAAATATAGAAAGAATCATTATTTGCAGATGATATGAATGCTTAGAAAATCTAGGAAACTCACCTAGAAAATTAGTCGAGTTCATGAGAATTTGGTGAAGTGATTGGATGGAGATAGTCTAAAAAAATGTTTTTTAAGCTATGCTAAATGCAAAACAGTTTGAATGGAAATTGGAGGTAGAGAGTGGGCTAGAGATCCTATTCAGAAGAATGACCAAGAATAATGACCAATTGTTTTTTTAAGTTATTAATTTTAATTCCAGTGTAGTTAACCAGAGTATTATATTAGTTTCAGATGTCCAATATAGTGATTCAACGATTCTCTACATTACTCAGTGCTCATCACGATAAGTGCACTCTTAATCCCCATCACCTATTTCACCCATCCCCTCACCCACCTCCCCTCTGACAACCATCTGATTGTTCAAGTATGAGTGAAATCTTACGGTATTTGTCTTTCTCTCACTGACTTATTTCACTTAGCATAATACTCTCTAGCTCCATCCACGTCGTTACAAATGGCAAGATTTCATTCTTTTTTAATGGCTGAATAATATTCCGGTGTGTGTGTGCACGCGCACACATAAACGCCACTTCTTTATCCATTCATCAGTTGATGGACACTTGGGCTGCTTCCATATCTTGGCTATTGTAAATAATGCTGCCATAAACATTGGGGTGCACGTATCCCTTTGAATTAGTAATGTTCTTGTATTCTTTGGGTAAATACCCGGTAGCGCAATTGCTGGGTCATAGGGTAGTTCTATTTTTAACTTTTTGAGGAACTTCCATACTGTTTTCCATAGTGGCTGCCGCTGTTTGCATTCCCACCAATAGCGTAAGAGGGTTCCCCTTTCTTTGCATCCTTGCCAACATCTGTTGTTTCTTCTGTTGATTTTAGCCATTCTGACAGGTATGAGGTGATACCTCATTGTAGCTTTGATTTGCATTTCCCTGATGATGAGTGATGTTGAGCATCTTTCCATGTGTCTCTTGGCTATCTCTGTTGGCCGTCTGGATGTCGTCTTTGGAAAAATGTCTGTTCATGTCTTCTGCTCATTTTTAAGTTGGATTATTTGTATTTTGGGTGTTGAGTTGTGTAAGTCGTTTATATATTTTGGATACTAACCCTTTATCAGATATGTCATTTGCAAATATATCTTCTCCCATTCCGTAGGTTGTCTTTTAGTTTTGTTGATTGTTTCCTTTGCTGTACAGAAGCTTTTTATTTTGATGTAGTCCCAGTAGTTTATTTTTGCTTTTATTTCCCTTGCCTCAGGAGACATATCCAGAAAAATGTTGCTATGACTGATGTCAGAGATGTTACTGCCTGTGTTCTCTTCTAGGATTTTTGTACTTTCAGGCTTCACATTTAGGAATAATGACCAATTGTTAAATACCTAGGAATATATTTAAATAAGAATGGTATTGTGGGACTGATAAGAATTATGTCAAGATCTTACAAGAATTATGTCGAGATCTTACTGAAAGACCACAACTATAGTTGGAATATATGGAGAGACATGTTACATTTCTAGGATGAGAATACCAGAACAATGTCTATAACTTCCTAATTACAAGTAATTCCAGTCAGAATCCCAAGGAGGTTTTTAGAATTAGATCAAATGATTTTCAATTTCATTTGTAACAATAAATACTTAAGAATAGCCAAGAAAAAAATTTTTTTAAATATTTTATTTATTGGGACGCCTGGGTGGCTCAGTCGGTTAAACACCTGCCTTAATCTCAGGTCATGATCCCAGGGTCCTGGGATTGAGCCCCGCATCGGGCTCCCTGCTCAATGGAGGAGCCTGCTTCTCCCTCTGCCTGCCACTCCCCCTGCTTGTGCTCTCTCTCTCTCTGACAAATAAATAAACTCTTAAAAAAAAAGATTTATTGATTTGAGAGGGTGAGAGAGAGAGCACAAGATGGGAGGGTCAGAGGGAGAAGCAGACTCCCTGCTGAATGGGCAGCCTGATGTGGGGCTGGATCCTGGGACTCCAATCCTGGAACTCTGGGATCATGACCTGAGCCAAAGGCAGACACTTAATCGACTGAGCCACCCAGGTGCCCCTCCAAGAAAAAAATTTTTTAAAAAATCATAGTGCAGGGAAATTTGCCCTGTTGTTTAGTAATTTACTGTTAAAGCATAGTAATCAAATAGGGAGTGTGATGTTGACACAGGAATGCACATATAAGAGGAATGGCACAGAGATTTTGAACATGTCTGAGTGTGTATTCATACAAGTAATAGATGGCCTAAGGTATATTTCAGTTTGCTTGGGAAAAGGAGATTGAGTTGATTTCATAGGTGATGCCAACACAATGGGCTGTCCATCTCCATGAGAACAAAGTTAACATGACCCTAGAAGCCATAGAAAAATTAATCTCAGATGGCTTAAGCTCTGGATACAAAAACTAATACATTTAGGTAAATTTAACATATTTAACCTTGGAGTTGGAAAATCTTTTAAAGAAAGACAAGAAACCCAGAAACTACAACAACAACCTAATCCCATAAACGAAGCTGAAAAACTGGTAACAAACACGACAGGGATTTAATCCCTTTAATAATACAGAGAGCCCCTACAATTTAAGATTTAAAAAATAAGATAACTATATAGAAAAATAATAAAGGACATGAACTGGTATTTCTCAGAAGACAAAAATCAAATATCCTATAAACTTATAACAAGATGCTCACCTCTGTTAGTGGCCCAACAAGTTCGTGTGAAAACATTAGCAAGGGACCTGACAAAATAGAAAGAGGGACAATATCCAGGCAACAGGTGCTTGCATGCATTGCTAGTTGGGAGTGTGAATTGCCATCTAAACTATAAAAACTAAAATGGACATGCCTTTGGTCTCAGCAACCCAGTGTTTGAATGTCTGGCCTACGAGGAGGCTAAAGAGTAGTACATTTTTTATGGAATGATATAATTTAAAAAAAATACCATTACCCTTCAAAAAAAATCTATCCTTACCTAGAACGATGTTAGATGAAAATTTTTAAGTTCAGAATGTGTGTGATCCTAGTTCTAAAAAAGAACAGCATATGTGTTTATGTGAGAATGTGTGTTGGTAAGAGTATATGAGCATAGGAGAACACTGAGCATATCCCACAGGATTGATTAGTGTCTTCTAGATCGTTTTGTGGTTGTACTTAGATGATGCATTAAGTGAAGCAGGTTCTAAAACAGTAGGGCTGTAAGATCAGCTTCTTAAAATTGTGAGTGAGGATCTGTGTAAGAACATTCAGAGGAAAAATTCTAGAATATGTTATTTTAGGGAATTTTGACAAACTTCTGACTTCTATGAATTTGTTTTTCATGAGTGTATTTTGTAACTAGAAAAGTAAAAGACAAGGAGAGTAACTCCTGCTAGTTTGTTGCCTACAGCCAGATGGGTCCCCAGCATGTAGCTTCAGTACTTCAAAGATTAAGGCAAGCCCCAAACTGAGTTCCTATACAGTTGACCCTTGAACAACATGGGGGTTTGGGGTGCTGACCCCCCACACAGTCAAAAATCTGCATATAACTTTTGACTCCCCCAAAACTTAACTAGTAACATAGTGTTGACTGGAGGTGTTACCAAGAACATAGTCAAATTAACACATTTTGTATTTTATATGTGTTATGTACTGTATTCGTACAATAAAGTAAGCTAGAGAAAAGAAAATGTGATTAAGAAAATCCTAAGGAAGAGAAAATACTTTTACAATGTTGTACTGTATTAGGAGAAAAAAAAAAACAACTGCGAATAAGTGGACCCAGACGGTTCAAACCCATGTTGTTCAAGGATAAATGTGTTTACTGCACAGGATCTGTTCGAGAATTCCAACTCTTAACTGCTGTACTGGTTAGTAATTGTGATTGTGGGAGTTGGTATTTCTTACACGGTTGTATTACCAACAGTACTCAAAGTGGTTAAAAAAATGAAAAACTGTAGGTTAATAGTTCGAGGTGAGATGCAAAAAATCAATAGACAATGAAGTCATTCAGTGCCTAGCATAAAAGAAAAACTAAAAGTAGAGGAAAATAGAGACAGTAGTAGGAGAGGCAATACAGATTAGAGTTAAAAGTGTGAACTTGGCCTTCATATAGATCTAGGCGTACTTCTTGGCTTTGTTTCTTATTGGGTGCCTTTGGGCAAGCTACATAACCCCTACCCCCTTTCCCTCCCTTTCTCCCTCCCTCACTCTGTCTCTCAAAAGTATGGAATGCTTCAGGAATTTGTGTTTCATCCTTGTGCAGAGGCCATGCTCATCTTCCCTGTATCATTCCAATTTTAGTATGTGTGCAGCCGAAGAAAACACTACATAATCTCTTTTTTTTTTAAGAGAGGGAGGGGTGGAGGGGTAGAGGGAAGAGAGAGACTCTTAAGCAGGCTTCATGCCTCTCCCAGCACGGAGGCCGAGGTGAGGCTCGATCCCACAACCCTGAGATCATGACCTGAGCCGAAATCAAGAGTCAGACCCTCAACCGACTGAGCCACCCAGGCGCCCCTACGTAACCTCGCAACTTGGTTTTTCCATTTGTACACTGTGGATACTGATGGTACCTGTAGATTTGTTGCTTAGATTAAATGAGAAGGCAGACAAAGCCTCTAGCAGGCACTGAATTGTCGCTGTTAAGAGGCATGGATGGAAGTCATTTTTGTTTGGATCCCAGCAGCAGTTTGCATTTTCCTCCCTCCTCTACGAGGCTTTAAATATTTCCACCCACATGCGTCAGCTCACGTGCATCTATTCCTCTTCTCTTTGGAAGGTTCTAATAGAAGACTGTATTCCAGTACTGAAGAGGTACGCCAAAGAAGGGAGAGAGTTTGATTATGTGATTAATGATTTGACAGCCGTTCCAATCTCCACATCTCCAGAAGAAGGTAGGTTCTGTTTTTTCTTATATAACCAAGATAATGTTCATGAAAATGTTTTACTTGGCGCATTGTGAGAATGGAAGGATCTCAGAGCTTGTCTCCTTAATTGGTTCCTTAATTTTTTCAAGGTCGTTCAGCTGAGGCCCACAGTGGAAAAGATGGCTGGATTTCAGTCACTGAATGAGCAAATTTACTCAGTCGTTGGAGAGAAACATTACATAAAATGACTCACAATTACATCATTGAGAAATTAGCTTGTTTGAGAATTTATTTCTTTTATGTGATTTTTAACCTGTACTGGGACAAACTGGTGAGCTTTCTCTGCAACACCAGAGATAATTCCCCATTCTCAAACCACACGCTCCAAATCAACTGCTGGTGTGGCATTTCGGTGTTAGTGTTTTTTTCCTATAATCTTGCCTTCCTGCTGAGCTGGCAGACTGAGTCCCCACGTGATGACTCTTGGTGTTTCTCTCTTGGGATGTCGCTGCTTCCCCCTTAAGCTGTTGTCTTTCAGATTTCAGCCACTGCCTTTTTGGTCAAATCTTTATTGGTATCGTTAAAGCAGTGCTAAGCACATGAATATTTGCTTTTGACCTTGCTTGAGTATGTGCACGTGTGTGCAGGACACCCAAAAACGACAGTAAATTTTCATGAATGAGCTCTTGAATATTGGGTCTTAAGCTCTTGGCTATTTCTTTCTTTTTTGGGTATTGTTGTGGATATTTGACTTGTTAGATGTTGTTTCTGATGAATGCAAACCTATATTTTATATAACTTAAAATTTTTTTTTAACATCCAGATTCCACATGGGAGTTTCTCAGACTGATTCTTGACCTCTCAATGAAAGTACTGAAACAGGATGGGAAATACTTTACACAGGTAGACTACTTAATTGTTTTTTCCCAAAACTCCCAATGAGAATTGTATATTTTGAAATTTGCATGTATTTTATTGAAATTTATATCTGTTAAGGATAGAACGTCGTAACTGAATTATGTTCTTTCAAGCAGTAGCTTATAAATAGCTGACCTGTCATCTCTTGGGAATTCATGAGTCCGTGCGTGTCCCCCTTGCCCACTGTCCGATTGAGCAACCTTGGGCTCTGGCTGTAGTATGCGCTGCTGCCACCAGATGGAGACACAGATTGGGATTGGGGTTTTTTTTGACTTCTCGCTCTTCTCACCCTCTAGGAGAGTCTTCATTGGAAAGCCAATTTATCAACCTAAGTTTCATAAACTGCTTTGCCTGTAGTATGAGCTCCTACCACCAGGTGGAAGCAAATTGTTTGTTTCTCATTCTCTATGGGATTCTTAAATTTAAAAGAAAGCTTAAAGTTTGTATATCTTGTTATGTAAAATATATATTACATATATATAACCTACTAAAGCCCTGAAGAAAATTCTGAAGATGATCTGAGTCTCTTTACTTGGTACAACAATCCCTTGATTCATAAGCAGAAGATAAACATTTACTTGGGTGGTATTGCACTATGGTCCCTGTAATTCTTCTTGTTTTGTTTTTTTTTAAAGATTTCATTTATTTATTTGACAGAGAGATAGAGAGAGAGCACAAGTAGGCAGAGTGGCAGGCAGAGGGAGAGGGAGAAGCAGGCTTCCCGTGGAGCAGGGAGCCCGATGCTGGGCTCAGTCGCAGGACCCTGGGATCATGACCTGAGGCAAAGGCAGACGCCTAACGACTGAGCCACCCAGGCGCCC
Source organism: Halichoerus grypus (assembly GCF_964656455.1). Classification (NCBI taxonomy): domain Eukaryota; kingdom Metazoa; phylum Chordata; class Mammalia; order Carnivora; family Phocidae; genus Halichoerus; species Halichoerus grypus. Next base: position 114,347,009 of record NC_135727.1, on the reverse strand, counting down.
CGGTCCCTGTAATTCTTAAAGTGCTTTCGGTAGACCTCCCCCACCCCTTTAAAAAGCATTAGTATATTTAATGTCAAAAACTAGTAGAGAGGTCTTAACTTTATTCTTCCAAGGAGGCATTTTAATGCAGGCCCGGGGGAGTTGATGGGATCTGAGATTAATAATGCTGAAATCAACTTGGCAACTCTAAGAGACACCTTGATTTGGTGTTCAGTCCATCCTGTTTTCCTTCTTTTCTCCCTGCACGAAGACACCACCGCCCCCATGGTGATTAATCCTAGGCCTTGCACTTGGTGAAAATACTGGGAAGCTTCGAGGGAAACCGACAACTGTTTATGAATGGATTTTTTTGGCCTGATGTTTAGAAATGATTTTTTTTTAACACATTCTAGAAAGCAGGGGTCTGCAAACTATGGGCCAAATCTCCCCTACTGCTTGTTTTGATAAGATTTTCTTGGCAGACAGCCACACCCATTCATGACATTTTACCTTTGGCTGCTCTCATGCTATAGGGGCAGCATTGAGTAGTTGTGGTGAGGACTGTGTGATCTGCATAGCCTTAACAATTTCAGTCTGGTCCTTGACAGAAGTTTGCAGACCCATGCTTTATAGGAAGTCTATATGGGGAGGGCTTCAAAGAGCTGCGCTGTGGAGCGGGTGGGAATTGAGCTGGCTCTGGTGGGCCCGGTGGGTTTGAATCCAAGGAAGATCGGCTTTTAAGAGATTAGAAGAGACAGGTCCTGGGACTTGACCTCCCTCCCTTCTCTTCCCCACTTCCCACTAAGAAAAACCCTAGAGGTTCTTTGATACAAAATTATGTATGTGGCATTCTTGTAAATGATTATGCTAAATACCAACCCCCCTCACTTGAGAAGTGGACGTTACTAGTACCCTCGCTTGGCATATCCACATTCCTCCCTAATTCCTGTTCACCTTCCAGAAGGTAACCCATTTCTTTTTTATTCCCGTATTCTTCTTTTTCTTTCTTTCTTTTTTTTTTTAAGTAAACTCTGTGCCCAATGTGGGGCTCAAACTCATGACTGCAAGATCAAGAGTCACACACTCTCCTGAGTGAGCCAGCCAGGAGCCCCCTTGTACTTTTCTTTTTTTTTTTAAAGATTTTATTTATTTATTTGACAGAGAGACACAGCGAGAGAAGGAACACAGCAGGGGGGAGTGGGAGAGGGAGAAGCAAGCTTCCCACGGAGCAGGGAGCCCGATGCGGGGCTTGATCCCAGGACCCTGGGATCATGACCTGAGCCGAAGGCAGACACCTAACGACTGAGCCACCCAGGGGCCCCTGTACTTTTCTTTATAGATGTTTCACATATGTGTAATTTCCTAAATCATTATATTGTTTACCTTGCTTTTGAACTTGTTAAGAATGTATTCTTCTGGACCTGTTATTTTTTTTTTACATTACAGAAATCTTATGCTGCTAACTGTAAAATTTAAAAGATAAAAACAGGTGCCTGGGTGTCTCAGTCGGTTAAGTGTCGACGCTTTTTTTTTTTTTTAAGATTTATTTTTTGAGAGAGAGAGAGCACGAGTGGGAGGGGCAGAGGGAGAGGGAGAGAATCTCAGGCAGACTCCCTGCTGCGCACAGAGCCTGGCGCAGGGCTCGATCTTACGACCCTGAGATCATGACCTGAGCCTAAGTCAAGAGTCAGATGCTTAACCGACTGTGCCACCCAGGCACCCCACGTGTCTTACTCTTGATTTTGACTCAGGTTGAGCTCCACGTCGGGCTGCGCACTGGGTGTAGAACCTACTTGGGATTCTCCCCCTCTGCGCCATCCACCCCCATGCTCTCTCTAAAAAAAATAATAATAAAAAATAAAAACAGTACAGAAATCTATAAAGTAAAAAAACAAGTGTCACCTACCCACACGTAACATGGGGCAAGGAAAACTTTGACCAAACTACTGAATTGGTATTCACCTCTTAGAATGCCTTCCCCTCCAGTGATTCCCTTCCCATCCTTAAGAGGTATTTAATTCTCTGCTATTGGGTTTTTGTTCTGCATCTCCAATGTCTTTTTTTTTTTTTTTTGTCCATTGAGACATTTTATTTGCACATATGTATTACATCCCTAGAAAAAGAATCCCAGGATTTTCCCTCCTGTGTGTTTTCATCTTGCTTCTTATGGTCCATGATGCCAGCTGAGGGTGTCAGTACAGTGAAACCAAACTGGTGTGGCGAGAGCAGATTCTTCTGCCATTTTTCTAGATCTTTGAGTTGTACATCAGATCTGGGGCCGATGACTCCACACTTGTTTCACCTGCCCGTGAGGTTCACAACAGTGTTCCCAGCTCTGTGATCATCAGTGATTTCAGATTCACTAATGTAACCGTGCTAAAATGATAAGCCCTACCCCACACCTACGGAATGAAAATCACTTGTGAGTCACATGCACATCACAGTGAGAAACCAGACATTGACTTTGGAGCCTGGCTTATTAAGTACCTGGCGTTTGCCTCTCTTCTCGGCATTGTTAGTGCTCTTGAGAACATCTGCCAGGACATTCATGCGCACCGTTACGGCAGCAAAGATCCAATATGTCTCTCTTAAGAAAAGAAAGAAATGTATTTCCATTTAAAAACACAGGAAAGTAAAATGTATCACATTACTTTTTTTGGGTAGGTCTCCATTTGTGGTGAGGTTTTTTCCTTTCTTTTTTTAAACTGCTTTTTGACAATGTTGAGGAAGAACAAATTGAAACTTTCCTATATCCTTACCACATTCTCAGTAATGACGTCCTCCCATATGACCTCAATAAAGAGAGTGTGGTGTCAATTTTAAGATGGCAAGAAAAACCATTGAACTGTGCACCTAGGTGGCATTTTCCATTCTATAGCTTCCCCAGTGGTGATGTGTTCTAAAAACATCCAGGCAGTGTTTTCTATTTGTGAACCTTAAATTACACGTGTGGTGTTTATATACTCTCATGGTGAACTTGATCTTGAAACCAAATTATATACTGGCCAAGGGCACTTTGGCCAAATCCCACTGCAGGACCCTAGATGATGGGTTACTAAACAGGCTGGCACTGAAGGACGATGTCATGCTGAGCGAATGTGCTAAGTTAAAACCACTGAGGGTAGCTCTCAGAATAGTTCTTTTTGCCCACTTGCCTGTGGCTGGTTGGTTGGTTTCGAAATGCCCTCCGTGGGGATGCTTACATCACAGGATGCCTTCATTTGTAAATGATTTTCATTTTACATTGTACTTGGCTGTTCTGAGGCTCATTGATAGTGAAGTTGTTAAGAAGAAATAGAATCAGCACATATATTCAGTAGTCTTCAGAATGTTGAGAACTTCAGAGGTTAAAAGGAAATAGGTGGTATTAAGTACCCATTATGAAAAGCCCTTGGGGGAAATTGTGCTAAAATGATAAGCCCTATCCCACACCTACGGAATGAAAATCACTTGTGATTCACATGCACATTACAGATTAAGAAGCTTTGCTTTAGGGGCGCCTGGCTGGCTCAGTCAGTGGAACGTGGGACTCTTGATCTTGGGGACCTGAGTTTGAGCCCCACGTTGGGCGGAGAGATGACTTTACAAAAATAAAAAAGCCGCAGCAGCACTGCCCTGGAGCTACGCAGATGCTGCACCCATAGCTCTGCTCGGTTCTTGGCCTGCATTTCATTCACCCTTTTTTCCTTCGTGGTCACAGAGCGGCTGCTGCAGCTTCCAATGTCCCCTCTAGGTTCTAGGCAGGAAGTAAGTGAAGAGGCGGGTCACTCTGTTTATCCTTGGTTGTCCGGAAGCAGAAACCTTCCCGGTCGCCCCCCTCCCCCCCCAACTTCGCTGTCTCTCCCTGACTGCTCCTGGCTGCTGGGGGGAGCTGAAAAAGTGGTGGCAAGAAAGGGAGAAAAATTAGAACAATGAAGTCAGGAGAAGATGTTTGATAAGGAGTGGAATTGCGGGCTAGCCTTAGTCCATATATTCTGAATAAACTTTTGTTCTCATAAGCCTGCAAATCACATATCTGGGGGAAAGCATGGAGATGGGAATATAGTTCTGTGTCATTGTCTTAGATTAGGGTTGTAGTTTTAAGCCCTTCTGGAAATTGAGAACATTATCGTTCTGATACTTCATTCTCAACACCGTGGTGACGACTGGGCAAACATTTTGAATGGCGATGTGTATGAACCTTTGCTAATTGTGTGGTGTTGATACAATGGCTGCATTACTAGTGAGAAAGTGGTCTCCCTGCTTTCTGTCGCTTCAGACTCTGAATAATTTGAAATGGCTTGGTAAATGAGGTAGAAGAATAATGAGCTAATGGATCTATAAGTAGAACTGGATGCAATTTGTCAAAGTACAGAAGCCTTATCTCATTTTCAAAGATGAACTTTCATCTAAAGCTAAAATTGTTTTCGTTTATTAGAGACCTTCAAATGAGCGGGGGGCCCTCAGACTCAAGAATCCCATTGTTTGCTTTTCTTTCTTTGATTTAGGGTAACTGTGTCAATTTGACAGAAGCCTTGTCGCTCTATGAAGAACAGCTCGGGCGCCTGTATTGTCCTGTGGAATTCTCAAAGGAGATCGTCTGTGTTCCTTCATACTTGGAATTGTATCCTTAGACCAAAACACTGTGTTGTCAGATCACAACACCCAAGTAAATCCCATGCCACTTCAACATTTGAATCCAATAATAAATGGGATTCGCTCTTTACTCCATAAGGCCATGGTATTCCAATGTGGCTGCACATTGGAATTTCCTGAAACTTTAAAACAATACTGATTCCTGGGTCCCACCCTCAGCTTCTGGGGCATGGCCTACCATAGCTCCCCAGGTAGTTCTACTGAGTAAGCCCCGCTGGTTCTCAAGCCCCACCCATCAGAGGCTGGAGCCAAGGCTTGGGCAGCCATCTTAACCGGCCTGCCTGGAGACTGATGTGCATCTAAAGCTTCAGAAGCCCTAGTCGAAAGCACCCCTGAGCTGCAGCAGGCAAAAAGAATGAATATGCTCATTCTGCTTTTATATTAAAATTAACCCCACTTTAATATTAGTTTCTACACTCCACTTGATCCTGATTTGCACTAGAAACCACGAGCTAAAAATAATGCTGGGGATTGCAGAGTTAATGTTGGTGTTCTTCATTAGTTCCCCTTAGTAAAGGAACCCAGAGAAAAACCAGAGTGAGGATTGTCAGTGGAAATTTAAAATGCTTTTCTTTCTCCTAAAAGGCGGACTCTGGTCAACAGATATAAAAACTTCCTTATCTGAGGTGGCCAAGTCCAGTTTCCTGTCACAGCAGTCTGCGTTGCTGTCTAGGATCCTGTGACTACTAGGCCCTCAGGGAAGTCCTTGCCTGCAAGCCCCCGGCAGCCTCTGACAGAGACACAGGCCCTAGGAAGCCCCCTAGATCACCCTGGAAGGAGGGGAGCGGTCTGTCTGTGGGGCAGCCATTTTCTTCCATGGCCTGAGGAGATCCTTGACCTCCCCCTCACCCCCCAGCCGTCCACCTTCATCATGGCTTCCTTTTGGAGCATTTTTTACAGTCAGATCTGTTTATATATTGAGAGACTGTAGAAATCATTTGATAACAATTGGAGAAAAGGCTTCTGCCCTCTGGCTCCCCTCCATCCTTTCGTCTTTTTCTCTTCCTCTCTCACCCTCCCTCTCATTTTCCCACCCCTGTTGCCCTCCCCCACCCTCCCAATCTCTCACCTCCCTCCCACCCTTCCTTGTCCTACTGATGCCCTAAAACATCTTAAAACCTAGGAAGCAGTAGCATTACCGGAGGGAATATTTGCATGCCTTTAGCCTTTTCTCCACTTTGCTCCCTTCACCCCACTGGCGTCCTGGTCGCAGGTGAGAGGCGTTCAGGCCGTAAAGTGGCCTTGGTAAGAGGCCTTAATGCTCATCGCCGCAATGCTTCGAACCATGAAACTCATCCGTCTTCCAATTTGTAGGCCAGCAAACAAATTTTAAGTGCTGCCTGTTCTTCTTTGACTTACCTGCTCTTATTCCTTGACTCCCTGTCCAGGTGGGTATTTTACACTGTTTGGAAGAAAGCTAAACCTTGAAGACCAATCTCTCCTAATCACGTGTGCTGCAAATAGCCTTCCTGACCTTCACATGCTGTATATGACATCGAAATGAGTCAGGCAATTGATTGTGATTTCCTTCAAGTTTTCTTTTTTTAATTATTATTTTTAATTTAAACAAAGCAAATGGAAAATGTATATTTTGATGCGCTAGGGTGTTAATTTTTTTGAAAGTCAGCTGAAGGATGATTAGACAGCACAGCGAAGGCTGCTAAATGCACTGAACCCCTAGAATGTGATTTTTGTTACTTTTGTGTGTGTGTGTGGGCTTTTTGTTTTTGTTTTGGTAGACTTTGAATTTGGTTGTTTGGAGGAATGAACATCATTGTTTTGTTCTGGAGGGAAGTTCTTTGATGGTGTTTTTTTCCCCCAAAATTGACTTAGCTATTAAAATTTGGTGCTTATAAGAAAGAGTTAAGAAAAAAATGAATAGCAATGCTTCGATTAAAATTATAAATGAGAAATTTCATGTGTTTGTTGTTTTATTTCAGCCAGGTCCCTACTTTCTCACTGCTGATCTCACAGAACAAAGGTGTCTACTGGTCTTTTTTTAGTTCTATTCTATCACTCAGCGCCATTTATCTCTTTATAACGGGATGGCCTTTCGGCCTTTTTTGAACAGTAGTAATGACTTCGTTTACCGCCGTGGTAAATGATACACAACCTATTACATTCACCAGTTCTTCATTATAAAATTGACCCGAGGATAGGAAAAGATTTGGCCTTACTGTAAAGTTGAAAGTCAGAAGCTTATTTCTATTCCCACTCTTAGTGGTGTATTAGATGTGGAAATAAAGATCATTTTGGATTGCTGCAGTGAAACTTTTTAAGATTTTTAGATGCACAGAGATAGGATGCTAGTTTGTGGAGAGACCCGCAACAAGAGAGTGTAAACTCCCCTAAGGAAGGGCAGGCAAGTAGCGGCTTGGTGTAGTGTATACGTGGGTGACAAGCCACATCAAGGGTGGAGATGTAACTGACTGCGATTATTAGACATCACTGCTTATATTGTTTTCATAAAAGGTTTATGCTGTATCAAGGGATTGAGTTCATTTATGGTGAATTTGCAGTAAGCAAAGCATTAAAAATGGAAATACTCAGTGTGTGTTTTGAGATAGAATTAGAGTCAACCCAGAACATCCTTCTTCCCAAGATAGGTTTGTCTGACAGATGTTCTTTTTTTTTTAATCATTGTTTTCATTTTTTTTAAGATTTTATTTTATTTATTTTTTAAAGATTTTATTTTATTTTTTATTTGACAGAGACACAGCGAGAGAGGGAACACAAGCAGGGGGAGTGGGAGAGGGAGAAGCAGGCTCCCCGCTGAGCAGGGAGCCCGATGTGGGGCTCGATCCCAGGACCCTGGGATCATGACCTGAGCCGAAGGCAGAAGCTTAACGACTGAGCCACCCAGGCGCCCTGGTGGGGTATCTTTTGTTTGTTTGTTCATTTAAAGATTTTTTTTTAAGATTTTATTTATTTATTTGACAGAGAGAGAGAGAGGGAACACAAGCAGGGGGAGTGGGAGAGGGAGAAGCAGGGTCTCGGCTGAGCATGGAGCCCGATTCGGGGTTCGATCCCAGGACGCTGGGATCGTGACCTGAGCCGAAGGCAGACGCCTAACGACTGAGCCACCCAGGCGCCCCTAAGATTTTATTTTTAAGTAATTTCCACCAACGTGGGGCTTGAACTCATGACCCCAAGATAGATAATTGCATGCTCTACCTACTGAGGCAGCCAGACGCCTCTCTAATGGATATTCTTTAAAAAGTGAGTGCATGCCGACTTTACTTTTTTACTGGATTGGCATGGGAGAAGAAACCGTAACAGAATAAAGGGAGAGTTAGTCATGTTGGAACTAGATCGGCTTTCAGCAAATATTTTTCTTGTGCATAGAGCTTAAAAGCAGCATTGGTGGACATTAAGAATCCTACCTACCCCCTCAGACTCTTCTGTAATGCTTTGCAAAGGCTTTGTTTTTGCCTACCGTGTGAGATTCAAAATGGTGGTATTATGACCGTTAGAACACCATTTTAGCTTAACGGAATTGGATTTTTTTTTCCATTTTAGAAAAGAAACTAAGTCTATTTGCTGTCTGGATATGGTGTTACTAATATGTGGGGCATAACTTTATACTTGAAGGCGAGCTTGGTGCCAAGGCTCAAGCCAGTGCTGAGTCTAATGACACACTCGTCCCGCCCAGAGCTGAGAGTTAGAACTGAGGTGGAGTGGGCTGGGCCAGACCATAGAGGATGCATTTGGGAGAGAGTGAGGGGTGCGGTATGGGAGCAAGAAGGAAACGAGATACTTGTTGGGGGTGATGTGGTAGATTCCGACCCTGCTCATTTTTTGTATTGGAGAAAGGATGATGCCTGCTTGTTTTTGAACATCTTTGTAACTGTTAAGGCAAACTGAACTGTGATAGCTAAAAACAGCCTCTACTTTTGCTGCATTTTAAGGAAATGTAATACGATCTAAACCATTATTTTACTTTAATGGCTGTTATGCTTTATATGATCTATATATAATCAAACAATATACCATCTTATCATACAGCCATTTTTTTAATTAAAGACAAATACTGGCTATAATAGAAATTCCATTCAACACATGAGCAGATATCAAGAATTGGTTTATTTTTAAAAATGCTGCTTTCTCCTACAAATGTGATTGAATATTTTATGCAATTTTTTTTTTTTAAGTTGAGAGAGCAGAGAGAATCACACGCAGATTCCCTGCTGAGTGCAGAGCCCAATGTGGGGCTCGGTCCCATGACCCTGAGATCATGACCTGAGCCCAGCTCAAAAGTCGGATGCTCAACCGACTGAGCCACCCCGGCGGGCACCCCCTCCCCGGTTTTTATTTTATTATTATTTTTAAAGATTTTATTTATGTGACAGAGACACAGCGAGAGAGGGAACACAAGCTGGGAGAGTGAGAGAGGGAGAAGCAGGCTTCCTGCTGAGCAGGGAGCCCGATGTGGGGCTCAAACCCAGGACCCTGAGATCATGACCTGAGCTGAAGGCAGAAGCTCAACCACTGAGCCACCCAGGCGCCCCCCCCCCCCCCCCCCCGGTTTTTAAATGAAGTTTTTTTATTTGAGAGAGCGAGCTTGGGGAAGGGCAGAGGGAGAGGGTGACTGAATATCTTAAAAACTCCAGTAATGGTGGGCGGAGGAAGGCTGGGTTAACTTTTTACTGGGCTAGAGCAGTGCTGATGTCAAAATAAAACGGTGCCTACTACTTCCGGTGCAGTTGAATAATCACCCCCTTGCTTGCGTTAACTATTACTGAATAGGAGTTTGCGTCTGTCTCAGATGGATGATATTTGTTCCGTTCCCATGACTCCTGGGATTGGGCACAGGAAGTGTGTGTGTGAGGTCACATGTCCCTGACCTGTATTTGAGCCTCGAGAGCAGCACTCCTCAAAATGTGGTCCTTCGGCCCGTTCTTGGTTTCTAAGCACTTTGTTTACTTCAGCTGAATTTCTTGTTCCTAGCAAGACCTTCTTCGAGAAGCAAGCTGTCTGCTGGTTGACACTACAGCTGTGCTCCTCACCCAGTCTGGAATAACACTTGCTGTGACACTGTTCTAGACGCTGGTTGGGCAGCATTGCTTGACGATAGGAGCCGCTATGTGGCCGTGAAGAAACACTCAGCCTCTTTCTATCACCCTGTTGCTGCGTGTCTTTGTACTAAATAATCTTTTATATTGCTGTGCGTTGGGCTAATAAACCCCTTTTATTTACATTATCTTGCACAGTTTGAAAATAGCTTTGTGAATTCAGTGTTCCTATCACCGAGTGGGCCAGTAGTCAAGATGTGAAATGTGCCTCAGGGGTCCCACAGCTAGTCACGATTTGACTCTGCGTTCCAGCATTCCGAATTGGCTATCTGTAAGCCTACCACAGGGGTTCTTAACCTTTCTTTTTGTACCTTGGACTCCTTTGGCAGCTTGCTGAAACCTGTTTTTTAATACATAAAGTAGATATGATTGATGATGAGGAAACGAGTTATATTGCTTTTTAAAAATTAATGTCAGTATTCGAGCTGTCATAACTTCTTACATAGCTGGATCTTGTGGTGGATCAGATACCATATTTTGGGAGTAGTAATGGACACAAATATTTATAAGACCTGCAGCAAGTGCAATGTGGTTAAGAATGCATCTGATTTCTCTTGTTGACAGAGTCCTAGTTACTGGCAGTACTAATATGGTTTGTTACCTACGTTCGTGCTTAAAGGAAGTGCTACGGCTCCGGTAGAGGTTAGTGCAGGTAAAGATAGAAATGTTTTGCCATTCAAGTTAGGGACACACAGTTCTGTCCATAGGTCCCAGTTTAAGAACCTCTAGCCTACGGTGTTTGCTTCCATTGTTTGATTGTGTTTAGGTGGTGGGGAGGGGTAGCTGGGTCCCTTCACCCTGCTGTCAGAACCTCAAATGAGTGCTGGCAGATCAGTTCCTCTCGGCCAGAACCATTTAAAATCTCAATTACCTACTGCCGTCATTCCACTGATTCGTGCTTTACTCATTATTTCAAAAATGAGAAATAGAACATGGGCAAGAAACAGCCCAGTGCTTTTGGAAAGCTTTTTGAATACTCTTGGATGTGATTTCCCTGGGAAATCCGATGATAAATGTGACTGGACAGGTATGCTTATCTCCTGTATCTGGGGGTCTCGCAGACGCCCTGGCCAGCTCATTAATGCAGATGCGGTCCCTGGGCGGCAGCCAGTGATGTGGCCATTTCAGTGAGCAGCGGCTTTATGATGAAGTATCAGGGAACAGGCCCCTCTCTGGCCAATTTGCTCAGGAATGTAGCAGAAGAAATTAAAAGCAAGCTAAACAAGCCAGGTCTGTTTTGACAGAAGCCCTCCAATATCCCAAGAGGGAAGCCTGGAGGGTTGTCCCACCCCACTGGCTAGAGATGAAAACCCAGGATTATAAATACAGGCAACGGGCAGGTCTCCATAGACAAGGGCTTTGACTCGGGTGTTAACTTAGGAGAGATTGCCCCTGATAGGTTGATGATTATGTTGGTAATTTAGGTTCTCCACTAAGTGATTCGGACAGCTCTAAATTCATTGCAGAGGGACAGAAATGCTCCTTGGGCTACATTCCATGTCTTCTACTTTCTAGACAACTCTGCCTTTGCCTCCGTTCGGTTGTGCGAGTTAAATTTGATAACACGAAATTCCCCATCCTCTCTCCCAGTGCTGAGGGGGAGCTTCTACCAACACGCCCTGTGCAGGCCCTTCACACTCAGTGTTTCTACTTTTTCCTCAAGGCATATTAAATATTCTTCATTACGTATCGTCCACATATGTTTAAACGTTTAACGTCTGAAGAGACAGTGTGCCCTGGTGAGAAAGAATACACCTCGGTATGGGTTTTGACTGCCCTGTAAGAGCTGGAGGTTTTTAACTGAAGTCTGGGGGCAGAGGAGGCAAGTTCTTGAGGCCAAGTCTGGTTGACAGATGGCGAGAATGTACGCTCCAACGGCCATGACCCGGTCCCTCTTGGTCACGTTTGTTTAACGCTTTGCGCATGTAGTAGGCACTTAGGAGGTTCAAGTGCGCCGTAAAGGGAGTTCTTGGAATTGCATTTTCCAAGTGGAGCATGGAGGAAATAGGCTGGTGTGAAGACATTACACAGGGTTGGGTATGTTCAAGAAGAAAAACAGAGATACAGGGAGAAGTCCTTGCACCTTCACACATAGAAGGAGCAAGAATGTCCACCCTACCCAAGTGAGGGTACCGTCCCAGTATGGGTGAAAGTGCTGTGTTGGCGAAAGGGGCCTTTCACTAGGGCTTGTGTCTTTTGGGCTCCTCCTTGGTGCCCTAAAGGGCTGAAGAAGCACAGAAACTCAGGAAGGTGTACAGCATTCAGACCGTAAAACTGAACGACATGAAGATCTGCGGCCATTTTGGTGTCAGCCATATCTGTGAGTTTTCTTTTTTTTTTTTTTTCCTGTTTGTGGTCCACTGTCAACTTACACTCTTGAATGTCTCCGTCCTTGGTGACTCCCCACCCATTAGGTGGAATTCTTGCACCAGGCGTCTGCTTTGGGCCATGGCTTGGGTCCCAGTGCCGGTCCACGGAGACCAGGCAGCAAGACCACAGGACAGCCTGGCCCTTGGCTTCCAGTGGATAATCCAGAAGGGTTTGTGCACTAAAATAGTTAAGAATAGTAATGAATTACAAGCCATTGAAAAAAAATTGTAAGTCAGAGGGTATATGGAAAACATGTACAAATAAATGGGGACACATAAACATAACGTGCTTACCATAGAATGCTGAGTGCCAACTATGTTTTGTGAGTGCTGGAGTTGAAAAATTAGCATTTTGTAATCATCACAGTGAAGACCGAATCAGGCAGAAGTCACCCACTGATGTAAAATCTTGGGGAAAATTTGACAAAGAGCCTGTTTATGTGGCTGTAAAGCATCTCCTACAGATTGCTTATGAGTTCTGTATCAGGTTCCTATTGTAGCTCTAGCAAGTTAACCGCAAACTTCCTTCCTTTAAAAGGACACAAAATTTATCATCTTACAGTTCTGGAGATCAGAAGTCTGAAACTAGTCTTTTTTTTTTTTAAGATTTTATTTATTTATTTGACAGAGAGAGACACAGCGAGAGAGGGAACACAAGCAGGGGGAGTGGGAGAGGGAGAAGCAGGCTTCCCGCTGAGCAGGGAGCCCGATGCGGGGCTCCATCCCAGGACCTGGGATCATGACCTGAGCTGAAGGCAGATGCTTAACGACTGAGCCACCCAGGTGCCTGTCTGAAACTAGTCGTAACAGGGCTCAAATCAAGGTGTGGGCAGGGCTGGTTGCATCTGGAAAGTTGAGGGGAGAATCCATTTTCCTGCCTTTTCTAGCTTCTGGAGGCCATCTGCACGCTTTGGCTTCTGGTCTCTCCCTCCAGTTTCAGAGCCAGCTCTGTAGTGTCCTCTGCTTCTGTCTTCACGTTGTCTTCTCTCTCTGACTTGTCTGTGTCCCTGTGGTAAGGCCCCTTTGGGATTACATAATAATCCCCAGTGATCCACCGTCTCCCCAGTTCAAGATCTTCCCACAGCCACAAAGTTCCTTTTGTGATATAAGGAAACATTCACATAAAGTAACGGAGAAGGTTCTGGGATTTGGATGTAGACATCCAGAGGGGGCCCTTCTTCAGCCTCCCACTTACTGCTAGAGAAAACAACTTGATAATGGAAAAATTGACCACCACCTTGCCCAGGTGATCAAAATCACCAACAAGGGGCAGATGGACATACGTGCGTCCAGTACTCTGTGAAGGGCCCATCACCACCTGTGCAGCCCTGTGGCTGGCTAAGAATGCATATCTGAATCTGATCACGGGGAAGCATTAGACCCAAAAGGAGAATATTCTGTTTTAAAAAGGCCTGTGTTCTTTAAAAGTATTAATGTCAAAAGACACAAAAGGCTGAAAAGGTTTCCAGATTAAAGGAGGCTGAAGAGATGTGGCAACAAAATGTGACACCTGGCCCTACCCTGGGTCCCATATTGGAGGAAAGATGCTTAAAGGGGATTATTGCATCAGTTGACAAACTGGAATATGAACGGTACTTTCGATACAAGTATTGTATTGGTATTAAATTTACTCAAGTCCTTATTGCAACCTTTCTCTAAGTTTGAAATTCTTTCCAAGTAAAACAAACATTAAGAAAAAAATAGGGATGCGTGGTTGGCTCCGTTGGTGGACAGTGCAACTCTTGATCTCGGGGTTCTAAATTTGAGCTTCATGTTGGATGTAGAGATTGCTTAAAGTAAAATGATTTTTTTTTTTAAGTAGGCTCCACACCCAGCGTGAGTCCAATGCAGGGCTTGAACTCACGATCCTGAGATCAAGGCATGAGCTGAGATCAAGACGTGAGCTGAGATCAAGATGTGAGCTGAGATCAAGAGTCAGACTCAACTGACTGAGCCATCCAGGTGCCCCTAAAATAAAATCTTAAAAAAAAATTAAGAAAGGGGTGCTCCTGGCACAATTGGTCTCCCGTCTGCCTGATGGACACGATAGCAAGGTTTTTGGACACAGAACCAAAAACCTAAGAGGAATAAGGCTCAAGGGACCCAAATAAGTATGTGCTGCTTTTAAGATCTAGTACAGGATGCGATGCTCTTGAGGCAGAAGTCCTAACGGCTACACTGGTTTTGAGGCTTTCTGACTCCCTACACAGTACCTGCCAGGGTCCCCGCCAGAGACCATGAAGGCTGAGCCAGCAAGAGGACGAGGATCGTGTGGCAGTTGGCTCTCCATCCACTTGCGGATTCTTGTGGGTCCTGCTGGCTTAGAGGGTAAAGGTCTCGGGCAGAGATCTCTCTTCAAAGACACCACTGTTTCTTTGCTGTGAGATGTTTGTTCCTGAGCTTCTGCTAAGATGCTGCAGGGCATGAAGAGGCTGGTTGTTTTCTTTCCCTAGGTCTGTGGCAGAGGAGAGGAATGGAGAGAGGGAGAGCGAGCCTGAAGCCTCCTCTTTACTGAAGGCAAAGAGCCCCACATTATACTATTTTAGGTTTACAAGTAGGATCACAGTAAAAAAAACTATTAGTTCTACAGGAAAACTGGCTGAGGACTTTAAAAGGTTCAGCTGGAACAGTAGTTGTCCTGCTATTCAGAAACAGGAATAGAAAAAAGAGGGCAGTGCTTCTCAAACTTGAGTGCGCAGAAGGATTACCTGATTGTATTTTCTTAAAAAACAGTCTGATCAGTAGGTCTGGGGCCGGGCCCCGGAGTCTGCATGTCTCACAGTCCAGTCGGCTGACGTCAGTGCTGCCCGGGTGCGGACCACGCTCGGAGTAGTTCTCAGCGAGAGTGCTGTAAGTGGAAAGAAAGATGGGGGGCCCTGTAGGAAGATGCAGAAAGCTCTTGCATGGCCCACTGCTGAATCCAAATGTTTTGAATATCAACTTATTGTGTCAGGTAGCCTCAAAAGTAATAGTTGTTGCTGCCGTAATTGCTCAAGTGAGTTTCTGTTTGAGTTCCAAGGGTTAGAAATGTTCTCGTGGATTTTGTTAAAACGGCAATTGGATCGGGGCGCCTGGGTGGCTCAGTTGTTAAGCGTCTGTCTTCGGCTCAGGTCATGATCCCAGGGTCCTGGGATCGAGCCCCGCATCGGGCTCCCTGCTCTGCGGGAAGCCTGCTTCTCCCTCTCCCACTCCCCTTGCTTGTGTTCCCTCTCTCGCTGTCTCTCTCTCTGTCAAATAAATAAATAAAATCTTAAAAAAAAAGGCAGTTGGATAAACCATTAATTTGGGGCTTGATTTTAAGCTCCCAATACTCCCCAAACCAAAGGCATTTACACCCCCAGCATTTGAAAAATTGGCAGCGGATGGAGGCCAATTAGTGGAGACCTTGAGGCAAGGAACAGTGTCGAAATTTTCGAGTTGTCCTCACAATTCTGAAAGGATATGGAGAACCCCCGTTCAGGGTGCGGACATTGCCCCGACAGCTAGAAGGTTCTCAACACAAGGATAAGGGATTATACTTCTTATTCAACTAAACATGTAACTTACTGAAGCCTGGATTGTGCTTTGATTTCATGGGTTTAGGTTAAGTTTGTTTATTTCTGTGGAGAGTAAAACCCAGAACAAATTTCAATTCCAGGTTGGGTCTTTTGCAGGTTTATTCAAAATGCGAAGAATAATAAGGGGAAGGATTAGAGGTTACATATCAGAGCTTTCAGTAGCACTTATTGGCCGCTTTGGCCACCGCAGCCTCTGTGTAGGGGGTCTCGGAAGACAATGTTTGGGGGCTATTCAGGGCATTGTGTAGAGGAAGAAAACCTGTGGGCAGCCTCTTAAGGAGCAAAGAACAATAAGCAGAACACCAGCTCAAAACAACAGCACACTATGAGGGCTGCAGGAAACGGAAGCACACAGGAGTAAGCATAGACTTCGTAAGGTGAAGGCTATAAAAACACAGGTTTTCACTAGGGGATGGGTAGGGATGGAGGTGATTTATACAAGTGGTTTTTAAAACTCCATTCGTTTAGAAGAAGACAGCAAAACCCAATTATTTATCCCAACTACAGCTCTACAAAAAGGTGAATAACTCTTGGGCGCCTGGATGAGCCTTTTTAAGCGTCTGACTCTTGGATTCGGCTCAGGTCATGATCTCAGGATCATGAGATCGAACCTCATGTCGGGCTCCGCGCTCAGCACAGTCTGCTTGAGGTTCTCTCAAAGAAACAAAATCTTAAAAAAAAAAAAGATCAACTCTTAGATTTGCCTTAACCAAAGGCCATCAGCCCTTCCAGTCTTATTTCTCCCCCACCAGAAGGACATCTGGGCTGCTGCTCTGGTCGAATCGTGTCCTCCACAAAAGCTGTTGAAGTCCCAACCCCCCAGTACCTGTGAACATGATCTTGTCTGGAAATCGGGTCCTTGCAGGTGGTCAAGTTAAGATGAGGTCATTAGGGTGGGCCCTCATCTGATATGACTGGTATCCTTATAAAGGGAAATTTGGACCCAGAAACGTACATTGTGGGGACAGGAGAACATTATTCTACAAGCCAAGGAATGCCTCAGGAGAAAGGCATGAAACTGATTCTTGCTCACAGCCCTCAGAAGGAACCAACCCTGTTGACACCTCGATTTCAGAGGTTTAGCCTCCAGACCTGTGAGACAATAAATTCGTTGTTTAAGCCACCCAGCTTGTGGTACTTTGTTACATTCGTCCCGGGAAATGAATACAGGTGGTCTTCAAGATAATTAGACGGCAAACGGAGGAGGGCTTATTCTGTATTAGTCAGCTGTTAACTGCAGTAATACTGCCTAGCAAGCCGACTTCAAATTTCAACAGTTTATAGTAGCAAGTGTTGATTTCTCTCTCCCCCACCTGTGGGTTAGCTGGGGTTCAGCTGATCCAGGCTGGGCTCTGCTGAGCTTTTCTCCAAGCTGTATTTTGGGTCTAGGTCTGCTCCACACGCCTCTCATCCTCCTTGGACCAGTGGTTACCTGAGACATATTCTCATGGCGGAAGACAGGAGGGCAAGCACAATGATGGGGCACATCTCTAGCCTCTGTTTCAGGTCTGTCTCTGTCCAGTTGGTCAAAGCACATTGCATTGCCAAGCCCAAGGCTGAGAGGCGAGGAAGTATGTCTTTTTCAGGGATAGTAGCACAGACTGTCCATCTTAACTGACAAATATGTGAAGACTGAATCTTAAAACCCTGTATTGCATTTTGAGTGAAGCAGTCAACAGATGACCTCTTAGTAGCGAAGAGATGGTAAAATCTTGAAGGAAAAAAGCAAAGCACTGACAGGTGCCTCATAAGGTAAAATAGTACTGTGAATTGTAAAGATATACTACTTGGCTATGAGATGCCAAAGTCAGTGGCTCCCTGGAAGGAACATCATTCAGGAAACTTAGGAAAGGTGCCATTTGGCAAACATATTGGTAACTAGGGAGCCTGAAACACAAGACTGAATTGTTGCACATGGAAGTCAAGTCAGCATTGTTACTTCACTCCTTGCTTTTAGTAGCAGGATCAAGACCTGGCTTGAGAAACCATTATAAATTTCCAGAACTAGAAGTCAATAGTGCTTCAGACATACTTAGTGATGTTACAGTTTACTCCTCACATTCACGACAAGCAGTGCTGACTCCTGCAAATACGATTTACTCATGGGGTGCAGAATGTGAAGGTGATTTTGAGCAGAGGCTCTGGGCCCAGACTACTGGCTTAAAATCCTGGCCCTGCCACTTCCTGGCTCTGGGATGTTGGCCATCTTTTGGGCATCTGTAAAATAGGAATAATCATGGTGACTCCGTCTCCATCCATTCGAGATGCCAGAAGAGAATACCATACACTGGGTGGCTTATAAACAAGTTTATTTCTCAAAGTTCCGAAGGCCGGGAAGTCCAAGATCAAGGTGCTGGCAGATTCAGTGTCTGGTGAAAGCCAGCTTCCTGGTTCATAGATGGCTCTCTTCTCTCTGTGTCCATGTAGTGGGAGGGTCAAGGAGCTCTCTGTGGTCTCTTTTATAAGGGTACTAATCCTGTTCATGAGGGCCGCACCTTTATGACCTAGTCACCTCCCAAGGGCACCCTCTCCTAATACTATCACTTTGGGCGTTAGGATTTCAACATAGGAATGTAGAGGGACACAAACATTCAATCCATAGCAACTTTCTTCTGGGTCGTTGTGAGGCTTAGATTGGTGCCTGGCACAGAGTAAGGGCTCAAATGTTAGCTTTTTATTATTTACCAGCAAGAATCAAGTTTCAAAAAATGAGTTATGCAAAGTCATAATTTATACCACTGAGGCCAAACTCAAGTTTTTTGGGCCACTGCTGCCTTTACAAGAAATCGTGTGGTAGAATCTTAAGGAATTCTAAGTGCCACGCCCTCTTCAGTCTTTATACTCACCAAGAACAATTATTCAGATTTGGTTTTACTTAATTTTTAAAAAACCAGTAATTCTCCCAAATGCTCATTTTTTTTCTCTCCCAATTTCTCCACACATCTTCAAGGTAACTGGCTATATTAAATGATAATTAAGTGAGGGCAGTACGGAGGTTGGGTATTTTTGATGTGTCCTAGAAAGACTCATTTAAGGCAGGTTTGGGTGAACTCTTTGTGTGTTAAAATCGGTTAAGTTTAGATATTTATTATATAAGCTCCTGGAGAGTAAGAACCATGCGCTAAGGAGCTTGACATCCCCAGAGTTGAGCAGGCACACAGTACCCAATAAAGAGAATGAAAATATAAATGATCAAAGGAGATTCTATGGAATGTAAATCATCAAAAAGATAGTGTATCTGATAGTTTGGGTATGAAAGACCCAGTAACCTACAAAAGCCTTAGCAAGTGATTCAACTTAACAGTAAGAATAGTGACTAGTTTATGTTTCAACTTGGCACTGACATATAAAGAAATTAACAACCAAAAAACTGAGATGACCAGCTTTCTCTTTCATGGAACAAATGCACTTAACCTGGCTGAAATCCACAGGCCATCAAAATTTGGAAGACTAACGGCAACATCCTCATGGAAGAATCAGAATGCTACATTAACGTTACTAGGAAAAAAGCAATGGGGAAGTTGGAAAATAACATTATTGTGGGTTTCTGTTATGCGCCAAAGAGCTCCTTTAAAAACATCACCCCTTTAAAACAACACTGCATGTGAAGGGCTAATAAAATCATCAGAAGTTAGAAAGGTACTTGGCAACATTTGTCAGGTGACCTACACCTCTTCTTTAATTATCTGCTACCCCCTACTGCTTGGCTCCTGGCCTTTAAATTTACAATTCTTTTAGAAATAGCACCTCGTGGTAGACTCATTTAAAAACAAACCACTCTTCCAGGACCTTCTCACAGGTTTGCTTCTTCAGGCTTCAACTTTATTAGATGTTGTTAAATTGCTTTCCAAAGTGGAAATTTACACAAAGTACCAATTTACGCACGATCAGGACATCAGAGTTGAGGTTCCTCCATTGCCAACACCTGGTATTGTTAGAATTAAAAATTTTTGCCAGCCCGGAGGTGTGAATGGTAATGGTTTAAGTTTTTATTTACCTGATTACTTACTAATGAGGTCGGGCACATTTTTATAAGTTAATTGGCTAGCCAGTGTTCCTCTTTGGAAAAATGCATGTCTTCTGTCCATTTGGCTATTGAGCTTTTATTTTCTTGTTGATCTGTTGTGTTTATATCTTCAGGATAATAATCCTGTGTTGCTTGTATGGTTACGAGTATCTACTCCCAGTCTGCCCTTGTGAAATCTTTTTAAGCTGCACTTTGTTTTTTAATTACATTTTGTAATCATCAGGAGACCAGCTTTGGCCATGCTTTATCTTTTCATTTATTCATGGCATTTTTTGATGCACATGAGTTTTTTATTGTAGTCATATTTGTCAGTCTGTTTCCTTTATGGTTTGTGTTTATTGGTCTTGTTTTAGAAACTTTTCCCTAGCCTGATCTTACATATATATATATATTTTTTCCCTCCCCCAGTGTTTTAAACTTCTGCTTTTCATACTTAATTCTTTCATTTATCTAGCATCCTTTTTTCTTTTTTTTTTTTTGGTAGGATTGAGGAAGGGTCTTTCGGGGATTTTTTGTTTTGGTTTTGGTATGCTAGGAGTTGTGTGAGGTTGTTTTGTTCCATTGTGATCACCATTTGTCCCAATACCCTTGATTAAATTGTCCATTCATTTGTCAGTGATTTGAAATGCCTGTGTTGTCCTACATTAAGTTATTCATTTATTCATGGGCCTGTTTCTGAGTACAGCAGCTTTTTTGGACTTGGAGAAAGTGATATTTGACGGGGCTGTGCCAAAAATGTACTTTAAAAAAGATATACAGATGGCCACAGAATGCCAAGGAATTGTATTTTATTCTAGAGTATTAAAAAAAGGGAAAGATGTTGATCACACTCTAGATGAAATTATTTTTTCTGATGGCCCACTATATAATTTTTTAAAGATTGATTTATTTTAGTGAGAAAGGCAGCGCGCGCATGCACGCACGTGCATGCGCAAGTCAGGGGAAGGGCAGAGGGAGAGAATCCCAAGCAGACTGCCTCCGATCGCAGAGCCCACGGGACTCAATCTCATGACCCATGAGATCATGACCTGAGCCTAAACTTAAGAGTCAAACGCTTAACTGACTGAGCCACCCAGGGGTCCCCATAATTTATTTTTAGGCTTTAAATTTAAACATTTAAATTAACAGCTAAGTTGTGTGGGATTACTTATCGTAGGCTAAACAACTACATTACAACACATTACTGAAGATGCTGTGCATAAAATATCAAATGTGGTAGTTACATCTAAGTCTATTACGTTTGTGGACAGAACAGTTCAGCATATGAAATCGACCAAAAAAAAAAAAGAACTGTATCTTGGGAACAATTCAAAGGCTAGTAAATATGTTCAGCCAGGCTCCGTGCACCACCTTAAAAAAGAAACATTACTTACTTAGTTTTTTGGTGACCACAAAATTGTGCTTAGGTAAGCAATGAAATCCACGTAGTTACCTGTCTGTCTTCAGACTTTATAGCTCATCTCTTCCCAGGAGTGGTCACAGGCGGCTCACAGGGTGAAAACACATTTAAAAGAGTAGGTAGCTGGGGGCAGAAGAAAGCTGTCAGCTGCCATACTGTATTGCTCACCTATTCCAGCCCCTTGCAGAATGATTCCCTTCTAAGCTTTTCCAGGATCTGATGGCTTTTTAATTTCACCTCTAAAAAACAACCTTGTATTAAGTGCAATGTTGTATAATTACTCAAAGCATAGTCAAGCCTAGTCCCCTGATGATTATAAAATGTAATTAAAATGAAGTGTGTCTTAGAAAAGATTTCGCAAGGGCGTGCCTTGTCAGTCTTGTCTTTGCCACCAAGTTCTGGGAGTTCTCTATCTGTCAGCCTCTATCCAGTGGGATTTGAATGGAATCATCCAGGATCTTATATCTAGACTTTCTAAGTCTTAGATTCGAAACCTTGTGCTAGTAGGCACACTGGCTTAATCCGCTTCCACAGGGAACTGAGGCAGACATTCTTTATGCCAGGACCACCTGTCAGTACTACATAGTTCGTGAGGGCAAAAAAGATAATCATTCGTTTATTCAGTAACACTGTGGGTACTTGTGTGAGTCGGGCCCTGGTGGGGATACCGAACATACCAAGATGACCAAGGCCCTCAGAAACATCCCCCAATCTACGTGGGGAGACTAACTCACAGACATAAAATAGCAGGCTGGTGTCTCATGATCCTACATGGTGTGCCCCATGGACATTTGAAACAGTGCAGGTAACAATCTAAAATAGCCAAAAATGGACAGAGGAAGGAGGGAGGGACTGTTTTTCAGTACTCGAACGGAAACGCTGATGGTTAGGTGGAACATACAGTGAAGGGACAGCTGTGTATTTTCCAGGTTTCTTTTTTTTTTTTTCCTTTTTTTATTCATCATCATTTCAGATAGAAATGTTTAAGGGAAACCAGGGAAGGGCTGCCAGGAACATAGCAATTTGGTTTTCCAAGATCATTATATTTAGTACTTTAATGTCTAGCTTTTGAGGTGGGGGTGAGGGGTGTTGAATTTAAGAAAAAGTAAACGGTTGTTCTTAATTATACCATACTATGGGACATGCTGTGCTAACTTCAAACAAAAATAATCCAGCCTTTTCCCCATTTCAGAAACATCAGTGATTAAACAGAATCGATTGTCTGAGTGGTTATGATTGGGGGTTAGTACAGGTAAATAATGCTAAGCCTTTAAGACGAGCAGTAAACTGCAAATGGAATTCGTGGCTAATAATATCAGTGAGGCAGTCTGTTGTGTAATGTGGTATTTATCACCTCCTTAGGAAGACAAATGATCTTTCCTGTTTGTGTAATGTAGTACATTTTTTTGAAATTCATATATCACCTGATGAATTTTGTATAATACGAACACAATGAAATGTTCCTGGAATTGGACATGTTGAAAAACATTGTCTCCTTCAACAAACGAACTTGCATAAATTACTTCATTTAAGAATGCCTAACTGAGGTCTTTTCCTTTTTGCTTAAGCTGTCAAGGCCCCCACTTGCAGTAGGTAGCTCATCTCCAACACCTATATTTCTCTTTAAAAAAAAAATTCTTGTAGTTTAAATCTATTTGGGTAGGTTGGATGTGAAAGGATGTAAATGGTAAGCTGTGTGATAAGGTCTACAGCTTAGCCCTTAGAACTGGGCAAGAGGAGCCCTGCCCGGGGTCCTGGTTTCGAAGGGCCTTTTGCTCAGCCTCTCCGAACAGTTGTGCCCCTCGCCACTGGGTGGGTGGTCTGCAGCACTGAGGGGATGTGTGCCCGCGTCCCCTTCTGGAACACAGTTTGTATCCCCAAGACTTGAAATTTCCAGCCCAAGCTGCTCAGAGCACTTCCAGGGCCCACAGGAGCCTCTTTCTCTGTTTATTGTCCCATCGTCCTGATGGAAGACTCTGCCCGGGCTCTGGCAGGTGGTCAAGGTGCTGCTGCTGGTGGGGGTGTGAGTAAAGAGAAGGGGGTGGCTGAGGGCCCTGGCGTGCCAACATGTTTTTGCATGGAGCTTCACAGAGTCTGAGCATTCTGAATGGGAACCTGGCCTTTCAGGTGACTAAGTGAGATATTTACAAGTTAGGAGGATAGAATGTATTTAACAGTTTGTAGCCTGATTTATAGTTTTAAATGGTATATGGATGGACCTGCATTTGTACTCTGATCTCAGATCCTGCAGTGTAGGTATGAGCCTGGGGAACTGTGTAAAAAATGTCTAAAAATATGGACAGCGAGTTCTCATTAAGCTATGTTTGGAAGAATAATGGCAAATATTATATTGTGTCAAACAAGCTCTTTTTATTGTTATTTTTTTTTTTAAAGATTTCTCTATTTTAGGCAGAGAGAGAGAGTGAGTGCACGCATCAATGGGGAGAGGGGCAGAGCAAGAGGGAAAGAGAATCCCAAGCAGACTCCCCGTTGAGTGTGGAGCCCAACGTGAGGCTCGATCTCACGACCCTGAGATCATGACCTGAACCAAAATCAAGAGTCGGACACTTAACCGACTGAGTTACCCAGGTGCCCCAAACAAGCTCTCTTTGGAGTCAAAAACTTTCAAAACTTTATGAAACTGAAAATAACCAGTTGAAATTTGAAAATCTTATCTTCGTTCCCTTTCCCCATTTGTAGGAGATGCCGTAGGTAATGGGCATCCATTCTTTCTTTTTCTTTTCCACTGAGTATTCTATTGGCAGAAAGTTCTACGGAACAAGAATAGAACAGGTGTTCATTTGATAAAAACCAGGTTCAGTGCACCCAGAGAACACTTGACATTAAAGAATCCAATGGTGAGTTGTTATGGCGGAGGAGACATGAACAAGAAATGATTTCCCTCTTGTCCTTGATGTCTAGTAACTTCAGAGAAGAGGTCCATTACTGCCACTCTCTCTATTTCTTTCTTTTCATCCCAACTGCAAAATCACATTCCGAACCTAGCCTTTGCAGGCTGCCTTCTGTCATCTCTTTGAGATTCCAGGTGCATTCACCCTGCAATGTATATGTGCTGCCGAAGCGAGCACCATCCTGCAATGTTAAGTGCCTTCTCGGTAAGGTCCCAGGGTTGTAAAGATGTCGAGATCATGAGGAAGCCCTCAAGTGGCTCAAAGACAGGAGTATGTTGATACTTGGCTATTCTTACTGCCAATAGGAACACAACCAGCTAGGATTGGAGGATGACCAGGGTCTGTGGTGAAGAGCAAGAGAAAGGACCAGAGAAGAGGGCACATTGTGGTTTTATTTTTTTAAAAGATTATTTATTTATTTATTTATTAGAGAGCGAGCGAGAGAGAAACAGCATGAGAGGCGAGAGGGTCAGAAGGAGAAGCAGGCTCCCCGCTGAGCAAGGAGCCCAATGTGGGGCTGGAGCCCGATGTGGGACTCGATCCCAGGACCCTGGGATCATGACCTGAGCCGAAGGCAGTCGCTTAACCAACTGAGCCACCCAGGCGCCCCACACTGTGGTTTTTTTTTTTTTTTTAAAGATTTTATTTATTCATTTGAGAGAGAGAGACTGAGAGAGAGAGCACATGAGAGGGGGGAGGGTCCAGAGGGTCAGAGGGAGAAGCAGACTCCCTGCCGAGCAGGGAGCCCGATGCGGGACTCGATCCAGGGACTCCAGGATCATGACCTGAGCCGAAGGCAGTCGCTTAACCAACTGAGCCACCCAGGCGCCCCACACTGTGGTTTTAAGTTGCATTTCCTTTGCGACTAATGAAGTTGAGCTGCTTTTCCAATGTTTATTGGTCACTCGGATAACCTCTTTTTGAAGTGTCTCTTCAAATAATTGGTCCACTTTTTCTATCGGATGATCTGTCTTTTCGCATTGCTTTGTACACATTCTGTATATATTCCAGATAAGAAGGACAGGCACCCCTTCGACCTACCTTAGAGGCAAAGAGAAAACCATCGCAATGCCTTTGGCAGAGTTCATCTGTGTGTCTTGTGTTGGGGAAGAGTAGGAGTTGGTGTGACTTTAAGATCATGGATGAGGAAGGGAGCCAGGCTGATGTTCGGCTGGTAAGCAACCGTATGGCTAAGCTGATTCTTAAAATACTGAAATAATTCTCTGCCTCCGGGAAAGTAGGTGCTGCCCTGAGCCCACAATGCCTTCCCTTTCTTCCCTTCCTCTCCTCTATCCTCTCCTCTGCTCCCCTTCCTGTTCCTTTCTTTTCCGTTTCATTCTTTCTCCCTCTTTCCTCCCTCCTCCGGTAGATCTTCATTGAATACTTCCCATAGGCATACACACAGCTCTGAATAAGAATTAAAAAAATAATAATAAGCAAACACTAAGAGCCATCTACAGGTATATCTATGCATGACAAAACATGAAATATTAAGAAGCACAATAATAATGATGCCTAGCATTTCTTCAGACACCATTTTAAGCACTTTGTCTTATAATAACTCTGTAAGATGAAGATTATTGTTATCCCCATTTGTTGGATGACAAAACCGAGACCCTGAGAGATGAGGCAGTTTTCTCCTGGTCACTGAGTAAGTAAGTGGCAGTGACTGCTAGGAAGCCAGCCCAGGAAGTTCAGTCACGGGCACCATGCCCTTAAGCGCTGTGGCCACCGCGCTGTGCCGCCTAGCAGTGTGGACCGTGCATCAACCTGAATGGCCACTTCCAGCTACAGAAGGACAGGGAAGGGGCCTGTCGCTGTCAGTGTTCAGCTGGTAAAGCAGAAACCGCTCTACCTATCCTAAAGACAGTGTATTTAATGCGGAGAATTGGTTCTAAAGGTATTGGAACCAATCAGCAGAAGGAGTAAAGGGGGGGACGATGGTGCTCAGAGTTTCGTAACTTCCGGAAGCTGCTACTGCTACCAAAGGATGAAAGGTATTGACCCTGAGTCCACCAAAACACCCCCCCCCCCTGCAGCTGCTGCTGACTGGGACTCCAGGAGCCACGGTCCCGCAGAAGCTTCTGGAGTCTGTGAGCACCAGCAGCCGTATGCGTCTGCTGCTGTCACCTCCACCCCCACTCTTGTAGGAGCCCGCCGTCGCCTGCTGGAGCCACGGGTAGAACCAGGAGCAGCAAACAGAAAACCAAAGCAGACTTGTACGTGCCTTCTGCCCATGCATGCCTCCCACTGACAGAATCCAGAACTCGGCTGGCAAGGGAGCCTGGAAAATGTAGTTTGTGGGCTTGACACTGAACATGCTAGAAGGTCAGAGTGAGGCTGAGACTCAAAAAGCATATCCTCCGTGCTCAGTATTGCACAAGGAGATGTGGGTACAGGGAAGAAAAAAGCTTGTTTTGCTGAATCTAAGATACAATTGATTGTAAGATGTACCACAATACTATGTACCATTAAGAAAGACAAATGCTATCAAATTAAGAGATACCCCCTACTTCTAGAGATGTTAAACCTTGAAAAAAAGTCCCTCTTAAAACTGATGCAATATGGTAAATGCCTGCCCTCAACTTGCCTGTAGTCTAACGGGGTGGATTCCCATACAGATCATTGTGACAAAATCTAAGTGATAAGACAGGTCATCCCATGACCTTGATAAGAAGAGGGCTTTAGGATGCTTTCTAAAGGAGTCTGAACTGACTCTCAAAAGATGAATCTGAATTTCTAAGGAAATGGTTTCCCGGGCAAAAGAATGTTTTTTTCTGAGAGCAAAAAGCCTGGGTGAAGTTCGGTGTGTCTGGGAACTTGAAGAGGGTTCAGAATGACTGGTGTGTAGGTAGCGTGTAAATTGAAGGGCCAACCAAAGTGAGCCCGGAGGATTGCAGGGGTTCAGTCACGCAGGACGTCCATGTGATGCATTTTGACATTTCCCCCAAAGCTGACAGCAGCTCTTGAAGGGTTTTAAGCACCATCGTAAGTCCATTTGAAATTTGACTCAGGATGGCAATTCCGTGGGCGCATGGCGGTGTGGCCGGAGCTGTTGTTAACTATTGAAATACCTGCTTCCTTCCAGGGGCTGACTACTGCCCCAGCCCTCCTCGTGGCCTCACCAACCTGGCCCCTCGCCTGGGACCCTCCAGATCCAGCAGCTAACAAGTAGCGCCTGTGGGGAGCATCTAGCCAAGCACTCCATGGTGCTGCTGCCTCGACGTCCGTGTTGTTTGGCCAGGCCACCTGAGGAGACCTGAAACGGACCCTCGGCCCTCATGCAAGTGCATGCCCTGGATGACAGCGTGCAGAGTCACAAGCAAGTGTAAGTCCCTCATAGGATTTCCCCAGCAGCCCTTACGAGCAAGGAACGCTCTCCCTCACCTCCCAGGCTGCCCCTCAGATAAGAGCTCCATGGAGCTTACCACAACTCTGCTGTTTTGGGTTTGAAGTGACCAATTTGGCCTGGGAACCCCAAAGCACTCTACCCCTGGGACATAACGAAGGCACATGCCTAGGTCTTGCCTCTTGCTCTGTGAACTCGGCCTTGACCTCCCCGTGTCGTCCACTGAGGCACGCTGTGCACATCCTCCAGGACCTGGAAGTAGGAACCTTCTCTATTTCAGTTTCTCCTGTAGTCTTTGGTTGAAGCACAGCTCGCCACCCGGCACCTTGTGCTGCATCCACTTCACAAATGTTATTTTAACCAAGTCATAGCAGCCTGGAGCTTTAATTATTTAAATATTGTTCAATATTTTGAATGTCATCCCTGGGTTCTCTGTGTAAGTTTAACGTTTCGGTTTGTTAGTCCTTCGGTTTGCCTTACTAAAAAAGATTTGATGCTTTCTCTAAGCCAGCAATCCTCCAGATGTGATCCTCAGGCCAGCGGCATTAGCATCACCTGGGAGCGTGTGAGAAATACACATTTCAGACCATCCAAGAGCTACTGAGTCACACACTCCAAGAATAGCGCCCAGTAATCTGTGTTTAAACGAGGCTTCCAGAAGATTCCGGTGCCTGACCGCACCAACTTGAAAAGCACTTCTCTAAGCCTCTTGCCTTCATTAAACATCTGAGTAAGCCATCCTTGAACAGTTGGCTATAATAATCACAGGCATACAAACTTCTGTATGTTAGTTGTCTAACCAAGCAGTCAGCGTGGATCTGATCAGTTTGAGGCTATAGCACGTAAGCACTAGTTGGATGAATAGTCATTACATTTTAACAGAATGCTATGCAGTAGAATGCTTTGGAAAAGGTTTGAAGAGTTTTGGAGCTGTGTTACTCATGTTTTTAATTTTCTTTTTTTTTTTTTTAAGATTTTATTTATTTGACAGAGACAGACAGCAAGAGAGAGAACACAAGCAGGGGGAGTGGGAGAGGGAGAAGCAGGCTTCCCTCCGAGCAGGGAGCCTGATGCCGGGCTCGATCCCAGGATCCTGGGATCATGACCTGAGCCGAAGGCAGATGCCTAACGACTGAGCCACCCAGGCGCCCCTTTAATTTTCTATGTCTTATGACTCTTTGATATCTTTGGGCCTTGTGGACCCAGGGAGGGCCTGCCCCTCCCAGGTTTAGCTAATTCCTAGAGATGGTAAATGACTTGCCTTGTAGCATGCCTTTGAAATGCAACCCAACCCATCCTGAGTCCATACCCTCACCGGCCTCCTTTTCTCAGGCTCCTGCAGTCCAGGATGCTATCTACCCAGAACCCACATCCCCCCAGGGCCAGGTGCTGGACAACTAAAAGACCACTCCTAAAGACCAGCACCTGCTGAAATTATTCAAACTCTGCCTTCCTAAGCCTGTCTCCGCTGCTTAGCCTGCCTGCCCATTTCTTGAAAACCGTAATAAAAGGCTTTTGTGTGTATTTTCCCCTTGCTCTTCTTTTTTGTCCCCCTTGCTCGTTTTGCTGCCTGACCAACCCCAGTGCCTCCCCATGTGGCCCTGTGTGACATGGCACGCCCCTTCCTCTTGAAAACTGTGAGTAATAAACTCTTCTTTCAAAGCCCTTCTCTGTGTCTGTCATCTTCCTCTCCCTGTTTAAAATAAATCTGGGGTACATTTCAAAACAAGACCTCGACAGATTTGAGTTCCATCTATAAAACAAGATTCCTCCACCACAGGACTGATGATAATACACACGAAGTGAGTGCACACTGAAGAAATAGTAGCTATATGGCCAAGGATGTGAGAAAGTCAAGAAATAAAATCCCCCTTTAGGCTCAGAAGTGAACAGCACAGTACATGGTTGGAAGGCCTTTCAAACGTAGATATCTTTCCTCATGTTCAATTACGAGCAGCAGTAAATCAGGAGGCATTCTTGTAGCCCAACCCAAAAAAGTTTTTCCCCATATTTAATGATGGTGGCTATTCCTGTGAAGGAAATGAAACCTGATAATTAGTCTTGTCAACAAGAGAATTAGAGGAGGCATAGTTTATCGCTTTCTCTGGGTCTCAAGTGTCATTTTGACACGCGTACCTACCTTCACTAATTACCTGAGGTAGATAAGCAAATTTATCAAGTAAGGGCAGAGAGAAAAGAGGTTGGAATTTGAAACCTCTCAGGCCTTAAGACAAATACCTGCTGCGTGACCTTGGGCAAATCACTTAATAGCTCCAAACTTCAGTTTCCTCATCTGTAAAAGGAGACAGAACACCCAGCTAAGAAAGATGTTGAAAAGGATCAGATAAAATGTAAGTAATGAGTCTCATTAGTGGGAGGCCTGGGACTTGAACCCTCCCTAGTCTGAAAGGCCTGCCAACAACTTAACAGAGCCCCGCCGCAGCCCGCCATTTAGCTCTTCTTTCCCTTTCCTCCCTCCCTCCTCCCTCTCCCCTCCTCCCTCCCCCTCCTCCCTCCCTCCCTCCTCCTTTCAAAGGATGAATACATTTTTCAGGTTTTGAATCATTTCCTTCTTTCTCACTGAAATTGTAGCTCACGTGGGATTTTACTGCCTGAAACCGAAGGCCCCGCACCTCCGAGCAATGACCAGATGCACTCGTGCAGCACAAAGACTCTGCTTCGCCTGCCATCCTGGCCACTGAGGTTGGGCCAAGGTCACAGGATTCCATTATCTCTGGATAAATAATCTTACCTGGGAGTCCTACACGGAGAGATGTCAGGGCCCAAGCTTGAGTCCCAGGTCTGCTGGGGTTTGGCCTATCTGGAAGCCTTCCTGTTTTTCCCCTCAAGCTGTCTTTTCTAGCAGGTCCCCCTGGAAGTCTTCCCAGCGGATCTGTCATTCAGGGAGTTCTATTTCTCTGGACACTTGTTGGCCTTCAGTGCTCTGGAACTAAGTTGCCAAGAGCTTTGCCTATTTTGATGACTGGCCCGGTTTACTGGTCTGGAACCCCAGGCACGGCTTCTTCATCTGCCCTCACAGGGCCTTGCACGGGACCAGACACCTGAGAAATGCTCAAGAAATTTCTGTGGATTCCATTGACCAATTCCAGTTAAAGCTCAAGACAGTCCTGGAGGTTCTGAATGGAAACAATTCAGGGGGGGCCGATCAGATGATTAAGCGGACTTACCTGTGTAGTGACTTTGCAGTCAACTAATTTTCATGGCTCTTGAGAAATTGTAACATTTTTGACATCCCCCTTTTTTTATCCCAGAATGACACTTCACCCCAAAACACACTAAATAATATACCATAGTTTTAATATTACAGTTTCAGACGAAGACACATTGACACAAGAGCAGACATTCAGAGAACATCCAATAGAATGATTTTGAGAAGCCGGTCAAGTTCAGGTGAACATTCTGCTTTGTGTTAGCGTGCCGTGTAGGTGAGGATGAGAGGCAGCTTCTTCTACTACCCTTCAGTCCAGGGTTTCTGTGAAGGGCCAGAGAGTAAATAAGCTCCAGGGGCCATATCTGCGTCGTGGGCCTACTCAGCTCTGACCTTGTAGCGTGAAAGCAATCATAGACAATATGTAAACGAATGGGGGTGACTTTCTTCCAATAACATTTATTTACAAAAATAGGTGGTGGCCCAGATTTGGCCCATGTGCCCGAGTTTACAGACCCTTGCTTTTGTCTCTTGTAAGCACTCATTATTTTTCTATACTTGGAACGTCTTTATTTTGCTCTAATTTTTTTTTTCTGTGCTACAACCTTTTTTTAAGATTTTATTTTTAAGTAATCTCTGCACCCATTGTGGGGCTTGAACCCACAACCCCGAGATCAAGAGTCATATGCTTCACCGACTGAGTCAGCCAGGCGACCCTTCTGTGCTACAAATTTATTTTTAAATGCAGTTTGAGTGCAAGATAATCAACATCTCCCCAAAGGTTGAAAACTTAATGCAGAAAATGGCACAGAATGAAGAATGCACCTTCTAATGAATGATTCACCGGCACCCTTTCTCCTCCCAATCCCCACCTGCTCTCAAGTCTTCTTTTTTTTTTTTTTTTTTTTTTAAAGATTTTATTTATTTATTCATTAGAGACAGAGAGAGAGAAGCAGAGGGAGAAGCAGGCTCCCAAGGAGCAGGGAGCCCGATGCGGGACTCGATCCCAGGACCCTGAGATCATGACCTGAGCCGAAGGCAGACGCTTAACCATCTGAGCCACCCAGGCGCCCTCAAGTCTTCTTTACTCCTTTGGTGAGTAAAATAAAACTTCATTACTTGCATTACGTGAACAAACTGTATTTATTTTCAATACCTCAAAAGTTGTTACTTTTATAGACTTGTTTTCATTGTTCAATTAATACATTGTTCCCTCCTCATTTGCATATCTTCGTTTGGGTTGGAATGCATTGGAGTTTTCCTATTAAGATTAATGGAAGTCTTTTTTGGTTTACTGGCTTTTCACTTTGCAGTTGAGTGTTCCGGAAAGATCACCATTGCCTGTCAGTTTGGCTCCGGAAGGTGTGGGGAGACGCGGAGGAGAAAGGAAAGCGGGAAGAAGTGGCGTCACGCTTGTGTGGGTGTCCTCTCCCTTGTGCTCGGGGAGCTCGGACAAGCTGCAGATGCGCAGTGCACGGCAGCGATCCCCGCACCGACTTTCCCTTTCCTGAGTTTGCTGTGCTGCTTGAGGCTGGGCCTTGGGCCTCAGTGTTCTCATGTGCAAACCAGAGATAAAAAGGCCTTTGCTATCAAGCACATACATTTACCATGAGGTTAAAATGGGAAATGAACGTGCTATCCTTCTGTGATATATTATTATTGTTTGAGCATTTAGTGAAGGAATTAGGAGGCTGAAAGACCCCCAGATACTAGCATCTGAGTGTCCTGAAGCTGTCTTTTTTCTTAAGATTTTATTTATTTATTTGACAGAGAGAGACACAGCGAGAGAGGGAACACAAGCAGGGGGAGCGGGAGAGGGAGAAGCAGGCTTCCCGCGGAGCAGGGAGCCCGATGCGGGGCTTGATTCCAGGACCCTGGGACCATGACCTGAGCCGAAGGCAGACGCTTAACAACTGAGCCACCCCTGAAGCTGCTTTTTAAGAGTGAGTACCTGGAGCTGACTTGCCTGATTTTCATTGTTCTTATTTCTCCCTTCACTGTTATGGGCCATGAACTGTAGATGCTAGGGCTATAGCATTGAACTTGATGGACGTGATTCCTGACTTCATAGAGCTCACAGTCTAAGAAGTACTGTGGATTCAAGTCTACGAACTCTTGGGAGAATCCCTTCCTAGGAGCCAAAGGCCTGCTAAGATGTGTTATGGAATAACAACAACAAAATGACATCAAGAGGTAATGAGCACATAATATCTACAGCATACTATGATGTCATAATTTGGACAAAGGCTTATGCTCTGCTGCCTTTGGGGCAACATGAAATGAGCAGAAAGTGAGGTAGGATGTGTTTTGGAATAAGTCTAAACCTTGGAAGAATCCCACGCTAAGGATATAAGACCTGACCCAGACCAGCCAGACAGGACCATGAACACGTGGCCGTGTTATGCTGGGCTCAACAGCGTCTGCTGAGCTCTGGTGTGACCCACAAGGCCACGGGCACAAGTTTTGCATGAGAACTGTGCTCTACTGGTTTTCAGATGAATCCTCCACCCCCATTCCCACTGTCCTATGAGCTTCAGCAAAACAAAAACAGGTAAGGAGTAACTGTGTTGTGAATCAATGACATTTGTATCATTGGCTAATAAAACCCATAGCATTGGACTCTCAGTTGCCTTTCCCCATGAAGAAAGCAGATTTTCATAATTTAAATTGTTAGCATAATTAAACAAATCAAAGACCCAGTCATTAACTCAGTCTTTCCAGGGAAACCAATTGCCTTTGATTTTATCCTGGAGAATCCGCTGAAATGGGCGTTTTATGTAAACGCAAAACTGTACTAACCAAAGGCCGCCTTGGTGGGCCTGGAGGGCCAAATACACGGGGGGCACTTTCCATCAAAAGATGCAGGGAAAAAACTCTTGTACCGTTTCTTCTGTGGTTGCTAATAAGCTTAATTTGAACGCTTACCCGTCTTTTATCCAGTTCTTAGCACCACAGAGAGGAAGTGCTTTTTTCTTTCTCCTTAAAAAAAGTTCCAGTCCAAACCATCAGCCTCTGTAGGTTGTCTTAATTGCTACTTTGCACTGCACTGGACTATGACTCTGATTTTTGGCACATGCCGTCATACACAAAGTTCCTAAAATAAAATGCTCCAGGACATCCCAGGAACTCTTAGAGGGCTTTAAAAAGGGACTTGCACACAGAAACAATAGCTTTGATGGAGACAGTTCAGGCGAGCAGAATGATTAGTGCAAAAGAATTATGTGATTCATTGAGACCTTAAAGCGGGTCTGGAGAATCCCTGCCACCTAACTTATCACGGTTTGGGGGAGTTTGATGAGAATCCAGTTTTGATAAAGACAATTGTTTTTTCCTCCCAAAGTGACTATACATTTAAATAGCTAAAACATCTGTTCAGCCACATAGTAAAACATGTACACTCAGAACGCCTGAGAGAAAAGCCTGCCAAATCATCGGTTGAGAGGGACTTTGCTGGGGGGGGGGAGAGCACCAAGATAAAGCAACCACTGTTTGTTTTGTCTGGTCAGGGGGAAAGCCAAGGCAACCAATATTTT
The DNA here is from genome assembly GCF_964656455.1 of Halichoerus grypus. NCBI lineage: Eukaryota > Metazoa > Chordata > Mammalia > Carnivora > Phocidae > Halichoerus > Halichoerus grypus. The sequence goes on along the minus strand of NC_135727.1, from coordinate 114,313,008 downwards.
GGGTTTCTTTTATTTCATTTGTGAAGAAATATTTGAGAAAGGGTGGTGAGGGAAGATTTCCTGACAGGATTTTTTAGGCTATTAGTGGAAGAGCAAGAGAACCTTGGATGTCAACGCCTAACAGACTCTTGAGACCAGCCACCAAACCACAAAAAGTGACCTTCTCTTCGCGTGGCCTCTACGTCCCTCCTGATGGAGGCAGAAATGGGGAGCAGCACGGAGACTGGAAAGATGGCCAATAGAGGCACTCGAATCGCCCTGGCTGTGTTCATTGGTGGCACCCTGGTGCTGGGCATGATCCTCTTTCTAGGTAAGTGGGGCGCTGGAGGCCAGGGAACAGGGCGAGTGCAGTTAAGTTTCCTTGAGCTTTCTTCTGGCAAACCTTGTCAGGATGCAGGTGGAGGGCTGTTTGCATGTGTGAGTAGGTGGTGTATCCTTAGCTTCTATTAAATACGCAAAAGGGAAAGAAGCCTTTTCTTTAGGAAGCTGAATAAATAAATACAGGCAAGCACCAAATGTATAGTCCAGACTGCCAAGTGGGTATAAAGTAGCTTCCAGCAGCTGGAGGATTCGGTCACACTGGGCAAACATTTTTTTATGCATTGTATCTTACATTTAGCAAAATGAGGGTTTATGAATTCATAGTCAGATACTTTCATTTATTTTGTGAGGAAAGACTTTACATTGTGATCAAAACCACACTGGAGTTTTTTTTCCATTTGAGTTTTGCTAATGTTTGCCTGAATGAATCATGAAATTTAACTTAAAAAAATACAAAGCAGTCTTTAAACAGGCACCTTAATGATATTCCTCAATGCCTTTCTAATCCAGTGACTCGTGGTGGGATGAAATTTTAACTCTGCCTTTCTAGATTTAAAAATTAATATGAAGGAAAGCAGAGGTTTTCTTTCCCACATTTGAAAGGTATTGTGATTAAATTATTTTAATGACTCTTGGTGAGAATGATGTACCCAGAGAGTATATATGATGAAAAGCATATTCCTATGAACAAGAATGAGATATCTTGGAAAGGGGAGATGGATGTTCTAAAATTGCAGGCATTTTGGACCCTTGATTATTACCCTTTGTATTTTCCTCATACAGCCCATACTATTTCATTAGCTTGAAAGCTATATAGGAACAAGCCCCTATCCTTAGGAGATGTGAGGTGCAGTCTGAAATGCAGCAAGCCTGGAAACCTTCTTTGGCTCGCACAGGTTGCAGGAGGCCATGTTTATTTTGGCAAGGGAAAACCAGTGATTCGACTTTAAAAGAGTTAGGGTTGTGTGGTTGAAAATTCTGCTAAAACCAGCAAACCATCTTTCCATGTTCTCTGTGACTGTAGATTTAGGAAATTAGATAGGTTTATTGCTTTCTGCTGCAGCTAAACCTCCTACTGCTGCAGCTGAATTTGTGGCTCTCAAAAACTTTTCTGAGATTCCTCGGCACTTGGGGTTTAGACATGTGTCCTATCCTGAAATTCAAAGGAGAGGAAAATGATATGGCTTGCCCATATGGGAACTACATACTATGTGGGAAGTGAGTACAAAGTTAGACTATTTGTGTTTTGTGAACACTCCCAAACTTCAAAATCCAAATGATGATTGTTTATGTGAAAATATGCACTCTTTTTAATGATGTTACTGCTGCTCGAAGCATTTGAAATTCCACCGTTTAAGAACGACTATATTCTGAGGCTGTTACATATTGGTTGGAATATTCTCTCTCTTTCTTTTTTTTTTTTAAGATTTTATTCGTTCATTTGAGAGAGGGACAGAGACAGAGAGAGCACAAGCAGGGGAAGAGGGAGAGGCAGACTCTCCGCCCAGCAGGGAGCCCGATAGGAGGCTCGATCCCAGGACCCTGGGATCATGACCTGAGCCGAAGGCAGACGCTTAACTGACTGAGCCACCCAGGCGCCCCTAGTTGGAATATTCTCAATGGCAGCAAATCTTTGTTCCTCGAGAGGAGATGATTCTTTGGAATCAGCTCTAAAGTTTTTAGAGCACAGTAAAATTCTTGAAGCCAGGCAATGCTATGGTAAGGAGGCCCGCCTAAAGCAGACAAAAATAATTTGCAGTGTGCCCAATTACCTGGCTCTTACTGCATATTTCTAAGAGGAGCTCTAATGATGTTAGAGAATAAAAGTGTGGCCTCTCTACACCTCCATTAGCCGCTGTGCTCGGCGGACTGGCAGCGTGCGCACCACTCGGGAGCCTGAGCTTCTGAACTCAGAACTACTGATTCAGAATCTGCCTTTCCATAAGATCCCCAGCTGATTCATTTGCAAATTAAGGTCTGAGAAGCCTTGCTCTAGCTGACAGCGTCCACGTGGATATATATAATCGGGGATATTTGCTTTCAGATAAATGCACATTCTTTAGTAGGTTTTTGTCCAACATCTCTGCACCATTTCAGACTTCCTTCCCCCTGACCCTTCTTCACTGCCTTGTCCCCCAGGTTCTGCCACCCACCTCCACCGCGCACTTAGTGAAGTCCTTGTCTGAAAATCTCCAGGGACCTGCAAGGCAATGCTCTTTGTGACAATGTTCTGGTTAAGTCCTCTTCTCGTCAAGGCGCTTCCTGGTTGATATTTTCCTGTCTGTCCAAATTTAGGCACATGCCTGCAATTTCTAGCATCCCTCCTTACCTCTTTGTATTTCCGGCTCTGGGCTAATCTCTTTCCCAAACCTTAGTTCTCCTACGGTAAGAGTGACTGCCACCGGCCTTGGGGTGGTCTCAGAGAAGCTAGAAAACTAGAATTTTAGATGACAGGTATAACCATATGCCTATAAGTAGTTTATTTTAAAGTGTCCTTTCCTCTCTTCCTCCTTCCCCCCATTCTTCCTCGCCACAGTCTATTTCTCAAATGTAATAGTTGGCAAACTTTTTCTGTAAAGGGCGAGATTGTAAATATTTTCAGCTTTCTGGGCCATCCACTCTCTGCTGCTGCAAGAAGGCAGCTCTGGACACAAATAGGCATGACTGTCTTTTGATACGATTTGATTTCTGAATACTGAAATTTGAATTTCAGATCATTTTTATGAAACATGATTCTTCTTGTGGTTTTTTCCCAACCATTTAAAAATGTAAAAATCATTTTTAGCTCACGGGCCGTACAGAAACGGGCAGAAGACTGGACTTGGCCCATGGGTCATAGTTTGCTGACCCCTACTTTATGGTCATTCTCACGCTGTCGATCTGCGGATGACTCCACTGCATTCTGAGGGCATTTCTACTGGTTACAGAAAAATCTAAAATGGGGCGCCTGGGTGGCTCAGTCGTTAAGCGTCTGCCTTCGCCTCAGGTTGTGATCCCAGGGTCCTGGGATGGAGCCCCGCATCGGGCTCCCTGCTCCGCGGGGAGCCTGCTTCTCCCTCTCCCACTCCCCCGCTTGTGTTCCTGCTCTCACTATCTCTCTCTGTCAAATAAATAAATAAATTCTTTAGAAAAAAAAAAGAAAAATCTAAAATGAGAAACCAAACTGCTCCTTAAGTTTTTTTAAAGCACCTAACCAGTAAAAAGTAACATTTTCAATTTTTATATAAAAAATATTCCCCTTGTTGTCCCAATTTCATTCACCCACACCTTCACATTATTTGGGCCTGTTGATTCTTCTTTATTTGCAGGATCTGAACCCCACCCCCCATGGATATAATGCTCTTCCTCAAGGGGTTAGGTCTCTCTGCATCCCAATTTAATTTAAACCTCCTTTTTACTCATATTCAGATAAAGATATCTAGTTCTGCTTCCTTAGAGGGTTGGGTCAAGAATTCTTTTCCATGAAAGCAATAACTCCTTAAACTAACCATTTCATTAGCTTTTTAAAAAAATAAGGCTAGTATCAAGATGGTACTGTCCAGAATCATAACAGTGTTACTTATAATAAAGTTTATTTTTCCATTATAAAAAATAATACAGGTTCATTAAAGAACATTTGGTAAACATATAGAGGTAGATTGAAGGGAATATGTCCCCCATGGTTCCATCACACAGGCATAATGAAATATTCAGTACTAATGTTTATGCTGCACGTTTATATTTTTAATCTAACTTTTCTTTGCTCTTTAAAGAAATCAAAACACCTTTATGCTAAGGTTTTTCTTTTTTTTTTTTTTCCTTTTTTAAAAGATTTTTTTATTCAGGGGCGCCTGGGTGGTTCAGTCAGTTAAGCGACTGCCTTCGGCTCAGGTCATGATCCCAGGGTCCTGGGATGGAGCCCCGCATCGGGCTCCCTGCTCCGTGGGAAGTCTGCTTCTCCCTCTTCCTCTCTGCCACTCTCTCGCTCTCTCTGCCTCTCTCAAATAAATAAATAAAATCTTAAAATAAAGATTTATTTATTCACTTTAGAGAGAGAGAGCAAGCGGCGGCGGGGGGTGGGAGGGAGATGGAGAAGCAGACTCTCCACTGAGCGTGGAGCCTGATGCAGGGCTTGATCCCACGACCCCAAGATCACCACTCGAGCCGAAATCAAGAGTCGGACGCCCAACTGACTGAGAAACCCAGGCACCCCTAAGATACTTCTTTTCTTAAAAACAGACCTGAGGTGTGCCATTGGCAATTTTCTTGTATCTGTAATGTAACACAAGTAAAAAGGCTGTTTGGAGGATGGCAGCAGAGAAAGGAACAAAGAAAAAGCAGGCTCCTCTTAGAATGTGGGTTAATAAAAAATACAAATTGCCATACTGGCAAGAGATATACAGGTCTTGCATCTCTAGCAGAAATATAGGTACCGCCGTGCTTTCTTACCCCGCTTCTCAGCTGAGGATGCCACAAAAGGCCTTGGCTCCCCTTCACCCCCCACCATCCATCTCCCCACGGACACATCTCCAAATGATTCCTGATTTCTGCTCACAGAGTACAGCAATAATGAATTTCTGTTAACTTCCTTGGCTACCAAAAATATTTTTGAAATGTAAACTCACATCTGCGAATGCCCAGGTGCTGCCCGGAGTTTACAAAGAGGGCACCTTCTGTACTTGTGCAGAAATCCATTTGGATAATATTGCCAGACAGATGGGGAAAATTAAGCCCTTGGTGAAAAGCTAATTCCATCTCGCAGGGTTTTTGTTTTGTTTTGTTCTGGTGGAAGTAGTTGGAAGCTTGGTCCACAAGCCACATCTGTCTGGTAGCTAGGCTGAACTTGGTGGGAGGAGGGTGTGTGGGGTACAGGGCGTAACATGACTCTCTTGCTAGATGATTGTGTAACCACCCCCCCCACACACATCTATGGACAGTCTAGATAAGATTCAGAACTTTAAATGCCACACATGCTCTTTTTCTCCTTCCAGTCTGGATTTACTCCAAATGACATAGTTGTAAGTTTCATTTTATCCCCATCTCTAAAACAGGAACATAGTTGTAAACAGAAAGAGTGAAATTATGAGACTTCAATCATAGATAATTGGAGATGGAAGAGACTTTAGAGATCATCTAGCCCAGTGGCTCTCAAACTTGAGTGTGCATCAGAATCACCTGGAGGGCTTGCAAAAATGCAGATGGCTGCCCGCCCCCCGCCCAGACTTTCCGATTCAGGTCAGCGGTAGGGCTCAGTAATTTATCTTTCTAAAGAGCTGCCAGGGGATGCTGCTCCCGAGGCCTGGGCACCCCACTCTGAGAAGCACTGGTCTGATTGTATCCACTCATATTCTAGAGAACCCAATTTCAGAGCAGCGAGTCTCACCAAGGTTACTCAGCTTGTGACCAGAGTCTGGTTGGGTGATACTGAGCCAGCTGGATTTTTGAACTCCGTGTCAATGCTGAGAAGGATGAACTGATATCACATGTCTAGCATATGTGCCTGACTGTGGGTTACCTGACGGTGGTCTGCTACACGCCAGTCATTTCTTTATTTTGGTCTGTTTTTTCAGTGAGTCAAGGTTTCTTAAGTCTCCAAGCTAAACAGGAGTACTGCTTGAAGCCAGAATGCATCGAAGCTGGTAAGTCCGTTTTCCATCCTGTGTCTAGTTATCATAATGGTACCTTGGGGAGAGGAAGAGAAAACAGGTGGTATTTTTAGTATTCTGTTTGCTTGAGGTTTACCAAGGATGAAATGCAATTTTGATGAAACTTTCAGTTTACCTTCAAGTCTCAGTGTGAAATTGTGGAGCATTGGTTTCCTGTTTTTTTTTTCTTGCAAAAAAACAGCTGTGGGGTATTCCAAGTCATTATAAGGAAATCCGGAAGGGGCTTGGAAGGCCTAATGGCTTTTCTTAAGACCCGGACAGAGAGACCATCAGCCTTCCTATGGCCTCAGCTGGATACAGGTCCCTGTTTACCCTAAGCAGTCTCTCTGTATCATTTGGTCAGTGGATCCGACCTGTCTGCCTCTGAGCAGGGATCCTCCATCAATCTGTGCTTCCACTGTCACCTGAAATCACTTTGGGTCCTTACAAGTCAAACTTGTCTTGAGGTGACTGGATCATGTATCAGTGGGTACTCCACAGGGAATATGAGTGTTTAAACTTGCCTCAGTGTTGGCAGAACCCTTATATTCCCTCTACAGGGAAGAGGGAATAGGGTTAGGGCCTAGATTTGCAGGACCCAGATTCCAGCACCCTCCCCCTCTTCTTTAAGTGGGCACGAACACTAGTGTATTTTCCAAGGGGAGAGTCATAAGGATTAGTTAAGCACATAGCCGTTTCACTTTGCTCTTGGTCTTAAGAGATTAATGAATTAATTTGCCAAATACTTATTCCAAGTCAGGCACCAAGTTAGCAGTAAAGTTGAATCACCCGGTAGGGGAAGACAATAAACACAAGGTGATCAATGTGGAAGAAAAATATCGGCTGATGGTAATGTTATGCAGAAGATTAAAATATTCAAGTAGAATAATGTGATAGCAAGTGACAGGATGGCTAGATTGGCAAGTCTGAGGAAATGATGTTGAAATGACCCTGAATGATGAGAAGGGACGTGTTGTGTGAAGATCGAGGAAAGGCCTTTCCAGGTATGGGGGAGAACTGGGGCAAAGGTCCCAGAGCGGGAGAACTTACTGCATAAGGGGCAGAGTGCAGGTGATGAGGGTTAGTGGGGAACGCAGGTGACAGCGAGTGTGGGTTTTTCCTAAGTGTGCTCAAAAGCCTCCAGAAGGTTTCAATAAAGACAGAGACATGATCTTATTAGTATTTAAAAAGATCTCTCTGTGGAGACTTAGACTCAGGAGAGTCGTTTTGGGGTGGAGAAGAAACCATAGGGAGCAAGATGGAAGAAGGTCGTCAGGTGGGAGGTTATTGCGGTAAGCCAGATGAGACGCGATGCTTTTTTGAATTCCAGAGATGGAAAGGCAGAGTGTAGAGGGTTTTGGAGCCAGGGGGTTGCCGAAGGATTTGAAGTGAGTTGTGAGAAAAAGCAGAGAATCAAGGTGATGCTTAGATTTTTGGCAGTGGCATTTGTCGAGATGGAAAAGACTCAGGCGAAAGAGCTTTTAAATTCAGAGGCCTTATACAAAGATAAGGGGTTAGACGATTGTTATTTTTTGTCCCATTTTTGTTGTTGTTGTTGGAATTTTGTTGTTGTTGGAATTTTTTTTAAAGACTATTTATTTGACAGAGACACAGCGAGAGAGGGAACACAAGCAGGGGGAGTGTGGGAGAGAGAGAAGCAGGCTTCCCGCGGAGCAGGGAGCCTGATGCGGGGCTCCATCCCAGGACCCTGGGATCATGACCTGAGCTGAAGGCAGATGCTTAACGGCTGAGCCACCCAGGCACCCTTTTGTCCCATTTTTAAGTGATCAGTATGTGTTTTTTAACCAGGCATTGTGTTAAGTGACTTACATATGCTCTCATAAAATCTTCATAAGAACCCCATGATGTCAGTGCTATCACCAGGCCCAACTACAGATGAGGATATGGAGGCTTCTGGAAGCTAAATAATTTGCCCAGGGTCACAGCCTGAGTTAGCTACTGGGCTGGGCTTCAAGTTCATGTCTGTTTGCTCTCCATCAGGGCTTTGGTGCAATAAGGCCATGCCAGGTTACTCTTTGGCCTTGGTCCTGTCTTGCCTTTTTCATAACAATGGACCTACTAGTGTCTGGTGACTAGACAACTGTTTCAGCTTCTCTATCTCCTCCCGGGAAGGGTGAGAACAATTTGGGAATTCCCATACCCTTTCCTGTTTCCAGCTTCAGCGGCTGACCTAGGGTTTCTGAATGGAAAGTGATGACCTGAAGTGGAGTGGGACACCAGGTGGAACTGTTAACAGGTCACGGTTTAGACTTCATGTCACCTTGTGATTTTGCTGTGGTTGGGTCCTTGCAGATGTGTGAAAATGAGATTTTTTTGAACTAAAACATTTTCAATTTGCGTTTAGGCAACTTTTTGTATGGAGAGCCACTTACTGTACGAGTTTTCTCTTTATTACAAATCATAATAATGCAAGAGTAAGACTTACAGAATGTCATTTGATAATGTCGTCTCCTGCCAGCTAGTCTGTTTTGCCTTGCTGTTGTTTTTAATTTTCACGTTGGTGAATGGCTTTTTAATATTGAAAAAAAAAATACCGATTTTTCTGTTTCTGTGACGAAAGGCTCACCAAGGATACATCCTCTTCAGTGTAACATGAGCCTCACTGTGCTTAGGGGCCTGCAGAACAGCTGTTAGGTACTCACCGCATAAATGTGTCCCTGGGAAGGTCTTAAATGAAAAGCAGCGCAAAGGCGCCGGGGTGGGGGGCGCGCGCAGCGGCTGTGTGCGTGCGTGCGTGCGGCGCGGGGGCGAGGGGGTGTGCGCATGCCTGGTCATGCAGGACGGAAGCTCAGGAGGTGGAAGTGTTTGATCCCGTCTGGACCATTTCTGAGCAGGTGCCACCCCTTTGTGAGATGCCTCCTCTCCATAGCTGTCTTTTCCTCCTCTTGTCCATTTCCTCTTCTCCTAATCCCTCTTTCAAAATAAGAGGTGGAAAAAATTGCAAGGAAAGGGCATGCTAAATAGGGATAAGGGCTGACAGGCTGACTTGGGTTTGAAGCATGATCTGGCTACTTAAAAGCCACATGATCCTGGGTTAATTGAATAACCATCCTAAGTCTCTTGTTTACCATCTGTAAAATGGGAATACTGTTCTTACTTAGCATACTAGGTGTGAGAATAGAAGAAAATAATGGTGCTGGTTGTAGTAGTATTCCAGGTCCACAGTGTGTGATTCTTAACCCCAGACCCAGAGAACATCGTAACTGTCAGTTGGCAAGACTGGACCCGATTTCAGTTGTTGTGATGGCAAAACTAGATCTTAACTTCCATGAGACTGTTGTGGACTTTGTTTATCCCACCTAGGAAAATATGCATATATTTCCTATGGAATTATTAATGTGCTTACTTCAGGAATGCCACTCCAGACATTGCTGTGGTCTATGCACTGTATTAGTTTTCTAAAATCTGAAAATTTATGAGCTCTGAAAAATAACTCAAGAGTTTCAGATAAGTATTTGTGGAATAGCAAAAATAATAGCAAAAATTTGTATGTAAGGTTGCCAGCTTTAGCTACATACATACATGTTCAGGATGCTCAGTTAAATTTGAATTACAGATAGACAATAAGGCTGCTATTTTTTTTGTATATGTCCCCTGCAATATTTGGTACATAAACTATAAAAGCTGCCATTGATATGAAATTCGAGTTTTATTCGGCGTTCTGTATTTTATCTGGCAACCGTATTTATTTGTCAGTGTGCCTGACACTCTTCTAAACACTTCATGTGTATTTACTCATTTAATTCTCATGAAGCTCCCGTGGGTTGCGATTATTATCCCTTGTTACAGATGAGGAAACTGAGAGGTTTAGTAACCTGCCCAAGGTTACATAGCTTTTGCATGGTGTTGCTGGCATTTAAATCCAGGTGGTCTGGCTCCAGATGATGCTGTACTTTCTGAAAAGGGCTTAGCATAGTTCCTGGCACAGAGGAAATGCTCAATATTAATGATTTTACTATTAACACCACCCTCTCCCTTGAGCCCTGATTACACTTAAAAGCTCAGGCTGGTACATGGGGTGTGGTGCCTCCAGCTCTAAATAAACACTAGTAGGAGACCACGTAACCACTGACCTTCTATGCAGTAACTTGAGAGGACACATAGTTGGGCCTTTCACAGGTTTCTTTGATCATCGTATTTCTTTATTAAAACAAGTCTCTTTGAGTTTTCTCTATGGAACTGAACAGGGGGAAAGGAGTTGTGGTGTCTTGACAACTACGGTCCCTTGCAATTTGAAGTCTCAGTTCTGCAGAAAGTGCAGCCCTGTGCCCAGCTGTGAATGATGAATGATGAATTAGGAGGTTGAAACTAGAGTTTTCCCACTTAGCGGGCTGACTTCCACATTCTCTGTGAGTTATGTATTTCCCCTCTCTGTCAAGGCTGAGGTCAGAGCTGATCTTGCAGATTTTGTTGGTACCTGCAAGAATACTGAGGAGATGGAGAGGACATATTTTAGGTTGGGGGCAGGGGGAGGTTTGGGAAGGCGGCCAGAAGACAGTGTGCTTATGTGAATAAAAATGTGTGTGAGGGTTCTTCTGTGTGACTGTAAATATTGTGTGGCACTGACACTTGTATGATCATTGCCCCTGGGGTGTCCCATAGCAGATTCGTTCTGTGGCTGCACAGCCAGAATCATTATAAATACAAACTGAAATAAATATTTGGTATGTCCTAGCTTATTTGCATACTAATATGATAAAATAGTAGCAGTAAGTAAAATAGACCACTGAATTCTCGAACATGAAAATATTAAGCCAGTTTTAAATTGATCAAACTTCTAAAACCAGTTTTTTATTTTCCTTTTTTTTTTTTTAATAGAGCACAAGTTGGGGGGCGGGGGAGAGGGAGAGCGAGAATCTGAAGCAGACCACACTCAGTGTGGAGCCTGATGTGGGGCTCAGTCTCCCAACCCTGAGATCATGACCTGAGCCAAAATCGAGAGTTGGATGCTTAACCGACTGAGCCACCCAGGTGCCCCTCTAAACTAGTTTTTTGCTTTGATTTTTTTGGAAAGGGGAAAGTGCTGGGGATTTTGAAGTCCTGTAGAAACTTAGGATATTTCTATATCATTCACTTTATGAAGGACGAAAAGCTGTTGAAAATTTGTGTAGCAAGTCTAGGCTAGAAAAATATCTAGCCTTAGTTTTGAACCTGAAGGACACATGTAACCAAACTGATAACCAGCATATATAAATATATGCAGATACTTTTTTTGGCAATTCCTTCATATTTAGCTGAAAACTCATTGGGTTTTCATTACTTCAAATAAATATATTCTGGCATTGATTAATGTATGAAAATTACACAATGTCATCTTTCCAATGTCATTAAAATATTGGCTGCCTTTTTTTTTTTAATTGGTGCATATCTTTGTGTTTGAGTGGTAGCCAGCAGTTGTATGACAGTTGGAAGAGAGTTGGAGCTCAGTATTAGGAATTTTGGAACCTTCTCATTTTTTTAAAAGATTTTATGATTTGAGAGAGCGTGAGTGTGCACGAGCTAGAGCACCAGCGAGCACAAGCAGGGGGGAGAGGCAGAAGGAAAGGGAGAAGCAGACTCCCCGCTGAGCGTGGAGCCCAATGTGGGGCTCGATCCCAGGACCCTGTGATCATGACCTGAGCCGAAGGCAGATACTCAACTGACTGAGCCACCCAGATGCCCCAAGAACCTCATTTTTTAATGAAAGGTTTTTAAAGCTCATGGTTATATATTAAGTATGCACAAACTTCCTCCTTGTTGACTGTGTTGCATATGTAATTGTGTGTGGGCTCATGAAAGAGGAAGAAAAGGTAAATCAGTCTGTTGTGTCTTTCTGTTAACTTATATACATACTCAGTTCTGCCCTGAGACCTGGGCAGGAGGGGCCCTTGCCCTAGGCCCCATGCCCATTTTGCCCTCCTCTGGCCATGCCTCTCCCATATTCCAGGGGCCAGGTCAGCAGCCATATCCTTTTATAAGCCCGAATTCCCTGCTAAATGGCCCTGAGCCTCTCTGCAGGGCCCGTGGGGGTCTCTTCCGGGGTTCATTCCTCTGAGAGCTACACTAAACGTCCAGGGGCTCAGGAATTCGTACCTGGCTTTCCAGGTCTTTACGGAGGTATATTGAATATTTCCTGTATATATTTCAATATGACTTACAGGCCTCTGTTTCACTCAGCTTATGCTGTGGAACAAACTACCCTCAAATCTTAGAGGCTTGAAACATGAGTGGTTTAATATTTCTTATTCTGTGGGTTCATTGGGGTTCCTCTGCTGCTCTTGCCTAGGCTCATTTATACAGCTGCATTCAGCTGGAGGGTCATCTGACTTGGAAGGTCCATGATGGCTTCAGTCACATGTCTGGCACTTGGTGCTGACTGGCTTATTTTCCATGTGGCCTCGCCTCCTCCAGGAGGCTTCTTCAAAGGTCTGTCTTAGGGCTCCAATCAAAGGGAGTTACTATGGAAGGTACAAGGGCCTTTTAAGGACTAGTTTTGAAACTCAAGAAAAGTCGCTCTGCTATATTCTGTTAGAGCAAATCGCAAGGCCAACCCAGATTCAAGGCAGGGAAAATAGATCCTATCGCTTGATGGGCTGAGTTGCAAAATCACCTTGCAGAAGGATGAGCGGGATAGAAGGAAAGGTTGCACTCCTCCTTGCAGACAGTTTACCGTAGACTCCATTTGTATTCCTATCCCATGCGGCGCAGATGTCAGAGGCAGTCCTGCGAAAACCATTCACACGAATCCCACTCAATCTGAATACAATAATGTAATATAGTGAAGTTGATTCAGGGAGTCATTTGAGAGGAAAAGTAAAAGCCAAGGCTTGGGAACTGGTTGATAGGAAATGGTTGTTTAATTTGGAAGAGAACAGTACATAGTGTTCAGTGCTTGTCATTAATCCTATGATTTTCTTTTTAAATAGCTGCTGCCATCTTGAGTAAGGTAAATTTCTCTGTGGACCCTTGTGATAATTTCTTCCGGTTTGCTTGTGATGGCTGGATAAACAATAATCCGATTCCTGAAGATATGCCAAGCTATGGGGTTTACCCTTGGCTGAGACATAACGTTGACCTCAAGTTGAAGGGTAAGTTTCTACTGGGGGTTGGTGATGCACTTTACAGAGAGCAGTACTTGACCGAAAAAACACAGTTTTGGATTTGAAGCATGCCTGCTTACTTTTTAACTATATTAAAGTCATTTCCAAGATTTTTTAAAATGGAAGATTGAAAGGAAAATAGTGGGATTTCAGTCTCCCAGATCTCGAATATAAGCCTAGCAGAGGTTTCATTATGTTTGCATTAGCTAATAGTAAATTCTGCTGAAGGATAACTAGCATTTCCTTGAGATGGGTAACAAAGGAATAGTTAATGAAAGTTATTTTATATAAATATACTTATTTGTTCTGTTCAGAGCAAACCTCATCACATGCTTATTTACATCCTGGATTTTCATGGCTACAAAATGTACTTAACACCTCATTGTCTCTTGAGAACTCTGGATGACCTTGTGTTTGTCATATTGTTCCTGTTAACTTCTGACTTGGCTCTGGGGGGGGGGGGACTTTTTTTTTCTCCCATGGCCTCTGTAGTAACGACAGGCTCACACACACATACTCACATATGCGTATGGACACATATACATGTGTGTGTGCATACACACACACTTCAAAACTTGGAAGAGTCTTTTACTAGAGGCACTTCTGTTCGCATTAGATCTATTTTTTACTGAGCTATTGGAGGAAGGCACTTCAGGATGGAAGTAGGGAGATGGTAAGGCCAGATAAGGTAACTGTTTTGGGAAGGCAAAAATGTGTGTGTTTCGGGGCGCCTGAGTGGCTCAGTCGGTGAAGCATCTGCCTTTGGCTCAGGTCATGATCCCAGGGTCCTGGGTTCAAGCCCTGCATTGAGCCCCCGCATCAGGCTCCCTGCTCAGCAGAGAGCCTGCTTTTCCCTCTCCCTCTGCTGCTCCCCCTGCTTGTGCGCTCTCTCTCTCTCTCAAATAAATAAATTAAAAAAATCTTTTAGAAAAGGAAGGTTTTTCTCTTTTTTTTAACTGAGTTATGCCACATAACACCTAGAAAGAATTTCTTTTTATTTCTTTATTTTTAACTCTTTGGTTGTAAACAACACAAGTTTATCATCCTAAAATTCTGGAGGTTGGAAGTCTAAATGAGTTGGCAGGGCTTCCAGGGGCTCGAGGGGAGAATACATGCCCTTGGCTTTTCCAGCTCCTGCAAGCCGCCTTTATTCCTTGGCTTATGGCCCCTGCTGCATCTTTAGATCTCTCTCCACGCTGACCTCTGACTTCCCTCCTCACATCTCCTCTCCCTTTCTCTTATGAAAAGGCTCTTCTACTTATGGAGGTAGGGCCCCGCTCTATGACTTGATCACTCTGTACCTCAAGATCCTTAACTGAATCCCCCCTGCAAGGTGCCTTTGCCATGTAGGGAAGCACAGGCACAGGTCTGGGCGTGGGGATGAGGACATCCTTGGGCAGGGAGAGCGCGCTCATCTAGCACAAGAAGCTTCCTGCTCTCTCCGTTAGTGTGAGGTAGTACTGTGCTGTAGCCTGAGGTTTAGAGCATTGCATTTGCCGAACTAGGCCATCTAAAGCTTTTCTTTTTCATCCAGTGTGTAAAATAATAGGATCTAGAGCTTTTAGAAAACATAATCTTTCCAAGAAACTTTCGGATCAAATGTGAAGTGAAAAAGGTATGTTTTCTCTGTTCCATCATCGAATTTTTTTTTTTTCCTGTGTTTTGGATATTTGAGACTTTTGAACTCCAGAATTTCTGAGAAGTTAGAAGAATCCATCATTTTTCTTTCTACTCCATCTCCATTTTCCCAAGATTTTAAGTATATGAAAATTAAGTGTCTCAATTTATATGTTTTAACAACTGTAACTATTGGCACAGTGATTAGATACCTATTGCCAGTTGTAAGGAAAAATGTGCTTAAGCTTCACAACTTATCCATAACTTTTCACAATATAAATCATATGGACTTAAATTTTCTAGGAGGACTTAAAAGTTTCATAAATTAGAATAAGAATGTGCAATAATGTCAGTTTGTCCCTAACCCAACAGGGGAGGTTCCCATACTATAGAACGATAAGACCTTGAGAAATGAATTTAATAATTCTTTCCCTGTATCGTATTAACTCACATTGGTCCTTCACCTACCATTCTTGCCTATTTCCCGGTTTCCCTTCTTTGGCTTTTCTTCCTAGATAGAGAGATGTGTGCACAGGTGCATGTATGTGCATACAGATAGTCATGCCTGTAGAAATGTCACTGAAGGATAAGAAAAAGATAAGATTTGCAGATAGATGCTCCTTACACATTATTTGAGCCAGAAGATTTCTATCTTCAGGGCATGAAGCAGTTAGAACAATTTAAAGCACTTCCCAGTGATGTCTTAATGTGAAAATGAAAATCAGTACCAATGTGCTTTTCTTGAAGAGGACACTGTGTATGAGATTCTTGAGCATTCGTAGAAATAAGACTAAATTGTTGAGAGGCACACAGGGTTTTTTTGTTTGCTTGCTTCTTTTAAAAATGAAAAATTTTACTTATAAGCTCAGTTGGGAAAGTACAAAGAAACAAAAATTAAATGCAAAAAGTAAGAACGTTGCTCATAAATTCACCCATAGAAATAACTGCTAATGGAGCAGTTGGGTATACATCTTTCCAGGGTTTTTTTTTCCATTTGTGGGTACATATGCAAAACCTCATGTGCACACCCATCTATTTTAAAAACCTAGCTAAAATTAGGCATACCACTGTCATGTGCTTTAAAAATGATGTATTTTCATAGACATGGATAATGTCAATAGATATATATATATATATATATATATATATATATATATATATATATATATAACACTGTAATAAAGAACCATGTGTATTCCAGAAATGGAGTTGTTGTATTGAAAGAGTTGTCACAGTTTAATTTTTGATGTATACATACAGCTGAATCGCCCTTCAGAAAGTTATTTCTAGGTCTTTATATATTTTCTTGCTGCTAAGTCTTCTCCATCAACTGGTTGTTTTTTGTTGTTTTTTTGTTTCTTTGTTTTTGGTGGTATAAAGTAGGGATCAGCAAACTATGGCCTGTGGGCCAAACCCAGTTCACTGCCTGTTCTTACAACCAAGTTTCACTGGGAGACTGTGCATCCGTTCACTTAGGCATTGCTCACGGCTGGCTGCTTTTGTGTTAGAGTGGCAGAGTCGAGGAGTTGCTACAGAGACCACATGGCCCGCAAGCCTAGAATACTGACCCTCTGACCTGTAAGGAAAAAGTTTGCCAACTCCTGAAGCCGTTGTAAAGCTTTGATATATCTATATTGGATCTCGTTAGGACTGTCTTTTTTAAAAAGATTTTGAGAGCGAGCACAAGCAGGGGGAGCGGCAGAGGGAAAGGGGGAAGCAGAGTCCCCACTGAGCAAGGAGCCTGACACAGCACTTGATCCCAGGACTCCGGGATCATGACCTGAGCCGAAGGCAGACGCTTTACTGACTGAGCCACCCAGGCACCCATAGAACGGTCTTATTAATTAATAGCTTTTTGGTGGCTTCTTTAGAATTTTTTAGAGCCTCCAGAATGGTGTTGAATAATAGCAATGACAATGGGTGTAATTTTCTTATGCCTAGCTTGGTTGGTGATGCCTCCAGTATTTCCCCTGCAACCCCTAAATATTTATTTTTCTTTGTTTTGAATAGGTATTCTTTATTGTGTTCTGTTACTCCTAGCTTGCAAAAAGAACTTCAATAATAAAACCAAAAAAAGTAAAAACAAGTCAAAAAGAACCTATGTCAAGTCCTGCCGCCCAGTGATAACCTTTTAATGCAAATATACATACCAAGTTATATGTCAAAAAGGATCATATATTCTGTGTTTATAATCTTTTATTTGACATGTTAACATCTTTTCATGTCAAAAATAGATCTTTACCATCCTTTGCCATGACTGCTTTGTATGGATATGCTACCATTGATTCAATCAATTCCTATGTTGCCATTTAGATTATTTCCAGATTTTTTTCCCTCATTGTAAGCCACTCAGAGCATGAGCGTTGAAGCTGCAGACCTGCATTTGAATCCTAGTTTCCTTACATTTCTCCTCTGTGCCACTTTTGGCCACTCATTTCACCTACCTCAGTTTTCTTACCTTTCAAATGGGGATAAGAGAACCCATTTCGTAGGGCTTGTGGGGACTAGAGGAGATGACCCTTATAAATGCTGCTTTATCCCAGCCCAGTTCCTGGCATACAATAGGCCCTCAGTAAATATTTGTTGTCTCTGCCTCCATTTTGTCTCACCACTAGTTCTGAGGTTCATGAAGTAATGTCTACCAAATGCTTTAAGTTTTATTCTGGTCTTATCGTTTGTAAATATCATGTGCTTTCAAAAATATTGAATACTGTCTAGATATTTTTCCTCACCGTTGATAAAAAGTGAGAACATCCAAAAATAAAACCCAATACTACCAATCAAAAGAATACCATTTTCTTGTGGCTGATAGAGAACATACAGATACGGCTGTCCAATTTGTGAAATAAAATGGATTTGACAGACCTGGCTGATGAAAAATTGCCCTCTATTGAAGTCAGCAACCTGGCTTCATGAATTTTTTCTTTAAATGGCATATAAGACTCAGATTCCTAGTTGGAAGATAAAATTATTCCCTATTCTCTTCAAGAAGCAGGTTTTTTTTTTTTTTTTTTAAAAGCAGGCTGAATATAGTCATGTGTTTGAATGTCTCAAAATTTCCTTCCTACAAAACCTCCCAAATTTGTCTTCATGTGACCATGAAGATGACACAGCATGTGTTGCTTATGAACGAGCAGATGAAAATTTTGCAAATGAGCACTTATGAAACATGAGGCAATAAGTGAGATAGAACACTTGTGTCAAACAGAAGACAGATGACTCAAGGTAGGGCCAGCTCATTTCTATTATGGAATAGCAATCTTTGCCAATATTTTGTAAAGAAATGCAGTATATTATTATGTTCAAGCACAGACAGCACCGGCAGAACAATAAGATGAAGTAGGGTCTATGCATTAATGAGCAAAGAAAGATGATTATGATTCATAGATGGGTGATTTATTTGTAAATATCTGCTGGCTAAGATTCAAATGGTTCTCATAATTAAATACCCCCCCCCAATCTTGTTTTGCTATAATGATCCTAGCCAAATCATCTTTTGAAGATAGTGGAAAGCTGAAAACTTCAGCTCCTATAAAGTCATTTGATAATTAAGAAGGTGAGATGATTGAAGACAGTGAATTGTGTCATTTTCCTCATGCCATGAACATAGTATGATGTACCAAACTGAGCTTTGACATCATTAAATTCTTTGAAACAGACATCAGATTAGAAAAAATATGAGGATACGGTGGAGAAGTGCTAGGGAGTAGCCAGCCATTGGGGTGGGGTGAGTTTCTTGGTGAAACTCAGCCCCAGTAAATCTCAGTGAGTCTGCTGTATAAATGGGGGGGAGGGTTGCTATTTATAGATTCCTGTTTTTGTGACCATGCTGGCTCTTTCTCATGTGGCCACACATGAAGCAGCAAGTTGCCAAATTACACATGTGTCATCATAGGTCCCGCATGCACAGAGAGGTGCTGCGTGAAGATTTGGGCCGGTCTAGAAGACATTTATTTTTTTTTTTTTTTAAAGATTTTATTCATTTATTTGACACAGAGAGAGCACAAGCAGGGGGAGCAGCAGAGGGAGAGGGAGAAGCAGGCTCTCTGCTGAGCAGGGAGCCTGACATGGGGCTCGATCCCAGGATGCCGGGATGATGACCTGAGCTCAAGGCAGACGCTTAACTGACTGAGCCACCCAGGCACCCCTAGAAGACATTTAGAATGTGAAATGAAATGATTTTACCTGAAAAGTCTTTTGTTGTTGTTTGCATTTTTCCTAATCTCAGAACACCATTTGAGCGTGGGGAGGGGAGGGGGTGTATAGAGTGTGAAGAAAGGGAAAGAAGTTGTCAGATTGAAAAAGTTTAGCAATTTCCTGTTAGGAAACACCCCCTTCAAATATACACATGAATTTCTTCCTGAAGCCTCTTTGAAAAATATATATGTAGCTCTAGAATATGTTTTTCTAAATAGCTGAAGGAAGTGAAGAGGCCATGAGAACGGCCATCATGTGTAAAAGCTGTGTTCCAGTAGTTCTGATAGTTAGGATTTTAGGCTTGCTTCTTGTGTGTCCTTTTCTACCCCCCATGCATGTCCTTGTCTTTTTAACTTTTCTGCCCCAAGCATTCGATTTTAAGATCTGATCTTTCTCCCTGTGGCTTTTACGTAGCTCTTCTGTCATAGGGGTTAAATTACAAATAAGTTGGGTATACTTGACAAGAACCAGATCTATTCATTAGATTCATTCTGGGTTGTGTGCGCTTTAATTTGGGGAAAATATTTTCACTTCAAATAGATTGAAATGTACAGCATTTTGCCTGTGTTAATTAATCTGTGAACTCAAGACTATTGACTCAACATTTACTTTTTTCTTGGCACCAGTTGCTTTTAGCCACAAGTAACAGAAATCCCAACTCCACCTGACTTAAAAATAGAGAAAATTTTCTGGTTCATGTAACCAAAATGTCTAGTAATAATGTGGACTTCAGGTAAGGATTGATGCAGCAGCTGAACCATGTCATTAAAGATCGCATTTCTTTATTTCTCTGTGCTTTGACATTCACTGTCTCATGATTTTTTCTAAGTCTGTTTGGTCGTAAGATTCTTGCCAATAGCAACCAGAATTTATACTTCCTCATTCACATCTAGCAAGAGGCATTGTGTTAGGCACAGGAGGATACAGAAGTGCCAAGATTAATAAGGCCCTCAAGACTACCCACGTGGAACTTAAAAATCTGCCCATCACAAAATGTTTCAGTAAGTACTGTAATCAGGAGTCTAGAGGTGCACTGTTCAATACGGTAGCCACTAGCCACTTGTGGCTTTTTTTTTTTTTTTTTTTTAAGATTTATATAGTTGAGAGGGAAAGAACATGCAAGCGGTGGGGAGGGGCAGAGGGAGAGGGAGAGAAAAACTCAAGCAGACTCTGTGCTGAGCATGGAGCCTAATGTGGGACTCGATCTCACAACCCTGAGATCAGACCTGAGCCAAAACCAAGAGTTGAATGCTTTAGCCAACTCTGCCATCCAGGTGCCCCCCACTTGGGGCTTTTGAGTACTTGAAGTATGGCTAGCTGGAATTGAAATGTGGTATAAATAAAAAAACACCCACCAAATTTCAAAGACTTCATTTTAAAAAACATGTCAAGTATCTCACCAAGAAATTGATGATTTATTTCCTCAATTACATATTGAAATGATAATATTTTAAGATCTATTTGGTTAAAATATATTATTAAACAACCTCACCTGTTTCAATTTTCTTATTTTTAAATGTACAAGGAAATGAACAATGACCTATATGGCTCAGATAATGTTCCTATCAGTGCTGCGCTAGAGCCCTGAATAGGCCTTTGGAAAGGTGAGCTCTCTGGGAATAAATTCAAGTTTACGTTACTGATAGAGTTCAGCAACAGAGAAGGGGCAGAGGGCACCTTTATTAAAAATACTACTCCCATCTCCAGTCCCTTTCTATCCTATTACCCTACTAGTGTTCTTTGTGGCACTTATAACCATTTGAATTAACTTGTTTGTATATTTGCTCACCGTTTTTCTTAACTCTGTGTGCCATTTTGGGCTTCACTGTGACTCAGCACCCAGCATCGTGCCTGGCACATAGTTGGTGCTTACTAATGCTTGTTAAAGAGAGAAGAGAAAGACTGTGCCCTGGGTGAGCGGCTTGGTGCAGTGGTGGGGGTGGCTGGCTGACTCAATGGAGAGGGGTGGCTTTCTCTTCTTTCTCCCCCTCCCTCCGTGCCTAGGGCCTGACATACTGTTCCAGAAGAATCCTGAGATGCAGCCAGAGCTTGCCCCTGATAGGAGGGGAAGAGGGTAATTGTCAGTTCTTCAGGGCAGGGGAATGGACAGTGAGACAGGCTATAGCCCTTCCTGGGGCTCCAAGACTCCCTGGTGGTGTGGTCTTGTGTAAGTTACAGTAAGGAAAAGGGAAACTCCCAGGACGGCATTCACATTTGGGTCTGAAAAGCAATTGGGATTCTGCCACTTACTGGCTCTGTGACTGAGGCTGAGTTTCTTATCTGGTGATACTGTTGGATTAATTCAATGAGGTGCATCAGACGTCTTCTACACAGAATTTAATAAATAACATCTGTTATTGTTAATTTCACGAGGATTAAATTAACATTTTGAAAGCACTTGGCACGTAGTAGATGCTTGAGAAATGTTAGATTCCTAGCCAAATAAAAATTACAGATCGATAAGAAAACTTTACCAGCATCATTAAAGTAAAATGGTATGATGTAGTTTTTTCTGGAAGTCTCACCATGCCCATAAATAAGGCAGCTGATCCCGAAAGGGACAAGCCTGGAGGTGGAAACAGTAGGTTAGGACACTCATGTGTATTCCCAGCTTTTATTGGCAGACCTTGGTCATGACCTCAGACCTGGAAGATTTTGATAATCTGTTTGATTAGACAACACATGGGTTGGGGGAAATGCATTTTAAATCCCCCCCGCAGGAAAAGAGAGAAGAGGAAAGGGGAATTGGTGAAAACGAGGAGAAGTGTCATCTTAGGCTGTTCTAGATCTTCTTTAGATGCCACTTTTTGTTGTTCACACCAGTTTGCCTTTCTTCCCTCTTTTCTTTCCCTTCTCCCTCAGGGATTCTTAACTCAAAAGGGCTGTCTATAGAATTCCGGGGACTTGAAGGGGAAAAGATGCTAACCTCTGATGGAACTGTAGCATTTTCTTTAGTTATGAAAGTAGGCAAAACTCTGGTATTATGGGCTGTGGCACTGTTACCAATGGAAAGCATTATTTTTCTGTCTTGATACAAATGTTGCAAGTATCTTGAAATATTATCTACATACATCACCACTTCAAAATCATAGCAATGGTTAGACCCAATGCTAGATCTTATTATTTAATGACTTAATGAAGTAGCACATATATTGTGACAAATAGTAAAACAACTGTTTTGTTAACTGTATTTCAGAATAACTGGTTTCTGCTGTAAACCTGTGTTTCTTATGTACTCGTAAACATTATTTTGAGAGTGGTCCTTAGGTTTTAAGAGCCTGCCCAGGGAATGTATGGCACAAAAAAGATTAAGAACCCCTGCCTGGGTAAAGCTTGCTGGGGCAGGCCTCAAGAAGGTATAGTTTCATTGAACTCCAGCCTTTTGATGCATCCTAATCTAGGTGTTTCAAGCAGAGTTGGCTATTCTGTGACCCCATGGGTCCAATCAATGCCCAGATCTTTGAATAGTCCACAGTCTCGAATCCCTGGGTAATGAGCACATTACCAACAGTTCATGTATGTTTATAAGGATATTAGATGAAACCAGAGATTTGTGTTTGGAGATTTGTGCCAATGCCAACCTGGCTGATTACAGTGCAGGCTTGATGTGATTACCTATGCCACGGAATAAATATATTTATCGATGAAATAGTTGACTGAGTGTTGTCACAAGCCTCTTATGAAAGCAGAAATTCGGTACCCAACTAGAGATGATACAGCTTTTACTATGGTGTAGGTAAAAATGCTTAGAAGCAATACAAATGATTGAAGATAGTAACACCAAGTAGAGTCTTCTTTCACAAGTACATGATATGTGTTGTATGAAAGAGCTTGCTTGTCATCTGATCCTTGAAGACAGGGACTCTGGGTAGAACTTGGAATGGTAGAGGTAGAGGGGGACTATAGATCTGGAGGGGCTGTGAATGAAGTTCCAAGGAAAAGACCGAATCCATGTAACTTGGCATTGTTGGGAGGAAGGCACGAACATGTCTTGGTGAGAGGTGACAGGAGTAAGATGGGCCAGTGAAGGATGTCAAAATCCATTTGTGAAATTTTTGACTTGCGGTAGAGAATGCTAAGGTTTCTGAGAAGTGGAGCTACAGCTTGGGCATGCCGTGCCTAGGAATAACGGCTGAAAAAAAGGAGTGGGGATGCAGACGAGGGGGCATTTTTGTAGTGTAAATATTGTAACACATTATGAAAAGTTTCCTACTAGTTAGCTTGCATGTTGTGGGAAGAAAGAAACACTTTTACTTTAGAAGATGGCCGACTAAATTTAGGTTCTTTTGACTAAATATAACTTCTTTGGCCTGACTGATGACACAGGATATGGGCATCCCGAGAAAGACACATACACACCTACAGGAATACTTCTCAGCTTGCCTACACCCAGGCCCCGTTTTGCACAGTTGGTGTGTGTAAGTGCATTTTACTTGGCAGTTGTTCAGAAGGGTTGCATATTTTTGAACAGCCACTTCCTGAAAGACCATGACTGGAAAGGGAGGAAAAATCCTAGCTGGTGTTGGTGGTAACAGTTCCGAGGCATACCCACGTGAGCAGTGGTAATGATTCCGGAAGCTCCTCCACATCCCCACGTGTTGGTGCTCTTGGTTGCCACAGGCTGAAATGATAATGGAGCTGAGAATATGGGATTTTTGCAAGAACTTCCAAGGGTCATCTAGCTTTCACAGCAGAAGCAGATGACTCAGATCTCCTGGACCTTGAAACCTGCGTCTTTAGAGAAATGGGTCAGTCACTTACCTTTACTGTACTCCTAATTGGTCAGTGGCAAAACTTAGGCACCAGAAAAATGGAAAAGTTGCTTGCACACAAAAATACGTGGCCAGAGTTGAAAATTTCACCCTTGCATTTCCAATATCCCTGATGAGGCTTCAGGTGTGCTCTCCCTCTCAGCTCTGAGAATATTTCAACTGCAGCTTGATGGTGTGGATAGGTTGAGCAACTTTAAGATGTAGCAAAATCCCCACTTCTCCCCCAGTATATTACTAATGGGCAGGATTTCTACTCATTACTGTGAAGTGAGCTTTTAATGATTAAAAAAAAAAAAAAATCCTAGGAATACACACGGAGAACGGCCTAGCAAGCCAGGTATTGTGTAGAGATGACTTTCTTTAATAATGCCCTTAGTTGAATTCTCTAAACTGAACTCCCACCACGTCTATAAGATGGAAGATGTATCTGCGTTTTGCCAATGAGGAAACAAAGGCACCGAGCAGTACTGTTAGCCAGCCCAAGATCACATAGCTAATGGGCAGTGGAGCTAAGATTAGAATTCAGATGGTTTGACCCTTAGCGCCTCGTAAAAATATTGACAACCAAGAAGGTGGTATTTTTCCATTTTATAGTTGTGACAGCTGAGGCTTGGAGAGGTTAAGTATTTCATAGTCACACAGCTAGTGACCTATAAAGTCACTGTTGTCCAGAAGAAATGTAATGTGAGTCAAAAATGCAAGTCACCTATTATTTTACATTTTTAAACAGCCATGTTAGAAAAAGAAAAAGGAAACAGGTAAAATCCCATGATTCTGTCTAACCCAACATATCCAGAGAATTGTCATTTCACGTAATCAATATAGAAACATATTCACAAGACAGTTTACATTCTTTTGTTCCTAAGTCTTGGGAATCCGGTATGCTTCTTACACTTGCAACACCTCTCCATGTGGACAAGCCACATTTCCAGTGCTCAGTAGCCCCACGTGACTCCCAGCTTCTGTGGCGGACAGGGCCGCTCTAGAGCCGTGCTTCTCACTGACGGCTGCGCACTGGATTCACGAGGGAGCCCAAACAACACCGGCGCCCAGGGCCCATCCTTAGAGGTTTTGATGTAATTGGTCTGAGGTGGAGCCTGGCCTTCTGGATTTTTTAACCACTCCTCCCCTGCCGGGTGACTTTGTCATGGTGCCAAGTTTGAGAACCTACTCGAGGGTGAAAACCAAACCAACTGAGTCAAGCACTGTAGGCACTGTCCATTGGGGAAAGTTCTCTGAGTTTTCTGAACTGAGACCCATTCAAAACTACTGCTCTCGCAACATCCTTTGCTAGTTGACATTAAAGAATACCAGGCGATGCCCTAATTCATTAGTTTCTCTCAATTTACACTTCCCAACCTTTTGGCCGAGTCCCAGAATAACGTAGGAGAAGAAAAAGGATTTCTTTTTTCCCCTTGATCTGCACGCTGGTCTGGATACACACCAGTGCAAGTAAATTAAGACCTAAAGGTCTATTACTTGAATTGAGGTTAGAGGTGTCGGTGTCCGTCTGGAAACTCTGAACTGTGGAGAAGAGGAAGTTAGGGTTTGCAAGCTGCAGGTCATTGCCAGAATGAAACATGTCTGGTGGGGAACGTGTGGGAAGTGCTGGGTGAGGAAAGCAGGCAATTGTGGCTCCGCTGAGGTCTGAAGGCTGCACAGCCCATGGTGTGGCAGGACGTCTATGGAACTGCTCTTGCCAGAGGCCCTGCGACTGCCCGAGTGCTCAGCCAAAGCCGCCATGTGCCTGTGACACCCGGGATGCGGGAGTCAAAATGTCTCCCCTCGCCACAGCTTCACTTGTCCTTCGAATGCTTTGGGAGTCGTTTGGAAACCGTTTTATATTGCCGACTTTTTTAAAAACCCAAACAGCCTTACATTTCTGGACACATTATTTTTCAGAGGGAAAAATGCTGGGTCTTCTGTGATGGCGGCGCTCTAGTTATATGCAATTTTGTTACGTTTATTTGACTTAAAAGTAAGCAAGAGAACACACGCAGGTGGCTGAGTCTTCCATAGCCTTAGCTAAATCGATACCATATTTCATTGAATCAGAAGCACCGTCAACTGTAAGATGCACCATTACTTCACGTATGCCACCAAAGACGGAGCTACTACACGGTGCCTTGTTTTCACCTGGCATTTTTACTTTGTGTTCATTGAAAGAGTTCCTGTAGACATTAATTTTAACCTAGGACTCTTCTGCATGAGTTAAAAGGAAAATGCAAGCAGGAGAGATTGGTTGGAGTAGTCCTAAAACTTCTTCCCAGTCCTTTTGATTTCAAGTCATCGGTGCTTTTGTTTGCTCACGAAGCCTTGTCTTCTGGCTGTCAATAGCAGCAGTGATTCCGCATTTCTTAAAAAAGTGCTCCCCGAGGGGCGCCTGGGTGGCTCAGTCGTTAAGCATCTGCCTTCAGCTCAGGTCATGATCCCAGGGTCCTGGGATCAAGCCCCGCATCGGGCTCCCTGCTCCGCGGGGAGTCTGCTCCTCCCTCTCCCACTCCCCCTGCTTGTGTTCCCTCTCTCACTGTGTCTCTCTCTGTCAAATAAATAAATAAAATCTTAAAAAAAAAAAAAAGTGCTCCCCGATTAGCTCAGGGATTTTCCTCCGAGATTGCCTCTTTGGATCCGCAGTAAGTTTTCATTTCATACCCAAATCGTATTGAAATCTTTCTGAAGGCCTTTTAAGTGACAGTTTCCTGGCCATGCAGGAACAGTTTCCAGTGCCTACTATGAGAACTGCTCGATCACGTCACCACACGGGCAGGCAGCGACTGTGCCTAATTGACAGTTTTAAGATGGATTCCAATTTCAGAGATGTTAAGATAGGAAAAAAATGTGCTTAGATGAATTATGCTATGTAAATTGTATTTCCACTAATCCAGGCTTCATCTACCTTGTTTATGTGCTTTAAACAATACTCAGTGAGATTTGCATGATGTTCCCTCCTCTGTATTCGTAGGTTTTAATGTGCACTGCCTGGATAAGCAAACTCCACCACTTCGTTCTTCAACTCTAATGTGTAGCAACAAAGCCGGACTGTAATACTGTTCTTCCCGGCCTTGAACGTGTACATGAATCCCCTGGGAATCTTGTTCAAGTGAAGATTCTGATTCATTGGGTCTGAGGAGGGACCCAAGAGTCTGCATTTCTGACAGGCTCTCAGGTGAAGCCCACACTGTGGGTCTAGGGACCACGTGATGAGTGGCCAGGCTTTACTACATGTGAGGACACAGTGTGCCACTGAGGAAACTCACCGCTCCCGGGGGTGTGGGTGGTTTTGTTTTGCCTTTGTTTGTACTATGATTTCGATGAAAATCTATGAATTACAAATGTCATTACGTTGGGTAAAAACAAAGATGTCATAGGATAAAAAAACAGGAAGTTTGTGTGTATTGTTTTATGATTCAGGGAGAGATATTTCTTCCTCTTAATTTGTTTTCTGAAAGGTTTGTTCATTTTGTTTTCCCTTGCCTTCCTCCTCAAAAACCTTGGGCAACTTGAATTTATTAGGAAATCTGCATGTAATTGCAGATTAATAACCTACCCATTAATACCACATTAGTTCATTGTGATTAATGGCATCTCTTTGCTTAATGAATTAGTAATGATGGACTGTTTGCTTTAAAGTGTCAAAAGAACATTCTGTGTAAGAAGGCACTACCCATAACAGGAAAATTAATTCTATGCAAGTTGGAGAATAGCTTGTCACAAATAAGAAATGTTTGTTTGGAAAGGCTCACTGGTGTTCATATTTACACAATGAGAGGTATTTTTAAAACCTGTATGGGCCTTTTAATTTAGAATATGAGAAGGGGATTTTATTTTCATCACTAGCTGAGATCGGTGTGGGAACCGATATTTCGGAGAGAAACACATGCAGGTACGTGCTGGTATACTCACAGGTTTGCTTCCTACCGTGGTCATTGCTGTTAAGTTCCAAATGGAAGTTCTCTTACCTGCTGTCTATTCTGAATTCATAAGTTCACTTCCCCAAGGCCCAGACATTTCTTCTTACTAATTTTATTCCTTTAGCCTATCATTTGTTTTCTCTCTGGTTCCTCACTCTAATTTGGTGCTGTTGGCCATCATTGTTTATTTCTGTCTTTGCCCTACATCCGAGGAAGCGAAGGTCAAGGAAATTATGTGACTTGCCCAAACCAATCCAGCCATATAATTTGTCCCCCACAGATTATGGGTCTAACATTTCAAATGTCTCCAATTTTAACCCAGGCGGAAAGAGCTGCATGAGCAGAGGCTTTGTCTAGCTGGTGCCTTTGAGGAAACCCAAGAAGCCCAGTGTGACTGGAGCTTGGAGTCAGAAGGGAAAAGGGACAAAAGACAAGACTGAAGAAAAAGGAGGGGCCAGAGCGTGCAGGCCTGGTACCCTGTGTAAAGATTTTCGCCTCTGTCCTCAGGCATCTGGGGGCCCGTTTGTAAATGTCACGTTGAGGGGCGTGATGGGTTTTGCCAGAGCACGGTGGCCATGTGTAGAGAATGCCTTGGAGGAGGGAGTTGATGTATAGAGACCGGTTCACGAGGCCCTATCATGCTGTTCTGTTTTCTAGCTTGGGATCCAGATGAAGGCAGAGTTTGTCTTGTTACAGAAAACCCCAAGCATTATTGGGTATTCTTTTCTCTGTGTTCTCCTCAGGACACCGTGAAGGGTCATTGTCTCTTCTCTGCAGCCCCTGCTTTCTTTGAACTTAGGAATGTACTTCATCAAGCACATCGGTTCCCCAGAATCTGCTGGTGAAGGCCCAGCAGCTGCCTGGGGGGCGGGGGGGGGGGGCGGCGGGAGCGTGGAAGTTTGCTGTCTTCCCGCCAGCCCTTCGGCTCCTTTGGCTTATGCCGAAGGTGCTGTTGCTTCCCCTCTTTGGGATACAGAAGGGAAGAGAGCCTGGTTCCTAATCCCTCACTGTTAGAAACCCCATTTAAGAAGGGCAGCCCGGGGTGCCTGGGTGGCTCAGTTGGTTAAGGTCCGACTTTTGATTTCAGCTCAGGTCACGATCTCAGGGTCGTAGGGTCAAGCCCCGCATCGGGCTCCGAGCTAAGTGCAGAGTCTGCTTGTCTCTCTCCCTCTGCTGCTCCTCCTCTCTCTCTCTCAAATAAAGTCATAAAAAAGGGGGGGCAGCCTTTCTTGACCACACAGTTTAGTTTGAACAGCCAAGAATAGAACCGCTGCTACTCTTCCCTCCTCATGGAAGGTGGGAGTAAAAACAGGGGTTAGTTGGGAAGTGGGTTTTTAAACCTATGTTTACAGTGTTTTGATGCTGCTTTTACAGATGAGGGAGGAATTGGGAAGTCTAGAGCTCAGATTTTTTAGGATTTGAGGGATGCAATATTTATCCCACTCTTCCTTGCCGTGGGGTGTGGTATAAGCTGGAGTTGAAAATAGCTGTCCTGTATTTTTTTCACTTTGGAAGTCTTCCTGGCATCGTGTAGTTTTTCGTTTTTGTTTTTTGTTTTTTGTTTTGGCTCTTGAACCAGTGAATCAACCCTCGCCTTTAACCCCTATCGCATTTCACCTTTGAGAAGGGAACTTTTTATTTAATTAATTAATTAATTAATTAATTTTTTGAGAAAGGAACTTTTTTTTTTTAAAAGATTTTATTTATTTATTTGACAGAGATAGCGAGAGCAGGAACACAAGCAGGGGGAGTGGGAGAGGGAGAAGCAGGCTCCCCGCTGAGCAGGGAGCCCGGTGTGGGGCTTGATCCCAGGACCCTGGGATCATGACCTGAGCCGAAGGCAGACGCTTAACTACTGAGCCACCCAGGCACCCGAGAAAGGAACTTTTTAAAGCTGGACTTTACAGAACTGAGGAACTAACTTAGACTTAAATGGGCCAATATGATGAAAACATCTCCAGAACAAAACAAAGTAGTACTCTCCTTGAAGAATGTTGACATTTAATTAAAACGAAGCTGTGGAGTGAGGAAATCAGCAATCAGCATTGACTTTGAGTGGGATGGGGAATGGGGGAGGAGGGAATCTGGACTGGTGATGTTTCCTGGGATCACAGGCATCAAGAAGGACTGGGGATAATTGTCAACTATACTTCAGTAAAGTTGGGGGAAATAAAGGAGCGCTGCTGAGAGCTGTTGGTTCTCAAAGTATGATCCCTCTATAGCATTAGCATTACCTGGGAATTTGTTAGAAATGCAAATTTCTGGGCCATACCCGAGACCTATGGAATTAGACACCCTGGGGGAAGACCACTCAGTGTTTTAATAAGCCCTTCCAATGATTCTGATGTCTGTTCAAGTTTGGACACCACTGGTTTCGACTAGGACATAATGTGAAGAAAAGCCTTAGGGATCAGCTAACTGTGTCCTGCCCTTACATCACCAGGCCTCCCATCCCTGTCTAGGTGCCTCAGGAGTGTGTCTCCCTGGTCACAAATAGGGTGACAGGGCAAAGTGGGTAGATGGCTTAGCACAGTCAGTCCACCACTGCAGAAACACATCTCAATGTCACCAGGGAATGCCTTTCTTCCGGTTAGGATTGAGAGCTCTAGTTAAAGTCCACGATCGCATTGCTGCCTCTGGCTTAGCCACTTGGGGGCCTTGTTCTCACACACAAAAGCAACTTGTGCGGTTTTACTGGATACCTGATGGTTCAGTGAACAGGACTTAGAGACCTGAACCCAAATCAGAGATCTAACCTTTACTACCTGAGTTTCCTTGGACAGGTTCTTAGGGCCTTCTCCCGGGTAGAGTAGAATGGGATCAGTGATACATGCTTCTTAGGGTTTGTGGGGGATTAATCAAGGTCATGTACA
The DNA here is from genome assembly GCF_964656455.1 of Halichoerus grypus. Classification (NCBI taxonomy): domain Eukaryota; kingdom Metazoa; phylum Chordata; class Mammalia; order Carnivora; family Phocidae; genus Halichoerus; species Halichoerus grypus. The sequence goes on along the minus strand of NC_135727.1, from coordinate 114,282,593 downwards.
ATACACGTGGCACAGAGCAGATGTTTAATAAATGAATGCTACCACCATGGGGTCCTTGGATGTTCAGGACTACTCGGGGAAGAACCCCTGCAGGGGGTATATAACCATGCATGGCCTTTCCCTTATGACGTTAAGATGGTAGAAATGGGCAGGACAAAATAAATAATTAGGGTTTTTACTCTAGGAAAAAAACTGAAGATGGATTTTAGTGACTTTAAACTCACCACAGGCCTTACATTGAATTATCTGCTAAGATCCAAATTATCTAACTAGGAAAACTATTTTTATGAGTTAAAATATCGTATTGGTAGATTCGTTGTAATTCTATGCTGTCAAAGAGTAATGTTAACATTTAGTTTATATTATTTTGAAGGTTAACCCTGGTAAGTGTAATCCTTATAAATTTACTTGTAAGTGAACATAATAAAAGAGTTACCTTCTCTTAGACTTTTGTAGTGTCTGGCAGTTTTATAAAATTGATTTCATTATGGGCAAAGAGGTCTTTTGTGTTAAGTGGGGGGTATTTTTATGTTATTTGGTAACCCATGATTTAGATCGATGAATTAGAGGTTTTTAGTGCCCCTAAAATAATCTCTGCCCCTTTTTCTTAAGCTGATGCCAGCCAACAATGATCATTTATAACATGATCATAAAAAACGAACAGAGAAAAGGATTCTGACAGTTTCTCTCCCTGTATTTAGGTGGGAGTTTCCCCGAAGAATGAGAAATATCAGTTCTTATTGCCTTTTCAGTGTGTCAGAAAGACTCAGGTGACGCCATGCCTGCCCAGCTCTGGGTGGAGGAGCGGCAGAACTGAGTGCACCATTTGTGTGAAAACATGAGGGTTATGGGATCCACGGACCATGACTTAGTTAACTTGAATTTTGTTTTTTTAATGAGAAGAGCAACAGCCTTTGCAAGCTGATTTAAAGTCTCCAGGTCCAGCTGCCTAAGAGTTTAATACCCATGCAGTGTGAGTTAGAAAAATGAAATTTCTCAGTACGGTAAATAAACTCAGGAGCCTGGAAACCAAATTGAAGTCTGTAGCCTGGAAAATCAACAAGGACTAAAAATAGTAAGATTAGAGGCGACAGTCTACCGTGGGCCATCCAAAGGTGGTTTTTAAGTACCACCAAAGGAGAAACCAGACCATGATAGGGTAAGTTTAAAAAGATAGGTATTTCTAGAGAACATTGTGTTTGTTACCTAGGTGTGGAAGGGCATACCTTCCCTTAGAATGTGGATTCGACTTTCCAAAGTTTTGATTTTTCCTGTTTTGTTTTTTCTTTGGACTAGAATTAGGAGGACACTCCCCCTGATTTCTAAGGGAGAAATGTTGGCATAATCTACCGTGTGATTGAGAATTCACCTTAATGACCTGTGACGTGAAGGTTTCAGGATGCAGTTGCTGTTTGCATTAAGCGCATCAGGCACGCAGCTTCAGCATTCATCATTCTCCTAGCAAGTAGCCAGAGGATCCCCTTTAGACCAGGCACATAGAAGGGTTGCAGAGTTGGGAGAAAGAACACAAAGGAGCATGTTTTGAGTTCTTGACTTAACCAGGGAACTTCTGAGTCTTCAGGAGTCTGGTCCTTCCTTTGGAATTCCCTTCTCCTGTTCCAGAGCTGTCAATAAAGGCCCTGTCTCAGCAGGAGAAGTGAATTTGAATGAGTAGGATTGGTGGTCCTGTCTCAGCTTCTGAGCTTAAAGGAAGTTGGATGCCAACTAAGTACTTACCCCCAGATGGAAGACCAGGAAGTGGATGGTTGAGCTGAGACTACTGGTATGATGAAGCTTAGGCATCCTAAAACCTGGTGTTCATGAAAAGCGATGAATGAAGTCTTGGATTTCATTGTATGATGCAGAGACTGGGGTGTGAGAAAAGGAGATTATGGATTTTTTTGTAATCGGGACATTACTGATTATAACAAGCAATAATAAAAGAAGTCCAGATTCTCACAGTTCCTTTTCTGTTGGATGAAAAACTCTCAGACTTAACCTTTTCAGGAATTCAACTCTGCAAATGTGGAATGAGCAACAACCACGCCAAGCAGTAGGCCCTGGGTGCTCAAGATGAATGTGACCCAGCTCCTGCCCCACAGACTACTCATTTTAATGGAGACCAGCCATTGTTAATGCCGGTTTTATGTACCGAGATGACTTTTCACGTCACAGTACTTGGGACCCAATGACCAAAAATACCTTCTTCATTGAAGTTCTCCCTCTCATTGTCCCCTGTGAAGCCAGGCTTGTGTTACCACCATGGGCAGAAACTAATTCTACGTGGACTGTAGATATAAATGTGAAACAATAAGGATTCTGTAAAAAACAGAATATTATGACATTGGGACAGGCAAAGGCTTCTTAAATGGGACACACAATACGCTAACCATACAGAGAAAAAATGGGGAACTTAGATTATATTAAAGAATACAATGATTTTATTTGATTAAGATTTAATAAGAAAAAATACATAATATTTTTGTGTTATGTTTGAACTTGATGATCAGCAGCGCTTTGAAACCAACTTTATAGTCTCAGGTTTGTTGCACGATAGGTTTTTTTGAACTGGAGTTTCCCTTTTCTGTTGTGACATGGTTAAGAATACCTGGAAGGGGGTGAAGATTGAGAAATTGTCCAAGAAACAACACAGATGATGATGGGAATGCCCTTGTGTGGGTGACCCAGGAGCCCTTCTCAGCGCTTTAGGGACATTTTAATAACCTGAGTAATTGCCTTTGATAGGCAGGCTTTGTTTTCTGCTCATTAATTACTCTCCAGGCTAGACTTTATTCCTCTTACCACTAATTCAGATGCAGAGGTACATAAAATGGATGCTGCCAGCCGATTGCCACACCACTGTCTGCATATCAATGCTCTCCTACCTGCTTGGGCATGAGGAGGAGAGGAGAACAGAAAGGGTTTGACAAGTAACCCGGGATAGCTGAATTTGTTTTAAAAGCCACATTCTGGGGCCACCTGGGTGGCTCAGTCGTTAAGCGTCTGCCTTCGGCTCAGATCATCGAGCCCCGCATCGGGCTCCCTGCTCGGCGGGAAGCCTGCTTCTCCCTCTCCCACTCCCCCTGCTTGTGTTCCCTCTCTCACTGTGTCTCTCTCTCTCAAATAAATCAAATCTTTAAAAAATAAAAAATAAAAGCCACATTCTGGTACCGAGACCAGAATTTTGACACGGGCAGGCATACCTCACTTTATTGGACTTCCCTTTCTTGGGCTTGGCAGGTACTTCATTTTTCACAAACTAAAGGCTTGTGGTAACCCTGCATCAAGCAAATCCATTTGGCACCATTTTCCCAACAGCATTTGCTCACTTTGTGTCTCTCTGTCACATTTTGCTAATTCTGGAATATTTCAGATCTCTTCATTACTCTTATATTTGTTACGGTGATCTGTGATCAGTGAGCTTTGATGTTATCATTGTAATTGTTTGGGGGCCCTGCGATCCATAGAAGATGGCAGATGTAATTGATAAATGTTGTGTGCGTTCTGGCTGCTCTTCCGACTGGCTGTTTGCCCATCTTGCTCCCTCTCAGGCCTCCCTATTCTGAGACACAGCAAAATTGAAATCAGGCCAATTAATAACCCTACAGTGGCCTGTAAGTGTTCAAGTGAAAGGAAGAGTCATGGGTCTCTTACTTTAAATCAAAAGCTAGAAATGATTAAGCTTAGTGAGGGAGGTATGTTGAAAGCTCGGCCTCTGGCACCAGTTTGCCAAGTTGTGAATGCAAAGGAAACTGTTGAAGGAAATTAAAAGGGCTCCCCCAGTGAACACATGAATGATAAGAGAGCAAAACAGCCTTCTTGCTGATCTAGAGAAAGTTGCAGTGGTCTGGACAGAAGACAATCCAGCCAGAGTATACATCCCCTTAGGCCAAAGCCTAATGCAGAGCAAGGCCCTAACTCTCTTGAATTCTGTGAAGGCTGAGCGAGGTGAGGAAGCTGTAGAAGCAAAGTTGGAAACCGGCAGAAGTTGGTTCGTGAAGTTTAAGGAAAGAAGCTGGCTCCCTAATATAAGGTGAAGCAGCGTTATCCAGTTACCCAGATATCCAAGTTCTCCAGAAGATCTAGCTAAGATAATTCATGAAGATGACTACACTCCACACGACACATTTTCAGTGTAGATGGCACAGCCCTTTTTAGAAGCAGGAGCCACGTAGGACTTTAATAGCTTCAAAGCTTCAAAGGACAGGCTCTCTTGTTAGGGGCTAATGCGGCCCTGGTGACTTTAAGTTGAAGCCAATGCTTGTGGACCATTCTGAAGATCCTAGGGCCCTTAAGGGTTATGCTAAATCGACTCTGCTTGTGCTCTGTAAATGGAACAGCAGAGCCTGGATGACAGCACATCTATTCACAACCTAGTTTAGTGAGTATTTTAAACCCACTATTGAGACCTGTTAGCTCAGGAAAAAACTTATGACTGCTCATTGGCAGTGCATCTGGTCACCCAAGAGCTTTGATGGAGGTGGACAGTGAGATTCATGTTGCCTTCATGCCTGCTAACACGACATCCACTCTGCAGCCCATGGATTAAGGAGTCGTTTTGACTTTCAAGTCTTATTATTTAAGAAATAGGTTTCATAGGGCTCTAGCTGCCACAGATAGTGATTCCTGTGATGGATCTGGGGACAGTAAATAGAAAACCTCCTGGAAAATATTCACCGTTCTAGAGGACATTAAGAACATGTGTGATTCATGGGAAAAGGTCAAAATACCAACGCTCCCAGGAGTCTGGAAGAAGCTGAAATCATCCCTTGTGGATGACTTTGAGGGGTTCAAGACTTCAGGGGAGGAAGTGATTTCAAATGTGGTGGAAATAGCAAGAGAACTAGAATGAGAAGTGGAGCCTGAAGGTGTGACTGAATTGCTGTCATGTCATGATCAAAATTGAAAGGATGAGGAGTTTTTTCTTATGGATGAGCAGAGAAAGTGGTTTTGTTTTTGTTTTTAAAGATTTATTTATTTGAGAGAGAGAGAGCACAAGTGGAAGGGGCAGAGAGGGAGAGAGAATCTCAAGCAGACTCCACACTGAGCATAGAGCCCGATGCAGGGCTCGATCTCACGACCCTGAGATCATGACCTGAGCCCAAACCAAGAGTTGGACGCTTAACTGATGGAGCCACCCAGGTGCCCCGAGAAAGTGGTTTCTTGAGATGGAATCTACTCCTGGCAAAGACGTTGTGAAGACTGTTGAAATGACAGCCAAGGATTTAGAATATTCTGTAAACTTAGTTGATAATGCAGTAGCAGGGTTTGAGAGGATTGACTCTAATTTTGAAAGAAGTTGATCTGTGTGTAAAATGCCATCAAGCAGCATCTCATGCTACAGAGAGATAGTTCGTGAGAGGAAGTGCCAATCTATGTGGCAAACTTCATTATTGTCTTATTTTAAGAAATTGCCACAGCCACCTCAACCTTCAGCAAGCACCACCCTGATTAGTCAGTAGCCATCAACATCAAGGCAAGACCCTCCACCAGCAAAAAAAAAAAAAAAAAAAAATATATATATATATATATAACTTGTTGAAAACTCAAATGATGGCTAGCATTTTATTTATTTTTTTAAGATTTTATTTATTTATTTGACAGATGGATAGAGAGCACAAGTAGGCAGAGTGGCAGGCAGAGGGAGAGGGAGAAGCAGGCTCTCCTCTGAGCAGGGAGCCGGATGCGGGGCTCGATTCCAGGACCCCAGGATCATGACCTGAGCCGAAGGCAGACGCTTAACTGACTGAGGCACCGAGGTGCCCCGATGGCTAGCATTTTATAGCAATAAAGTATTTTTAAAAATTAAGGTATTACATTGTTTTTTTAGATATGATGCTATTGCTCACTTAATTGACTACAGTATAGTGTAAACATAACTTTTATATGCACTCGGAAGCCAGAAAATTAATTTGACTTTATTGTAATATTCACTTTTTTGCAATAGTCTGAAACCGAACCCATGATATCTCTGGGGGTAGGCCTGAACAAATGATTGATATTTGTGCACACTTAGGGTTTTGGGAATGCCCTACTTAGCATTGCATGTCCTCTTTTCACCTTCTTGTGATACACAGACTGCCTTGGGTGCACACTCAGGTACATATTTACTACTTTGAGTTCTTTTGCTCCCATGGCTTGTTTTTGGTCCTCAGGGCATTCTTGTTTGCAATCTGTGGAGTGTTTATAGCATCAGAATAACATCAGATCCCAAATGGAATTTGGATTATTTACTTCCAAATGTGTCTCCCCAACAGTCCAAGGGCTGTGGAAGTAATACAGTGCAAAGGCACCTGATCTGATTTGAATAGAAATATATGTGGGTACGGTTTTAGAGCTTTGTGTTTATTAAAAAAAAGAAAACAATCTTCCTTCTTGATCCTTGGGGCTAGTTATCTTGCTTTTATTGCTATGATAATACACAAGAAAGAAACACCAAACAAGCTGAGACAGTTGAAAACGCCCACATCCAACTCAATTTATTTTATTTGAGTCTATGTAGTTCTGTGGACTTGTTTGATGTACAGATGCTTTATAAAAAACAGGACAGGAGCTCTGGATTGCATTTTTTTTTTTTTTTTGGAAAGGTAGAACTTCTAGTTTAGAAGTAGAGATTCCTCTTCAGGGAATATGTAATTGTTTAATTAAGTTGATTAGCATGCTCCATTGTGTCTTGAAGCTATTCAGAGGACTGCGGGGGCATCTGTTGTGCCGGCATCGGGAGGCAGCTAGGTTGTTTCAGAAATAAGCTGCATATGCCTTGACAACGGCAGTTTGACACAGCTCCATGTAGGCAGTGCCACGGTGCTGCTCGCGGATGCTTCATCTTGGCTTCATGTAGGTACATGAATGCTCTTCGGTTCGTCCAAGGTGTGTTTTGCGGGGAGGGGAGGAGGGGAGTTTTTATTGAGTCTTGCCTTTCCCTCCTCCGCCTCTCCTTCATCGTGACGGCTGTCATTTTCCGCCTTCAAACAATAGCATGAGTGATGTTATAAATCGCACATCATTTTCTGGGTGGGCTCATGTCTATGCTGACAGCCATTTTCTACACACGACCTCACTTCAATGGCCAGGACTCCGCATGTGTAAATGGACAAGTCTTCAGGCGATTTGGGTAGGCTTTGCAATCTCGCCTCTCCATTTCCTGTCTGAACCGCTTCTCCCATGTCCACAGCATGTTTATGCAACATCGCATAAAACTTCTAATGGGCAATTTCTTCCAGGTGACCTCCCTGAGAGGCTGGGCTGTGAAGAAATCTTAAGAAACCCGACCCTGATGAAATTGCCTCCTTTGAGAATATTACTTGGTGCAGAAACAAGGAACAGAATTCAGTTATTTTTGGTTCTTGAATAAATGAATTCTGTTTCTTTTTATGTAGGTGGCGAAAACATTAACCCCTGCAGCAGGTCCGGTCTGAGTCAGAAACTGAACTTTTGGTTTCTCTGAATTAGGAGAACCTGGGAAAAGAGAAGGTTAAAGTTTTTTTTTTATTTGAACCTCAAGCAACTTGGACGCGGTTCTGCAGTCTGTATATCTTTTATAGATGTGTCTTTTCCAGGGTTGTCTGTCTTTACGTTTGATTTTCCGTAGGCCAGGACTGTGGATATAGAATGACCTCTAAGTTGGCACCATGTGTGGGTGGATACTAATGAATCCTTTCTTAACCTTCCTAGCACTTTTGGAGAAATCCATCAGTAGAAGGCGGGACACTGAAGCCATACAGAAAGCCAAAATCCTTTATTCATCTTGCATGAATGAGAGTGAGTAATAAAGAAAATAACTAAAATATTTAACACCTTATCCTTCAGAGAGTCTATTAATGTTTAAAGATATTGTTTAAGGAAAACGAGAACTACTAAGAATTCGATTAATGTTTAAAAATGTTGTTTGAGGAAAGGAACGATTCTCAAAGACTGAATCTTGACTCTCCCTGTCTTAATGTTCTGTTGCTGGCTTGATGGAGAAAATAGGAAAATAATTTTATTTCTTTGGCTTGGATTCTTTAGATAGCAGTTACTCCGTGAGAAACTTGGGTAGGGTCAGGAGGGCAAACCCCACCATATGTGGTGCAGAAACAAGAATCCAGAGGCCCTGTCCGGTCTGAGAAGGAGCCTGGGAGAGAGGGCATTTGGGAGTGTTGCTATATCCCATAGAACCTTACTGGGGCCTAGGAGAATCCAGATTCCCGGGTGGGCCAGCCTCCTTCTGCTTCTCCATCAGCCTAACAGGCAGCTTAGGTGGCTGTCTTAGGCCTGTCTTGGCATCTTGGGTCTGATTGGAGTTAAAGTTAACACTTGCCATTTTCTCTGGTGTGCTTTCTCAAGACAGGAAGAAGCCGGTGCCTGCGGGAAGTGTGTTACCTTGTTTAGGATTTGGGGTATTATTTGGTGAGCTAGAAGAGGGCGGTAAAAGATGACCAAAGAGTCTGGAAGCATTAATTCAAGTATACTGGGGAGTGGTTGGCTTTACTGAATGGTTTCCTTTACTTAGGATTGTTCCTTAGTCTTGCAGAGTATTCTCAGCCTAATATCGCTCATTGGGCTGTAGTGAGCCCATCTTTTCTTGTCGAGAATATCCAGCAGCTTCCCTAGTCAGCTCTCCTGGCAAGAACACCAAGTTCAGGCAGTCACATTGAAGTGTGAGTCATAGGTAGTTCTGTCTCTGTGGTCCTGCTCAGTCCACTGCACCTCTCTCTAACAGCTGAAATGTTAAGTTGGGGTCTTATGGGGAATTTTCTCTTGAGAAGATATACTTGCATTCTAGTTTGGTGATCCAGTTTGCAATTCTAACTCTTCCTTTGTATTTGCTCCCTTTCAGAAGCGATTGAAAAAGCAGATGCCAAACCATTGCTACATATCCTGCGGCACTCACCTTTCCGCTGGCCTGTGCTCGAATCCAATATTGGTCCTGAAGGAGTTTGGTCAGAGAGGAGGTTCAGTCTTTTGCATACCCTTGCAACGTTTCGTGGTCAATACAGCAATTCTGTGTTCATCCGATTGTATGTGTCCCCTGATGACAAGGTGTCCAACGAGCACATTTTGAAGGTATAGTGAGGACTTGTTCATACTGTTTGTTCGGTCCAAGGTTAGTCTTTTGGGGTGTCTTTCCGGGGAAAGAGACTCATCCTACCTTAGCGAAATCAGAGGATAAAAATTCTGTTAAGCATTGGGATCTAGAATATTCCTTCCTCCCAGATTTGCAGAGTGTAACTCAGGAACAAACCAATTTTGTCAGTCTTTCAGGAAGCTGGTGAGTGAGTTTCAAGTCATCTCTGATCTGACCCTCAAATATCTACTCTGAGCATGTGTGGGGTCCCTAAATTCCAGTGGGGAGCAAGCTGCTAAGACTTTCTGAACTCTGCTCTTCCCTACACCTCCTCATTCTCCTGACAAAGGAACAACAGTGAAAGACTCATCAGTGAAACAGCTTGGCAAGGATTCAAATAACATTTTTTTTTTAAAGATTTTATTTATTTATTTGACAGAGACATAGCAAGAGAGGGAACACAAGCAGGGGGAGCGGGAGAGGGAGAAGCAGGCTTCCCGCAGAGCAGGGGGCCCGATGCGGGACTCGATCCCAGGACCCTGGGATCATGACCCGAGCCAAAGGCAGACGCCCAACGACTGAGCCACCCAGGTGCCCCTCAAATAACATTTCTTAAATTGTTTTGTGTTTTGATCCTACTGTATTTTTTGCTTCCACACTTCTTTTTTAAGATTTTTAAAAATTTATTTATTTGAGAGAGAGAATGAGCAAGAGAGAGAAGGAGTGAGGGGAAGGGGCAGAGGCAGAGGGAGAAGCAGACACCCCGCTGAGCAGGGAGCCCTATGTGGGGCTCGATCCCGGGACTCCAGGATCATGACCTGAGCCGAAGGCAAATGCTCAACCGACTGAGCCACCCAGTTACTTTGACTAATAATGAAGATTTTACTGAATCACTGATTTTTTTTCTCCCAATTCCGTCCTTTGTCAAACCAGCAAATATTAGTGATATATTGATCAAATCGTAGAAGTATAAAACCTTTAGAACATATTACCCTTTTCTGCTGTAAGTCAACTTTTAAAAAGCCACACCATGCAGTTTATTTTTTGGTTTATACCAAGAGGGTGGCTTTTTTTTTTTTTTTTTTTTTCTGTAAAGGACCAGATAGGAACTATTTTAGGCTCTGCGGGCCATCTGGTCTCTGTCTCACCTACTCAACTCTGCTCTTGGACCTGGGAGAGCAGCTGCAGACAGTCTCTCCATGGATGGGTGTGGTTGTGTAGCGGGCTGGCTGGCAGGCTGTAGTTCGCTCAGCTATAGTCTAGACAATGGAAGTCTCAGGAAATCGTTAGGCACTCAAAGAATACCCATCTACTCAGGAGGAAATTCTTGGTTCCAGAGACAGCTGTATTTTCATGCTGGGTGAAGGAACAAGAACATGGCACGGAGGTAGACCCTAATGCTATCCGGTAAGACGTGCTGTACAAGACACAGTGATGCTGCCTAAGGGTCCAGTTGATCTCTGCCTCATGCTGATAGGTTACTCACTTTAAAAACCAACAAACCAGATTTTTAAAAAGATTTTATTTATTTGAGAGAGAGTGAGAGAGAGAGCGCACGAATGGGGGTGGGGAGAGGGGCAGAGGGAGAGGGAGAAAAGCAGACTCCCCACTGAGCAGGGAGCCTGACATGGGGGCTCGATCCCAGGACCCCGAGATCATGACCTGAGCTGAAATCAAGAGTCAGACGCTTAAGCGACTGAGCCACCCAGGTGCCCCAAGGCTATCATTCTTAATTCCAGAACTATTATGACATCCTTTCAAACACCTTAAGTGGTATTTTGAAGTTAGATGGAGACTTTCAAACTTAAGCTTAAGTTTATGCACTCTATTGGGTGATAGAAGATCTTTTTTTTTTTAAGGATTATTTATTTTAGAGAGAGAGTGCAGGTGGGAGCGCACACACAAGTGCAGAGCGGCGGGGTTGGGGGGAGAGGTGGAGCAGGGAGGGACAGAGGGAGAGGGAGAGAGAGAATCTCAAGCCATCTCAAGCCAACTCCCCGCTGAGTACAGAGACTGATGTGGGGCTCGATCTCATGACCCTGAGATCATGGCCTGAGCCCAAATCAAGAGTCTGACGCTCAATCAACTGAGCCACCCAGGCTCCAGTGGGTGATAGAAGATCTTGATTCACACACAGATAAGTAGTTGCAAATGGCAACCATTTTATTTTTCACCGATTTCTGGACCTACTCTAAGAATTTATCTCCTTAAACATTTTATTGTGGAAAATAATACAAAAGTAAAAAAAATAGTACAACAAAATCCCATGTACTCATCAGCCCAGCTTCAACAACTGGCAACTTTTGGCTGTTCTTGTTTTATCTAAACCCTTCCTTTTTGTGGGGAAGCTGGAGCATTTTATAGCAAATCCAAAATATAATATCATTGCCCTGGTAAATCAGTGTTTATCTAATGGAAAGGACTGTTATCACAGCCAAAAAAGTAACCATAATTCCATAATTAACATCTGACACCTAGTTAGTTTTCAGTTTCCCTGAGTGTCTCAAACATGTCCTTTTAAAAAATTAAAAGTTGGTCTTTGATTCGGGTTCCAAATAGGAATCTCATGTGCATTTGGATGATAAGCCGATTTTAATCTACAACATTGTGAATTTGACTGATTTCAGTGCAACCTAATAGTTGATGAGAGAAAAATCTTGTTTATAGGAGAATCACAGCTTAAAAAATGTAGGAGAAAGAATAGCATTAAAAAGTTACCATTTAGGGGCACCTGGGTGGCTCAGTCGGTTAAGTGTCTGCCTTCGGCTCAGATCACAGTCCCAGGGTCCTGAGATTAAGCCCCGCATGGGGCTCCCTGCTCAGTGGGGAGCCTGCTTCTCCCTCTGCCTCTTCCCCCTCCACCACCCATGCTTGTGCTCTCTCGCTCTCTCAAATGAATAAAGTGTTTTTTAAAAAGTTACCATTTAAAAATATTTCTAATGAGATAAAGGACCAAGGCAGCTACCATCCGTAGTTGCTAAAACCATTAGGTAAATGGTTGATGGGGGACACTCATGATAGAGAGATCATACTGACATCCAAAGAACCACATGTCAGCGGTAGCCTTGTTCAAAGCGGGGCAACCAGATCTTATATACCTTCTGCTACCAGGCAGTGAGAAGTATACACCGTCACCAATGATGTCTTGCCAAAAGAAAAGAAAAAAAAAATGAACTTAGATGTTTACAGGAAACATGGGGAATAGAGGAACGTGGTAACCAGTTTTTAACAGCTTGCCTGGCATACTTAATATTCAATTAAACGGATCCTGGAAACACTGGACTGTCAGCTATAGAATAGTCTCCAGATACAAGGAGGCGCTCACGGACTTCCTGCTGCTGTGCTTTGCCAGCATGGTGACTTGTTCCAAACTCATGTGTTGGAGCATGGCTTGGGACGGGAGTACAGCACAGGTTTGCTTTATTTTTTTTTAATGATTTTATTTACATATTTGAGAGAGAGAGAGCATGAGCGGGGAGGGGCAGAGAGAGAGGGAGAAGCAGGCTCCCCGCTGAGCAGGGAGCCCAATGCGGGGCTCAATTCCTGGACTTCAGGATCATGACCTGAGCCGAAGGCAGACGCTTAACTGACTGAGCCACCCAGGCGCCCCACAGGTTTTTATTTCTAGTTACGTCTCTGTACCATTTTATGTGAATGAATAGTCACACAGCTGAATTAACAAAATAGAGCTTCAGTCTTCGTAATTGTGACATGGTTAGAAGTTCAAGCTTGTGTCTAGATATGGTAGGAGAAGCTTTCTTCTGAGATCTGCATAAAACCCAATGAACCTGACAACAAGAATTAGCAAATTGGTCACTGCCGATGTTGTAGAATTTGTGAACGTTGCTTTTATTAGAAATAGTTAAAACCGTACAGAATTTGATTAAATATTTCAAGCCTTGGAGCACCTTTTTTTTTTTTTTTTAAAGATTTTATTTATTTATTTGACAGAGAGAGAGACAGCGAGAAAGGGAACACAAGCAGGGGGGAGTGGGAGAGGGAGAAGCAGGCTTCCCGCCGAGCAGGGAGCCCGATGCGGGGCTCAATTCCAGGACCCTGGGATCATGACCTGAGCCGAAGGCAGACACTTAACGACTGAGCCACCCAGGTGCCCCTTGGAGCACCTTTTAACTTTCGTGGAACATAGTTTGAAAACCACTAAGGTAGTAGAAAAAAGAATAGGTTTTCGTGTTAAAGAGACTGAGGTTCATGGTTTGGATTTGTGTTTGACTCAGTGAATATCCGTGTGCAAATTGTTTCACCTGTCTGCATCTCATTTTCCCCATGTATACTGACGGGTGGATTAGAATGTACTTTTCACTGTTGCTGTGCAGTTTAAATGAGATGAATGTGGTGACAGTTTGCAGGATAGATACTGGGACACGGTAGCACAAGACAAGAGGTGCCCTTCTCTTAAAGCATGACAAGCAACTGGTCAGAACCATTTGGAGAACCACTTGACTCTCTTCGATTTTGGTACCCAACATACCTCTCAGATCTCAAGTTCACTTGTGCTAAAAATAGGCAATTTCAGTTAGTCTCACATCCGTCTGAGCTCCCATGCCACCTTGTAGTGGGAAACCCAACCAGTGTAGGCATTTCCCCACCTTCTGGTTGCCCCATTTCTTAGTCTTCTCCTGGGATAGTGGGAGATTCTCCACTCATCAATTAGGTGTTTCTGAGAAGAAACCCCTTCTCAGCCCTTATGGACCCTTCAGGTGTACTTTTCTGCTACTGGGGACCTGGGTCTCCCACTCCCTCTGCCATCCTGCTGTTTTCCAGGGGCAGTGACTGGTCACTGTGCCTATGAGAAACTTGGACTTCTTTGGCAGCTGAGGAGATCTTCTTCCTCTGGGAGAACTCTCTCTTACCCCAGACTCTCCTCCCTCTATGTACTTAGACTTCTTTTCCCATCACATCCTGTTTTCTTCAATGTTTTTAGCTTTCTAATCCCATGAACCCGTGGGGGTAAAGAAAAAGGACTCTCTTTGGGAAGGCACAGCACTGTGGCAATTCCTTTGGGTGAGCAGGTGGTACTTTTGGGTGAAGAAAAAAGGCAAGTTTCCAGTGGGCAGAGGTGGCCCCATACCAAGGACAGGCAGTTTGGCGAGCGGGGGGTTGCTCAGACCGCCCAGGGGTCCTCTGTCGAGCTGCCCTGTGGCGAGATAGAACAGGATTTGCCACAGGCTGAAATGGGAGAAAGGAAATTCAAAAATAGAGGAAACAACAGAAGTTAAAGCCCCCAAACGTACCTTGCTACATGTGTTTGGGTTTATTTTATGTAAGGAGATTACAAGAATGAGGACTTGTGGAACAATAAAGGATTTGATTAAATAGGATCCTGAAAAAACGTTTGGAAGACCAGGTTGTCTAAGTATGTGTTACTGAAACTGACTTAAAATCATCATTAATGGCCTGCTTTTGTCTAGCTTTTAGCAAAATCCTTAAGAATGACAAGGAGAGACCCTCTTGGAAATGAAGTTTTTCTAATTGCTTTGTCTTTTCTTTTCCTAAATCATAATTTGGCAGATGTTTCTTTTTGTGTTACTGCTTTGTTTCCTAACCTGAGGTTTGTTGTAGTTAGAGAAAAAAAAATTCATCTTTCAGTTCAATATATCGGATTTCCTAAACACATACTTTATTTTCTACTTGGGATGTTCAGATCATTTGTAAACACAAGGATTAAAAAACCTCCAATAACACAGTGTCCTAATGTTGGTCTCTTGAGAAAGTTTTTTGCCTCAAGAGTTTGTATGCTTCTAAAGAGATTTAGTTGTCAGACCTTATTCTGTTTGGTGTATTTAAAACGTTCCCTAGAAACCATAACAATGTGGAGGTTTAAAAAAGGTCCAGTAACTTTACTTGAGTCATATAAACTTTTACAATAAGAGGAGTTAACTTCATTTCATCAGAGGGAAACTTTGGCTTTCTTGATATTGTCTATTTAGTTTCCTTTCCTATGAGACTGAAGCTCAAAAGATTGCTCCAATTTGTCCAGATCTAATTGAAAGCCAAAGCATCTTAATCATAATACTGTGTTTCACGATCCTGGCTTACTTAATTTTTGGAAGAAATGGTGGTAGATTGGGAGTTTTAGTAGGATGAAGCCAGGCTGGCTTATGATTTGGTTGTTTGGGACCAATTAGAGAAGACAGCTGAATACAACAATTTAAGGATTTTAATAATACATGCAGGCAAGATGGATGTTATGAAAATCTCTTTTTTCCTCCTTGAAACAAGAGTAGTGTTTTTCCTTGAATTTTTCATAACATCACTATTAACTTGGCCTTTGTAGAATTTGTTGCATATGAAGGAGATCTTCATGGAAAACTATAATGCTATACCAATCTTATGTATTAAAAAAAGAAAATATTTGAGATTATAGTAAAATGAAGAAGAACTAGAATACATAGATAAAAACAGTGTAGAGTTGCATAAACTAATGATACAGGCATGTAGAATCCAGTTTTTATTCAGATGCTACTAATTTTTTATTTGTTACTTAGATTTTGTATGTTCTTAATTTGACTTAACTTTTTTTCTGTGTGAATCAGATTTAAATTTAGAAAATCTGCTGTTGGGATCTGTTTTATTTAGTCTTTAGGCAGTTGCTGAAACTCAAGAAAGAACAGCCATAGATTTAGAGAAGGTTCTGGAACTTAAAAAAATACTTTTAAATTTACATTCAGTGAAATTAACTTTTGTGATGCACATGTCTATAAGATTTTTTAAAAAAGATTTTTTATTCCTTAGAGAGAGTGTGCACTCGTGTGTGTGAGAGCACGAGCAGGGGGGAGGGGCAGAGGGAGAAGGGAGAAGCAGACTCCCCGCTGAGCTGGAAGCCCAAAGATGTGGGGCTCCAGCCCAGGATGAAGGCAGACGCTTAACTGACTGAGCCACCCAGGCGCCCCTGTAAGTTTAGACAAATGCAGAGTCATGTAATCACTTCCATCACCCCCCACAAAATTACCTCATGTTGCCCCTTTGTAGTCAACCACTTTCCCCATCCTTAAACACCGTTCTCTGTCCCTGTAGTTTTGCCTTTTTCAGAACGTGGGTAAAACTTGCCTGCGTTGTTCCATGTATCAGTAGTTCATTCCTTCTTAGGGCTGACTACTATTCCAGTGTATATCACAGTTTATCCATTCACCAGTTGAAGAACATTTGGGTTGTTTACAGTTTTTGGCAGTTATGAATAGAGTTACATGTGGGTTTTTGTGTGAGCATTAAGTTTTTATTTCTCTTAGATAAATACCTAGGAGTGGGATTGCTGGGTCATATGGGGTCATATGTAAGTGTATGTTTAAGAAACTATCAAACTGGTTTCTAAAGTGGCTCTGCCATTTTGCATTCCCACCAGCAATGTGCGAGTGATGCAGTTTTTCTACGTCCTGGACAGCTTTTACCTTAGCAGGTTTTGCTTGTTTGTTTGTTTTTGCCATTCTAATGATATATAGTGGTGGTGTATCATTTGTGACTTACATTTTCCTAATTATTAGTGCTGTTGAGCATCTTCTCATGCACTTACTTTCCATCTTCATATCTTCTTTGGTGAATTGTCTGTTCAGATCTTGTGCTTGCTTTTAAATTGGGTTGTTTGTTTTCTTACTGTCGCATGTTGAGGGCTCTTTATAAACAAATCCTTTTTCATATATGTGATTGTCAAATATTTTGTCTCTGTAGCTCATCTTTTTATTCTGACAGTGTCATTTGCAGAGCAAAATTTTTTAATGGTGACGCAGTCCAATTTCTTTTTTCTTCTCTGGATTGTGATTTTGGTATCATGTCTAATAACTCTTTGTCTAGGGGTGCCTGGGTGGCTCAGTTGGGTGGCTCAGTCGGTTAAGCATCTGACCTCGGCTCAGGTCATGATCTCAGGGTCCTGGGATCAGGTCCTGCATCAGGCTCCCTGCTCAGTGGGGAGTCTGCTTCTCCCTCTCCCTCTGTGTTCTCTCTCTCTCTCTCTCAAATAAATAAATAAAATCTTTAAAAAAATAACTCTGGGGTGCCTGGGTGGCTCAGTTGGTTAAGCGTCTGCCTTCGGCTCAGGTCATGATCCCAGCATCCTGGGGTCGAGCCCCGCATCAGGCACTCTGTTCAGTGGGGAGCCTGCTTCTTCCTCTCCCTACTGCTTCCCCTGCTTGTGCTCTCTTTCTCGCTCTGTCAAATAAATAAATAAAATCTTTAAAAAAAAAACAACAACTCTTTGTCTAACCCTAGGTCACAAGAGTTCCCCCTATGTTTTCTTCTAGAAGTTTCATAGTTTTGGGTTTTACATTTAGGTCTATGATCCATTTTGAGTTAATTTTTGTAAAAGATGTGAGGTATGAGTCAAGGTTTATTTCTTCTTTTTCTTTTTTTTTTCTGTAAGCAGATGTCCAGTTGTTGTAGCACATTCTTCAAAAACACTGTCTTGGGCGCCTGGGTGGCTCAGTTGGTTAAGCGACTGTCTTCGGCTCAGGTCATGATCCTGGAGTCCCGGGATCGAGTCCCACATCGGGCTCCCTGCTCAGCGGGGGATCTGCTGCTTCCTCTGACCCTCTTCCCTCTCATGCTCTCTGTCTCTCATTCTCTCTCTCTCAAATAAATAAAATCTTTAAAAAAACAAACAAACAAACAAAAAACACTGTCTTTTCCCCTTTGATTGCCTTTAAGACATTGAAATTGTTTACTTCAAGAAATTATGCTATACTTTTCTATAATAATTTTGGTTATTTAGTTGTCTATTATTTGTATTTTTATCACCTATCCTAAACTTTCCAGAGAGAGTTCTAAATTTTGCAAAGATTTCTCAAAACAGAATTATCATTTGATTCCTTTAAAATAAAAAAAAATCACTCAATGCAGTACAGTATTTTAGGGGTATGGCGGTAGAAAATGTGATTAATCAACTCTCTCCAGATTGGCATTTTTGTCAAATACTGCAGTGAGGAGAACGCTGGACCTGGTGACGGGAGACCGTGATTCTCCTCTGAGCTCTGCCCAGCCATGTTACCTTGGAAAAGTCACCTCAGTTCTTTGGCCTTTGTTTCTCCACAAGAAGGGGGAAAACCAAATCATCTCTAAGACCTATTTCAACTCAGAGAGCTTTGATGCTATTCAGTATTGGTAGAACCTCAAAAAGGTTAGAATCCATGGAGCAGGGGCTGGTCTCCGATACTTTATAATTTCTGTCTTTGCTGAAGTACCTATTTGCCTATCACTCTGAGTGCAGGGAACTCTTTCTGTACTGGTGACGAGACTCAGAGCACCCCTGCCGTGCCCATTCCATGATTCTTGTTACAATGCTTGGTACGAATTTATATTACAAGCAGAATGCTTTCTGTTTTGTTTCAACAGCTGGACCAAGCAACTCTCTCCCTAGCCGTGAGGGAAGACTACCTGGATAATACCACAGAAGCCAAGTCTGTAAGTTTGACTCATATTCACCACTGTGCCTTGTCAGACTGTTGTTGGGTTCATAAATTGTTCTAAAATCCCTGACTCTTTACTGGAAACGAACAATGTGACTGTTTGATGACCATGTTGCCAGTGCAGGAAGCAGAGGCCTTTTATTCAATCAGACACATGGTACTTCCTGTCTCCAGAAAGTCTGGCCGTCAAGGCTCAGGGCCCTCATGATTGAGCTCGGGAGACAGCACGCCTGAATGAAGTAACCAAGAAATGAGCTTGCAGCCTCTCCTCAGAACTGTAGAGAGCTCACTGTACATTGCAGAAGTAAAGTGTGGAGATTTGACTGGGTTGACATAGTCAGTCAATGGTTCTCAAATTGTATGGCTTAAGAGTCATCTGGGAACCTCCTGTTAAATGTCGATTCTTGGGCCACAGCCCAGGAGAGGCCCATGTAGGAGACTTGAAGTGGGGCCCAGGAATCTGTTTTCTTAACAGATGCCATGGGTTAATGCAAGGTTAATAAGAACCAGATGGGATCAGTTCCGATAGACTTCTTGGGTTGGCTGGGAAACCTAGTAGTTTCCTGGAGATTGGAGTAGAGCTGCTTCATTCCTGACACTTTCAATTCATTTTGGAAACATGGTTGAACTTCCAAAGGAGCCTCAGACCCAGGGGACCCTTGACTAGGGAGTTCACTGGTTTCTGGCCCAGCCTAAGAATGTAGGAACGTAGATTGGGAAGTGTTAGGGTCACAACGGAAGTCCCTACTCCTTTGCTGTTACTAAACCTTGTATCTAGAAGGTTCTGGAGGGCAGGAAGCTAGGTAAGATCTTAGGCAACTTTCTGGGTAAGGACATTCATCAAAGAAGGCTGGCATGTTTGTATTGTTCAAAGTGGATAGAATGGACTTTTGCCAATATGCAGGCACCTACCTTTCTGTTGGGGTCACCACCCTATCAGCAACCAGGCTTGAAACCTCCTTCCCCATCCCCTGTAACCAATCAGTCAAGTCCTGTGGATTCTACTTTCAAAATCTCTGTTCCGTCTGGTTCCTCCTCTCTGTCTTTACTGCCCTAGGTCAGATCCTTGTTAACTCTCGCCTTGACTACAAGTAGCCTTTAACTGTTAACTCCTCCCCTTCGTTTCATTGCCTCCTTAGCACCACTGGACAAATTCTCTTCTCAAAGTATAGCTCCCAGCATGCTTTGATCATGACATGATCCCAGAACACTTTTGCTGCCTCATTTACTTTTGTTTTTCTCCCAACAAAGGCAGCTTACACACCTCACAGGAGGATTCTTCACTACTCTTGAACCTGTCTCCTTCAAATGCTCTGTGCTCATTTCTCCAGGCTGGAATTCTTCTCTACTTTTTGAGTTTCCAAACACTTAGCAGCTTTGTTAAGGAACTGATTTTGGTCTCTCTAATGTTACAGTTAGTAATTACATGTTTATCTCCCTCACTGGATTACACACTGAGAACCGGACTCATGCATTATGTAATTTTTCATCTGTACCCCGCATAAGCACAGAATGCCTAGCAAGACATCCTATATATGTATTGATTGAATAAATAATTTCTTAAATTGAACTGGGAATTATAAAACATTGTTTCTAATTAAGACTCTTTGCCAAGCTTGCTTACTGATTAACAAATATTTATTAAAGCCCTGCTATATGCCAAGCACTGTATAGGTCTCGAGGTCATAAACATAGCAAGAATAGCATATATAATCAAGATGTAAGGAAATCTTAGTCCCATAGCATAACCATGTGATAATTTAATATGTGGTGTATTGAGTTCTCACAAACATACCTGAAAGGAGAGGTTACCCTCAACAAGATTCCACAGTTCCCACAGAGTTAAGGTCCCTCTCCAGTGCCATATGAATAGCCTGACAATGGGTTTATGAACATGCAGGGAGGAAACTCTGTATTTGCTATTTGCTGGGTTTCTCTTTATCATTCCTCTCTTCATTCTTTTCTCCCTGAGTCGTGAGGAGAACTTTGTAAAATCCATACAAAACTGAAGAGACAAAGGGTTGCAATCACTGGTCTTTTTATTGCTTAGTGTGAAGGTGGGTAAATTGAGCTGCAAGAGAATAAATCACAGTTTCCACTAGTCTTCATGGATCATGGCTCCTGCTTTTAGCAACCATTCTTTCCCATTATTTTATTAAAACCTCACTTGCCTGGAAAGAGGAGTCTGACCTTTAACTTTCTATTCTGGGCTCATTTGGAGATGTTTCCTGTATCTATAATATCATTGGTTGCCAGAAAACTAGTTCTCTTGATCCTTGGTGGCTGGTATCTCTGTCTCTCATGAAAACAGTCCCCCACTAGCTGCCACTCTTTCTCCCAAAGTGGTGGTGGTGGGTGGATGGTTGGTTTTGCCTCATGCCTGTACCATACTTGGAGTATAGAGTGAAATTGAAGAGCATTTACTTCCACCTGCTGTTTTTGCCCTTCTCTGTCCCTGAAACGTACTTTCTAATAGGCTGTTGTCATGGTCACTTGCTTCTTTATCTCTTATAGTATCGGGATGCCCTTTACAAGTTCATGGTGGATACGGCTGTGCTTTTGGGAGCTAATAGCTCCCGAGCGGAGCATGACATGAAGTCAGTGCTTAGATTGGAAATTAAGATAGCAGAGGTAAGTGTTAATGTAAAAATCTCTTTATTTTCTTTTTCTTATTTTAAAAGTAGTATACCATGAGTGGAAATATATATAAAAAGGGCATTCTGTGGCAATGTCCTTTGGATCCAAGGTAGAACTAATAGCATCCCCTCTGGAAAGGAACAGGAAGAAGAACCATGATAGAAAGAAGAGCTCTTCTTTCCTTCTGCCTCCCTGCTTGAAGCCCAAGGGCCATATGCTGCCTAGCTGTGGCCAAAGAACAGCATCAGGGAGATCCTCTGACTATGTTCTCCTACACGACTTCTGTGTGGTTCCTATAGAAGAATAGTTAATAAATCCATATTGATTTGGCTTGAGTGGGAGGTTGTTTTTCATTTAGTTTACTCTTTATACCAGTCCCACCCAGGGTCAGTCTGACCTAAGACCGGGCCTTTGGGAAGTCTGTTCACCCATCCTGGGTACTGGGTATACAGTTTGATGGAGAAAGTGTGTAGGACATGCCAGTAAGCATTTTTTAGCTGCCATTCTGGTGCTACCTTGTACCTAACCGTTTTTCATTCTTTTCTTGCCCCACTTAAATGTCACTGTGTCACATGCTGTGTTCTTTGCAAGTTACCTTAAGTTCAGGCTCAGGGTAGAGACCTAAGAACAAACCTGAGGGAAAATAATGAGAAATCCTCACTGGTCCACTTTGTTCAGAACATAACTTCTTTTGTAGAAGAACCAAAGTGTAAAAGCCCTGTACATTCTTAGGACTGGAGGGAAAAAATGTGAAATCTGTTTGTGGGTATACCTCGTAGTGGGGAAAAAAATGACACTTTTATCAAGTCTTGCATATGGGTTGGTAGTCTTTTATAACAGAAGTTGGTAAAAATCCTTAGTTGCATGTGAATCCAGGTGTTGCTTGGTTTTGTGTTTGGCAAAGTGGTGGTAGGGTGTTGAGGTATGGAGTAGGGACGATTGATAAGGGTCAGGAGGAATTAGTTTCTCTCAGCTGCAGTGATGTACATGCATACCTCTCTCCAAACTCTTACTTGCAGAGCAGAAAGTTCATTCATGCATGTCACCTTTGAAGACTGTGTGAACACTGCTGCAGATGTTCTGGAGTCAAGACTGGGCCTCTAAGCCATGTCTAGAGGCCATCTGGATTCCCTTCCCAGGCAAATAGGAGACCCAGAGCTCTAATTTGGACTGAAGCTCTGATACAGCAGGGAAAGGCCTTGCCCTGAGCCAGGGATTTGGACCAAAAAGGGAACTAAAAACAGCTGGGCTGAGGCAAGACTGGGAATTGTTGAGAGGCTAAATGAAGTGACAAATCCATGGGGTGGGGGGAAGTAGTTGGCAGAGAGCTGAAAACAGCTCTGAGGTCAAAGGGCTTCAATCCGGGACTGAGAGCCCTAGTAGAGGGAGGGAGGAGTGTGGACATTCTCTGAGGCAATGATTCACATGGATCCAGGAAGCTGTTTGTAAGATTCATGAACTCTCTCCTGTGGAGGGTGAGGTGGGGGAGAAGCATGAGGGTGGAGGGTGAGGTGGGGGAGGGCACTGAAGCATTTAGAAAAGAGGGGGTAGATGTCTGTCACTCAGCCCTGTGTGATTTTTATCTTCCAAAATCTGTGGTGCATAGATTTTTGGCCTGCTGGTAATTCTTACCTCCATCTTTTATACCCCTAGGTCATTCAAAATTAGTGGAACACATAGTACTAGGGAAACTTCTGAAGCTGGAGAGACAGGACAACCTAGCCAAGCACAAAAAGGTCCTTATGAACACAGCCATGGAAGTGTGCATTTAACCAATACCAGCTAGAGAGAAGTGTTCACAAAGGGAGGGCACGTTGACGGAGTGGCCCTTGTGATTGGAACCAAGTAGAGTTTAACTGGAAAGACTTGACAGAGAAAATGAATCTTGGGCCACGTCTTGAATCCTGGTTCAAACTATGGGAGTGGTGATGGTGGATGGGGGTGCCAGGGTAGGAGAGTCTTGTGTGAGGTGTGAGGTAGAAAGTGGCAAGTTTAATGCAAGGGAATCAGAGGATGGAGGGCCTTAAAAGCACGGTATGGTTTAGGGGTATGGGGAGCTGCTTCCTGTCCATGGACATGATTAAGACAGCCCTTGAGGAAGACAATCATTGCTGCTTTTCTTAGATTCAACATAGCTTAGATTTGGTGTTGGCACAGTGGCCAAGAGCATGAGAATTGGGAATAGAAAGAGTGTCAAGAGTCAAGGTTGGAGATGTAGACTTGGAAATATGTGTTTGAGTGGTAACTGAACTCATTCCCTGAGTGGTGGTGGTGGTAGGGGCGGGGGCGGTTCCTGAAGGCCAGAGAAAGCAGAGGGAAGAGGGGAGGGGAGGTAATGAGCTGCTGACACAATGATCACAGATGGCAGTGGTATCCGGATAGTCTAGTGCTCTTTAGTGAAAATGTGCCCCAAGGGATGAAGGGATGGCCTGTGGTTCATAAGCTCTTCTGGTCATTATCTGGATACCACCGGTGAAGGTAGGATGTTTGTCTCAGTTGCCTAATCTCAGTTTGGCTGTCAGACCTGAGCCAGTAATAGATTTTTGTCCATCCCCATTAGAGATGAGGAAGGGATTTGGGAAGTTATTTTTGGACTGAGGGCAGTGTTTCACACTGAACAGGACAGGAAGGATTCTTCTTACTATCTTCATCTTAATTTTGCTTAAAGCGATGTCTTTTTTTCTCTCTCCCAAGTTCAGCACTGCACCAAAATCTTGAAAAGCTTTATGATACTTGGCAGATGTTTGGCACATATAGAAGGTAGTCACGCATCAGGAAATGGTTCATTCGAAACAATAACCAAAGTCTCTTTCCACCAGATAATGATTCCACATGAAAACCGAACCAGTGAGGCCTTGTACAACAAAATGAACATTTCCCAGCTGAGTGCTATGATTCCCCAGGTTGGTGACAATGATCTAGGAAATGTTACCTTAACTGGTCATTTTACAAACGACTGTACATCATCTGTGTGTGAAGTTTTGCCTTTATAAAGCCTACTATCAGTCTTATTGGTTATCATCATGTTTGTCAGTCACCACATAAAATATCCTCTGTCTGTGCGTTTGGATGCTTTCTACTGTAGGGAAAAGAAAACCTTTCCAAGAGTGGCTTAAAAACTTAAAGCCTGTTTTCTTACAAGACAAAAGTCTAGATGTAGGTGGCTGTTGGTGTTGCTTTTGCTGTTGAACAGTGTTGTCAAAGAGCCACGTTTGTTCTCTCCACTGTCCTCAGTGTGTTGGCTTTTTGCCTTCCTGTGTGATGACTCCGGGTTGTAAGGTGGTACTCTAGCTCCACATACCACATCTGCCACCAGCCGGGAAGAAAGGGGAGGGGCCAATGATAGTCACGTCTATCTCTTTCACCAGGAAAAATACTAAAGCCTTTCCAGCATATTCCCAGATGTCTTCCCTTTATGTCTTAAGTAGGACTGGGGCTTCCCTGCCTACAGTGAGTAACTGGTTTTCCATTTCACTAGTAGATGCAGGCAGGGCAGGAAAAAAAAAAGAAAAAGGCTGGAAAAGACTTTTGGGGTAGCCAATTAAAAATGCCAAGAGAGTGGTGCTCTGAAGAGGGGACACGTATTACTTTTTGTTGCTCCTGTAAGTAAAGCTGCCCCAGAGGGGAGACCAGTAGTGGAGCTTGGCAGGGGCGGCTGTGTGTACCCGTGAGTGAATGAGTGGGGGAGCGGTGTGAGGGCAAGCACAAGAGGGAGCGAAGTGGGGGGAGCTGAAGAGGGGGGTCGTGTGCTGTCCGCGGGCAGATGGTACACAACGCACGGGAAGTCTGTGTGTGATGCGGGCGGTAGGTCTGGGCAGCACGTGGCCAGTCGTTTCTTTTCTAGAGTTGAGCAGTCACATCTCTAACTATTTGGTCAGAAATTACAGGCAGTGGAGTATGTTCAGCCAGCTCTCTTTGCCTCTCTCCTTGCTTGCTGCCCAGCAGATGTTCCCTCACTCTGTGTTTGTCTCTCTCTCCTCAGTTTGACTGGCTGGGCTACATCAAGAAGGTCATCGATGTCAGAGTCTACCCTGGCCTGAAAGACATTGGCCCCGCAGAGAACGTGGTCGTCCGTGTCCCGCAGTACTTTAAAGATTTGTTTAGGATATTAGGCTCTGAGAGGAAGAAGTAAGAGCTTTCTTGTGTATTTTACCCTGACTTTTGTTTTTCCTTTTAAATTATAAGGCCTTCCCTCTCACATCCTTGGACTACTGTTGTTAAGGAAGGTTACCTCGAAAGAGTCTTAGGCAAAATCCTGGTGCCCTTCATGACAAATTGGCCAAAATCATCGTCTGGTGTTATTTACTTGCTATGATAGCAGATACACAATGTTTTTGCCCCTCATTTCTGGCCTTTCTCCATATTTTTCTCTCTGAAAGCTTCAATTGTTTCCTACTTTTAGGAGCTAGTTACATAATGATGTCATTTTCTGAAATTTCTATATGAACATCTCTTTTTTTCCATTTCATTTTTCGTCCTTTGCTGCTTTTTTTTTTTTCTGGTTTCTTTTTAGCCAGTAAGTCACTTTGTTGCAATATAGTGAAGTACCTGTGTTGAGTAAGAGTAGTCTGAGAGCCATAGAAAAATTGCACTGATGAAACAACTTCAGGAACTGTCTGGTTTTTCTTATTTTATATATATTTTTAAAGACTTTATCTATTTGAGAGAGAGAGACAGTGCAAGCCGTGGGGGGGGGAGGGTGGGCGGTGGTGAGGAGCAGAGAGAGAGGGACAAGCGGACTCTGCGCAGAGCACAGACCACAGTGCAGGGCTCAATCCCATGACCCTGAGATCAGGACCTGAGCCAAAATCAAGGGTCGGACACAGTGGACGCTTAACTGCTTAACCTTAACTGACTGAGCCACCCCGGCACCCCTGGTTTTTCTTATTTTATTTATTTATTATCATTATTTCTTAAAGATTTTATCTATTTGAGAGAGAGAGAGTGAGTGAGGGAGAGACAGAGCAGGAGCAGGGGAGGGGCAGAGGGAGAAGCAGACTCCCCGCTGAGCAGGGAGCTGGATGCAATGTGGGGCGCAATCCTGGGACGCCGGGATCGTGACCTGAGCCAAACAGCAGACGCTCAACTGACTGAGCCACCCAGGCGCCCCGTGGTTTTTCATATTTTAAAGAATGTTTTAGAATTGGTTGCGCTGCTACTTTAGCACTACAAACAAGAAGATCCTAAAAATGTCCATGAAAGGGAATTTTACATCTTCATGAAGCCATTCCGATTTGACTATAGAAAATGAAGCACAGCAGGGTCAAGTAGCTTCACAAAGGCAGTTTACTAAGCTAGATGCCAGACCATAATTAAAAATCATATTTTCTTATTTGGACTTAGGGCTATCTTGCCGGGAGTTATGTGTAAAAAAAAAAAAAGAAAAACCCAAAAAAAGATGCCTGCAGAAGTCCTAGAAATAAAATCTAGCCTCCATCCCTACCTATGGAAACACTGAAACACCTTTGAAGAGCTGCTTTTCCTTTTAAGATTATATTTTATGATAAAAGCAGTATGTGTTCACTGAGAAAAGCATACAGAAAAGGGAGAGAAGAAATAATAAATTTACTTGAAATTCTACCATTTAGAGATAAGCAGTGATTCTATAAAAATTTTCTAAGTGAAAATTGAATCTAGAGGTTGGTTAGGGGATGTGTGGGTTAGAACCTTGCTCTTCAAAGTGTGCTCCGCGTGCCGATATTACACTATTTGGTAACTAACCAGAATTTAGATAAAAACCCGAAAATAACAAAGTGTGCTCCATGGACCAGTAACGCCAGCAGCATCACCTCAGGCCCTTGGTAAAAATACAGATTCCAAGGCCCCTCGTCCTCCGTAGAGGCAGAAACAGTAGTTCTGGGGTGAGGCCCCAGAATCTGAATTTTAACAAGCACCCCAGGAGAATCTTTTCTGTTAGTGTTTTTGGGGGGGACTCACTGGGTTTGAAGACTGATTCATGTTAATCACCATTATGGCTAAGGGTTACATTTGATCTTTAAAAAAAAAAAACCGTAGTTCCCACTTCATAGATGAAGAAGCTGAGGTAAAGTGACTTCTGCAGGACGTACCTTGAGGAGGGGGTGGAGTTGAGATTCTAAGCTGGGTAGCCCTCGTTTCTACATCCTGTCTCTGGCACACATATCCCTGTATGGAAAAGAGACTCTTTGCAGACATTTCACTGCTAGTTGTGGAGATAGTCGGTTCCCCTGGCATTTCCAGCGTTACAGAGCCATCCTGGGTTGGCATCAGCTGGTCACAGCTGGACTGCCGCTTGCCCTCTTCTGTCATGCCCCCTGCCGGCCTGGCGGTATTAGGCTTTTCTTTCCGACCGACCGAATGGCTGTGGGGGCCGGGGTGCTGCCTCGCTGGCAGGCCATGGTGCAGGGCACAAAACGAGAGCAATGAGACCCCCCAGAACTGGCGCCAGAGGCTGCCCTGGCCCTTTCAGTTCAAGGGAGTAGGTGGCCAGGGCAGGGCCATTTGGAGGCCCAAGCTGGAGGCTGCCTGTGGGGAAAGGGAGTTGGAGTTCAAGGTGGAAAGGGGGTGAAGATGCAGTGATGTGCTGGGTCCCTCACGTTTTGTCTGCCTCTTCCTAACTCCATGTTGAGTGATCTCACGTGAACAGTTTGACATGGGAATATTCACACCGTGGAAATTGGCAAATGCTACAAATCAGGTTTTTTTCCCCCCTTGGAACGCCAGTTGTGAAACATTTACCAGCACATCACTGCTTGAGAGGTGCTGCAGCAGTCTCTCCCTTTCTGTCCTCCCGTCGGCTCTCCCCGCGCCCCCACCCCACTCCTGACTTGCGGATGCCTCAGATGATTAACCATCTAATTTGGTCTGAGGAGCAAAATGGGAGGAGGGAGAGGCTGAGAGAGAGAGGCAGGATGGGGTTAGAGAGATTTTGCTTGGGGGTCTTCTTCCGGGCAAGGCCTGGCCTCATGGAGATCATCTGCATCAGTACTTTTTGTTTGTTTGTTTAAGGCAGGCTGGCCGAAAGCAAACCCTTGGAGATTTTTCCGAGCCTCTGTGATCTTTTCTGTCTTCAGTTTTATTTTAATATAAAGCAAGCACAATGTACATTAAAGTGAGATGATTCTCATTGTACATATGCTCCTGGGGGCTTACCTGGAAAATGTGCTGTTATGTAGACCTCGTACAGGGCTCAGTCCTGCTGAGGGCAATCCGGGACCTTGTTCAAAGTATGAAACATGGAGACCAGTATAGGCCTGGCCTGTGAGCTTGTTAGAAATGCAGAAATCAGTCTCTGCTCCAGACCCACTGAATTGTAATCTGTCATTTAGTAAGATCCTCAGGGGGTTCATATACTAAACTTCTTCCTTCCTTCCTTCCTTATTTATTTATGATTTTATTTATGATTTTATTTATTTATTTGACAGAGACAC